>NC_047509.1:14388102-14711852 GCF_902827115.2 Pseudochaenichthys georgianus
GAGAGGATGTTCAGAGGAACCTTGGCGAGAATATTGTCCAACAGTTGTCCAGCGCAATAAGACACACAGGTGAATATAGAATACAGAGTATACATACAGTGAATATACTCTTGAAGTTCTAGCACAATACCTAGATCACTTTTCCACTCTCTCATAGTGTCTATTTCATTTTGTATTACCATTGTGAGAAATAGATTAATTTATAAGCAAAGAATGGAATAAAATACAATGCAGTACTCCATAATAATAATAATCAATATTCCATCAGGTTTATTTTAATGTTAGAATTTAGAGAATTACATGTTGACTAAATTGACCATTCATTTTTTTGTTTCTGTTCATAGGTCGCAACATAACCATGGATAACTTCGTTACCAGCATTCCTTTGGCTGAGAAGCTCCTAGAGAAGAACCTTACGCTTGTGGGGACTCTTCGCCAGAACAAGCCAGACATACCACCTGTCATGAAGCCAAACAAACTGAGAGAGAAGTACAGCTCCAAATGTGGATTCTGTGGCAACATGACAATGGTGAGCTATGTCCCGAAAAATGGGAAGGCTGTTGTGCTGCTAAGCACAATGCATGTATGATGACACAACAGTGGATGACCAGAGTGTTAAGAGGAAGCCAGAAGTGATCCAATATTACAACAACACAAAATCAGGAGTGGACACAATGGATCAAATGGTTCGCACGTACACCTGCAAGCGGAGAACACGGAGGTGGCCCATGGTGCTCTGGCACAATGTGCTGGATGTTGCCACCCTCAACGCCTTCACCAGCTACACTGCACAACACCCTGGTTACATGGGTGGTGTGACTAATGCACGGCGGCTCTTCATAAAGGAGCTGGGCAAAGAGCTCGTCATGCCACACATGAGGAGACGCATGGAGGGCACGTCCCACCTCCAAACCCATATTACAGAGGCAATGGAAAGATGTGGGTTAAAAAAAGTAAACGCAGCCACCACCCAGCCACAGGAGGGTGGAGGAAGAGGAAGCAAGTGAAGAGGAAGAGGTGCAAGATCTGCCCAACTGCCAAAGATCGAAAAGCCAGCAGCTGGTGTTCCAAGTGCACCAGCCCTGTGTGCAAGGAGCACAAACATGTTGTTGTGATTTGTGAGGCATGTATGTATGAAGGTAGATATGGTGCAAAATGCGAGAGCGTGAAAACCTGATGTGAGCACTTGCAGAAAAAAAATCTGAGCTTGAGTGCATACATTTACACTTGTATAAAATATCCACGTAACTGTGAACCAAATGTACACTTGTATAAAATATCCACGTAACTGTGAACCAAATGTACACACTTGTACAAAATATCCACGTAACTGTGAACCAAATTTGAAGTCACAGAAGAAAAAAAAAAGTTTTGTAGCTTGTAGAAAAAAAATGAACTTGGAGATGAAATGTTCACTTGCAGAAAAATACATATTTTTTAAATATATTTTCCATTACAACTGCAACTTTATTTATTACAACCTCTCAAATCAGTCATTACAACTTGACGAATCTGCTCTGTGGCAGTTTACACACACGCAGCTGCTACATGCAGCAACACACACACACGGAGGAGATGGCGGAGAGAACGCGCTCCGAGGTGTGGTTAAACTATAGCCGTGTCGATGTGGACAATGCTCGTTACCAAAAGTGGAATAAGAGTTTAGCATGTAAGGGCGGTAACACGAGCAATTTGTCAAAACATCTTACAAAAGTGCTCCACATTCAGACGGAGGAATGCACCGGGTTCGACTGTCTTTCTAGTAGCTCTGTAGCCCCATCCAGAGTAATGTTTCCACGTCAGGTGTTATGTATGCTCGCAGCAACACACCGAGTTAACTAATTATACAAACATGGGTTATGATTAGAGGTAACTGAGTTATTTAGTTTATTAAAGTTTCAGCTATTCTGTTTACAATTCTGTCATCAGATTATTTAATACGATTTGTTAAAACATTGTTGTTTCTTTTGATGTGAAATATTATGTATTTAATTTAAATAAAAAGCAATGTTAGTTTTGTTCACAATTTGTTTAGTTTGTTTACCTTATTTTTTTCTCCAAAAGAACAGATACAAGTAATGTTAAAGGACCGGATCGATAAGCGGTATCGATAACAGTAGTAGTACCGTTAAAACCTTGTGTGGATGTCAGTTTTACACACATTCTGAGGCCGCCGTGCCTATGTTTTTTGTTTTCACTGCTAATTAATGCTTGTGTTCTATTAGTGCATTAAAAAATCATTAAAATCATTAATGAAGTTTCAGCTCAGACCCCACGCTTAATATGTCTCCCCCTGGCCCACCTACATTTCTCCAGGCCCACCCACACAATAATTCCTTGCTACGCCACTGTGTGGCTCCACAGCTGAGATCGCTGCATTGCCTCATCCACCAAAGCCTCCTGTGCGCAAAACTGAGTGGTGAGTTAAAAAACACAATGGACTCTGTCATGGCGATTATTAACTTTATTTGTTGTAACTCCAGTTTACAGCACCGCCTTTTCCGCCAGATGTTGTCAGACATGTCAGCTCAATATAATGATTTGCTCATGCACAGTACCATTAGATGGCTAAGCAAAGGAAACGTCTTGAAACGATTTTGTGAACTTAAGGAGGAGATCATGGCGTTTCTCCGCAATTCAAAACATAAAAAAGCCAACGCCTTTCTGTGTCTGTTAGAGAATGATGAGTTTTACGCTGCCGTTTGCTTTTTGAGCAACATTTTCCAACATCTGAACCAACTCAATTTGGAGCTGCAGGGCAGAGATAAAATGGTTACACAACTTGTGGAGAGACTCCATGCGTTTCAAAAAAAGCTTACACTTTTTTTTGCGGATTTATGTCCAGGCAAAATGCTCCATTTTCCAACACTGCAGGTTTACAAATCACAGAGGTGATGACTGGATTTATGGACGCATTGAAAACCAACTTTGCCACGAGGTTTGAACATTTCAGTCTCCCGACTGAAGTGATGAGATTTGTGAAGGACCCTTTCTCTGTGAATGTAGAGGGGGAGTTTGCACTGAAAGCAAAGGAGCTGATTGTGACATTAAATGAGGCGTCTTTACAACTTGAACTCATTGACATTCAGTCATCAGATGACCTGCGACAGTCATTTCAGCTGGCAGGTTCTGAAAAGTTCTGGACATAATGAAGTCAGCCACGAGAAATTCCCTCATTCAAGGGGTCTTGCACTTTTTGTCCTCACAATGTTCGGCTCGACTTACACGTGCGAATCGGCATTCTCACACATGAATGCCATAAAAACTACTAATCGCGCATCCCTCTCCGATCAGCATCTGCATCACAGCGTATTGCCATGACAACGTATACTCCCGACTTCCCTGCTCTTGCTAAATCGAAAAAATGCCATTTCTCTCATTAGATGGCACATATCTGCCAAGTTGGTTCCATACAGTTATCACTATGTTAATCAAAAAATGTTTGAGTTTTAAAAGGCTGTGTGTTGTGGTTTGGTAATTAATACAAGTCTTTTGACAATTGTTTTTGCTTTTAATTAAGCAATTGATGTGGTATGGCTCACATGTCTTTATTGTTATTATACCATAATATGCACTGTTGTTTGTGTATGGCCCTAAATTGCTATTTTGTGTGAATTATTAGATCATTTAATCTAAATCTAATGATGTTGATGGTTATATTAGCTTCACATGTACTGAGTTCTGAACTTGCCATTTATAAAGGCCTTGGGGCTATGTTTGATTTAATTAAACAAAATATATGCACTCGACTATGCTGTTGTAGTCATTTAATTTAATTTCAAACCTTTATTTATGCAGGTGAATCCCATTGAGATCATTGATCTCTTTTTCAAGGGTGACCTGCTGTAGTATTTACTGTATCTGAAGCTCTTAATATGATTGCTCATATTTCAAGTAATTTTTTTCCCGGCCCCTTGCTTTGGATCATTTTCATCAACCAGCCCCCATTCCAAACTACTTGAATAGCTATGTATGCTATGTGTGAGTGTGACAAAGTGACAAATAAACATTTCAAATATTAAATGTGTTATTCTTTGGTCCAAATCACTGCTAAAATGTTTTTTGACAAAATCATTATTATAGTATGTCTTTTTTTTTTTTAAATACCACACTTGCGGGTCATTTTCAACCCATGTATGTAAACTTGATGTAATATTATAAAAACTATTTTAGTTTACTAATTAACAAAGGAGAAATAAAAGTAATGATTTAGGGTTTTAAAAACAAGATATTTAATGAATATTTTGAATATGTAATGATGAAATAAGTTGATTTCCAAAAATATAGCAAAGAAACACTCAACCATGCATTAAATAACACTGTAAGTCAATACGTGTCATTGTTGACCCATGTTGTGTCTTAGAGGGGGTTTCCATAGCTTGTGTATCAGAGGGTTAAGTCAACATTTGTGCATTGTTAACCACAGAAAGGCAGGGAAGGGACATGGATATATGTGAAGGCTGATTGGGAGACCTTTCAGAAATAAAGTAATAGATACCCGAGTCAGAGTGATTGTAATGTGGACATAGAAACATTTTTAAATAAGATCTAATAAATTAAGGGGCTAAGGTCAGCTGCATGAGGGTCTTTAAAGACAAAGTAAATAGCAAAGCAGGCTCATGGTGGGATGTGAAATGAAATGCAGCCGTGAGAAATCATTTAAACTAGTCAAAATAACACATAATATCCATCAAAAGATAAAGGACACTATTTTTTTAAACGTATAAGCAAATCTCTGTTTAACACAATATTTAAAGTGGTGCTTATGCATAAACCGTAGGTCAGTTCAACAGATATGTCGATTAAATCAGAATCATTTAGATGTCAAAATCGTTTCAGTGTTAGTTGACAGTAGTACAAACAGGCTCAGCAGGAATAGGCCGAGCAACATTTATTAGAGAAAGTGCTGCGACTCAATCAGGAACGACACATGGGAGGATGATTAAAAAGAGAGCTGGGGACAGTAGGGAGTGCAGTCATCATGTTTTATTGGAAATTATTTTGCACACAACGGGACGGGTACCGGAAAAGCATGACATGGGCCCTTTAAGGGAACTTATTATTGGACATGTCATTAAAGCCGTCTCTATTGAGTTATTTCACATTCCAAGGGCAGCCATGCAGATCGGTCAGAGGGGCTTGAAACCTTGAATACACAATGACCTTTCCTCCACCACTGATCTAATCTGCCAAGAGTTTGGGTCTTCTCTCCTGTGTGGTTAAACTTTTATCAAGCTGTTTATGATTAGCATAGATCATTGGCTTCTGGCTTTCAGCTTTAAACACAATGTGTTCACCTGTTGAAGCTGTGTCCTTTTATGATCCCCTGTTGTGAACAAAGTCTGTCAGAAAGTTTTACTGACAGAGCTGTGAGATAAAATTCAGTGTTAAGGTCAGAGGTTTAGGTGAAGTTAAGTTATCTCTCTCTTCTGTACCTTTCACACTCTACCACCACTTAACCTTTTTAACCAGAGATTTATGGCATCCTGTTCCAGATGCATTTAGGCAGTTCACTGTTGTGTCAAGGCGGAAGTTCCCCCCACTTCTTCCACACCACGTTAAAGTAGATTTAAGAGAGGAAAGGGTACTATGGATCCAGTGTTGTTTTTGGAGGAAAGAGCACATGAAATGTTCTGAAGCAAGGGCGAGATTATCCAAATATACTTGTTATTTGTGGAAACATTTTTTAATGGGTAACAGGCCTTCTAAGCGGAAGATGCATCAAGGTTTAATAAGGGTCAGAGCTCATAAGCAAACATTTTGTAGAGACCGGAAAATCTCAGGGGGGGTGTAAAAGCCACAGTGTGCAGGATTTAGTGGCCTGCAGTCATATCCCTTCACTCTACCCTGTCTTTTCAACCCTGTAGAAAAAGAAAAAACAGTTTCAGAAACAATTAATTACCCTAAAATGCTACGCACTGCTTCTTTTAGTTCCACTTTATCCTCTGTGTAAATAAATGATATATTCTTAACATACTAATGGACAAGGGAATATCTTTGCAGATGACAGCCGGAATAGAGGTAAACTGTGTTACATATACGTAGTTGAGCAAATACATGATGTGATTCATCAATTTGAAATGTGGGCGAAGAAATGGGGCTCTAACAGTTCAGTGGAGAAGAAAAAAGTGATGCTTTTCACAAGAAAAAATACAGGATGGATACACTTTTAAAAAGTGATACATGTGATGATGTCTAGCAGAAGTTAAATGGGGAGCTTGTGCATTACGTAAATACAGTATACATGTAGCTCTAATCAGATCATGGCTAAACTAGGGAGTGTGTCAATGGATTACTAGCAAAAATGTTTGCAGGGCCAGACAGAATACAAGTGTGTGTTAACCGCAGTTAGAACATTGCAATAGTGTCCACTTCACACAGTTTTATTACAGGGTTCTCAGCAAACAGTCACATACTGTATCTGGTTATATATCAGTTCAAAAACAATACATGATTTGTTTTTCTAAATGTTTTTTATTTATGGCAGTGTCTGCCTATTGTGTCTTCGCCTCTCTCCACAGGTTCGGTGAAGGGGTCAATGGTAACCTGGTGATTGGGACTCTGGCATGGCCGTCTCCCTGGGTCATTGTGTTTGGCTCCTTCTTTTCCACTTGTGGAGCTGGACTCCAGAGTCTGACTGGAGCTCCACGTCTCCTGCAGGCTATCTCTCGGGACGGCATCATTCCATTTCTTAGAGTGTGTACACATGTAGCATTAAAATGCAATCTTTGACATCAAAGCAGACATTTTGTTTTTCTGTAGCTTGGGTCTGCATAAACATTTTTAATACATGGCATAGCACTATCTTTCTAAGAAAGGGCTAATAAATCTGATCTGCAGGTGTTTGGGCACGGCAAGGCCAACGGGGAGCCCACCTGGGCCCTTCTGCTAACAACTAGCATCTGTGAGATCGGCATCCTCATCGCCTCCCTGGATGCAGTCGCGCCTATCCTCTCCATGTAAGTACACACAAGCCCACACACCAACCCAGTCTCGCGGCATTTCGTGTTCACCAACACGTATTTTAATCTATTGATTCGTGTTCACCAACACGATTTGCCCCTTTTTTTCGTGTTGCACAGCACGATTTTAAAAGCAATGTATTTCTACTGGTAATAGGCTTGTTTGAGACAAGCAAGACCTGCGCAGACCTGCGCAGTTGCGATCAACGTCTTGCTAGTGCGTTGCATGATGGTTAGTCATTTTGTCCGACTTGCTCTGGAGGCTCGCCCACATGAGACTTTGAAATCTCGCGGGACAAAGACGCCCGCAGCCTTGAGAGCGAGGCGAGGCGAGTTGGCGCAGTTGCTCTCCACGAGCTGCGGAAGCGAAATGCTTGATGGGAAACGGCTCGCTGGTATCTCGAGCTGAGCGCTCATTGGTGGTTTTTACCACGTGCTGCTGATGAAACTCTCCAATTGGCTGGCAAAAGTTTGTTGTTGTTTTGTGTCAGTTTTACGTCGCCACATCCATTCCCATTTTTCATCATTGTTCCACAATGTTTATCATCATGAAATTAATATCTATATATTTTATACTATACTGCTTACCGTTTTCATACTTTATATATCTTAGCATATTCATACACACTGTTCATACTGCTCACAGGCTGATATCTAGTGTATTCATACCCCTCACTGTTTATTCATCATTCAATTCATATGTTATTCTGTAGATTGTGTACATTACTTTCCACTTCACTGCTTGTTGCACCTGGTTAGAAACTAAACTGCATTTCGTTGTCTCAGTACCTGTAATATGTGCAATAACAACAAAGTTTCTCTTTAAGTTAAACCAAATCATTAAAATAAAATCTATTGTAATGTAATGATTTGGTTTAACCTTATTTATTGAATACATCATTTAAAATGTCAAGATTACATCAAATTACATCCATGTTGTACACATTATAAAGCTTAAAGTGGCAGCTAAAGAATTAACACAGCAGCAGGTCTGTTCAATTCATGCTCATTAAGCTTCATGTGTGCGGATCTGAAGGGACTGATCATTTGTAGCCTGTCACCTATCAGTTTTGCAAACATTAAGAGGGAGGAGCATTTCTAATTATGGAACCCAGTCACTGGTGTGGTTCATCATCATGACTGAATTAACAAACCTATATAAAGCAATGGAGATCACCTTTGTCTACAGTGGGTAAAATGGAATTTCCGCCATTGCAAACCCAGCCAGTCAAGCCGACTCCGAGTCCGAGCTGTCCGACTTAAGACGAGCTTTTTGACACCTCCCCCGGCTGCGATCGGCTACTCTCGTCTATTTTCGAGGCGAGCCGCTATAGAGGCTTCTCAATACTCAAATTTCCCCTCCTCGACTCCTCGACTCCTCGGTCCTCCGGTAGTGACCCGGAAATGAATTTCAGCGCGCCATTTTGAAGGACGTCTCATTTCTCTAAATGCACACCGAGGACCGAGGATCGAGCATCGAGGAGGCTCTCTGGAGGAGCTATAACCGAGGATACACTGATGGTTCCTCCACGGCTCCTCCGCGGATGCATTTCCGGGAACGGTGGAGGCGTGACGCACGGCCGGACTTATCTCAGCCAATGACAGCTCTGCATGCATCCCCTGGATATTATTTGAGAACCTGCTCTCATCGCAACGCGATGTTTACAGTGAGAACAGCTGTGAGGTCCTGCAGAAAGCAGAGCAGTGTGTAAAATATATATCACTCAGTATAACAGGCATACTCTCTTTATTTGCTTTAGTTTAGTAGATATCTACAAAGAGTCCATATTTTTCTAAAACCATTTAGTGCTTCACATAATAAAATACACAACGGCTGTAGCCTGATTATGCTTTAGCAGCTGTAGGTGTGTGTGGTACAGAATGTAGGTGTGTGTTGTACAGTGTGTAGGTGCGTGTTGTACAGTGTGTAGGTGTGTGTGTTGTACAGTGTGTAGGTGTGTGTTGTATAGTGCGCAGATGCCGCGGACAGACGGGTCTCAGTTGGTTTGATGTCCTTACTTTTAATACTTGCAAATACAACTTTTGGCCCGTAATTTCAATTCCCCATTTCAGCGACCAGAGAGAGGGGGGGGGGGATATATCCAGTCTCTGATTGTGTTACGTTATTATGAGAGTGCTCTCATACTTTAAATTGTATATATTTATATAAATATATGTGTGTGTGTGTGTGTCCGCATCTGTAGCCTGTTATTGTCTCATTATACCGCACTCTCAATGAATTCAAAGTAAATATGTGGGGGAACAATGTTCAGCTGATCTAACTATAAAATATTATATTTATAAATATAAAAAGATTATAAAATATGACAAAACACTCGACAGCTGATGCAGCTGTTGCCACGTAATAATGAACGGACGTCGCTTTAATATGACCGCTCAGAGGAGAGGAGTTCTCATTTCTTTAAACGTCTGCTGCTTCCCCTCCTCTCTCCTCGGTTCCCCTCCTCGGTCCTCCGCTCGCATCTCCTGTGGGCGGGTCTAAGTCTCGAGGAGGGGAGTCGAGGAGGGGAGTCGAGGAGAGGAAATTTGAGTATTGAGAAGCCTCTAATGTGTCTCAAACAAGCCTAATGTGTTTCGTGCTTGCAGGCTGCAGCACGTCTTTTTCTCCGGTCGGGTCGTGGAAGACCGGAAGCTGTGTGGTGCATAAAAACATGTTCTTACTCAATATCAAGCCACAGTTATTGCTTTTATTTTAAATCGTATAATTTCGGACTTTTGTTGTCGTCTGTGAGGAAAATAAATGGGGCTTAGAGCCTCAGGATACTGAAATCTGTATTTTTAAATATCTTTTTCCTTCTAATTTGTTATTCTTTTCAAAATAACACACTGTTATTTGCTCACCAATAACACACAATTATCCTTGCTTTTATTTATTGGTTTAATTCCATAATCTCTGGCTTTTTCGGCGTCCGTCAGGAACTGAATTTCAAAATAAATATAACCGGAAACAGACGTCGGCATTTCGAGCAATTACCCAAGATCCTCAGCTATGGTTTTAAGCTCGCTGATTGGATGTGTTAGCCGCAATGCATGCTGGGATTTGGTGTTTATATTATATGAAATCCGGAAAACATTTAAAAAGTATAAAATAATACTTAATTCCGAGTGCTCTTGCTTTTCTCTTTGAAAGTCATCACATAACGGCATTGTAATACACGGTTCGGCTGCATTACATATTACAGATCTGCTGTAGTTCTTTATTTAGAGAGCCCTGATGAGAAGACCTTTGGAAAAACTGGAAGAAATGGCGCCGAAACTGAATACTTGACGTGGATCATAAATATATCAACAATTAAACAACATCTTCAATTTCTCTTCACACAATACGTCTCCTTGCAGTATCAACACTAATTCGGCTGACTTTTACATTTGATCTAATTCATAGATAGGTTATATTTACACCATAACGGTGCACAGCTGATAGAAAAGGACTGTAGTTTTTAAAGATATTACTGATTTTCTTTGAATGTAAGAATGTAAATACTGAGTCTGAAATAGTATAGCAATATGCTGTAAAATGATGTGAAAGCATGCATAAAACTATACATCTTCAGATGTTGTACATACACACTAATAATACAAAGTTATTATGGCTGTGTGCACCTTGTGTGCACCTCCTAGTGGTTAAAGCACGTTATTGAATTATTGTACAGAGTACATACTTTCATAGGGGGAAAGTATAAATATAGAAATATAGAATATAAAAAATCAAGAAGATACTATAAGTGATCTCTACAATAAAACAGTTTAGTGCAGGATGCACAGATATTAATAGGAGGAGGTGCAAAACAGAAAAACGGATTAGCCTTTATTTAAACATTAAATATTAAATATTAAGCCTGACAAAGTAATTAACTTCTAATATATTGCTTTCCTGCAATGTTAACTATGTTGAAGCACTTATTTTAACTGATATTATACACATTAATTATACTCTTATGTATGTAGATAGAATAAGAAATGTGCAGAATATGACAGTTTAATGGTGGAGGTACACACATATTGATAGATGTCTTGTAATGCACTGTTGAGGAACCTGTGACCCAAGTTTTTCATTCATTGCATAACTACACCGTAGTTGTGTATATGATATGTCAATAAACCTTTGAAAATCTTGAAGGGGATGTGCAAAATAGCCATAATATACAGTCTTTAATTAACTATTAGTAGAGAATAACGAGTAATGAATATACTTTATTACTTGTTTCCATTCATGTCAATTGCAGATACATGTTTAGTCTTCTCAAGCACCAACTATCAAATATCTCTCCTGGTTGTTGGCACTTGACAATCACCTTACCTGAATTTTACTCAGGTGTAACTAAAGTCTGATTTAAGGGTTGTTTATATTTCACATAATTAATCAGAATCTGCAAAGTAACTCAAATAAATGCAGTGGAGTAAAAATACCAGCTTAACCTCTGAATTGTAGTGGAGTAGAATTACAAAGTAGAAATGAGCTGTCATGTGGGTATATATTAATGCTGCGCATTATGGACACAAGCGATTTTCACCCATTTATTAATTATATGTTTTACATTTGATAACACCAATGTGTTTAATACTGGCAACTTCTAATTGTGGGAAAAACGAAAACGTTCAGTAGAGACGTCCCATAGAACATTTTGCGAAACACAATAGCCAGCATACGTGTAGTTCTGGAGGGGTGTTCGATTCCAGTTTTGGATAGTCTGGCGTGGTTTCGTTCCATTTCACACAGCTGTTTGACGCTCTGCTTAACCTTACGGGAACTGTAGTCCTAAACGATAGCTGGGGATTATGGGTAGTGTAGTTTCTTCGGCCATCCTAAACTCAGAAATGTTGACAATCGCAATGATGCTCGAAATGTCCCTTACAGGCCTACGTCTGTTTTCCTACGGTGGCCCTGAAGTGCAAGACACCACAGCATTTCACAAAACACCACAGCATTTCACAAAACACTACAGCATTTCACAAAACACCACAGCATTTCAGAAAACACCACAGCATTTCACAAAACACCACAGCATTTCAGAAAACACCACAGCATTTCAGAAAACACCACAGCATTTCACATTGGACGGAAAGGGTATTCCTTTAGGGATAACACTTCTTGTTTGTGATTGGACAGAGCCAGCCAGAGAAGCACTGCTGTGATTGGTTGTTTTTGCTGCCAGTCAAGAAATGACGCTTCGCTTGATTGGTCAACACCCGACAGTCCCAACCATGGTCCCACAAGGTATGGTCCCAACACATCAGCCGTTAGCACACACTCAGATCTCACAGCTCCTCATATCTGTTCAGAAACTGGACAAAAGTTAAACATGTACAAACCACAGACTGTCTATGTCATGGCGAATACAGTCGCTGCTTTATTTATGTCTGTATGATGTTGTTGTGAGTGTGGACGGAGCAGCTACAGGTTAGTTTAGCCTGATGAATCCGATTCAGAAAACACGCATTTTAAAAGCATTTCGCCTGCCGTCTTGTCTGCAGACTTGTCAAAGCGTTAATTCATGGTTTTTACTAACTGTTATCAGTATGTAGTTACTTCGGCATCACTTGAAAACGTGTATTACAATTAAATCACGGTCAAATATGTTCATTTTGTTGAAGGATTTACATGGAGATACGCCCCGTCCCCTCTCCAGCGCCTCTTGTTTGAATGACAGCATTGACAGGAGCAAACACAGCTGACAGCCGCGGTGAAACTCGAGCAGCCGCGGTGAAACTCGAGCAGCCGCGGTGAAACTCGAGCGATTAGAGCGATGCGAATATTGGGTGGTCTACCATAGTATTTACATGGAGATAAGCCCCTTAAAAACCATGAGTTAATAAAGCATTAATTCTGTATTTACTCCTGTCATTCAAACAAGACGATGGAGAGGGGGCGGGCCGTATCTCCATGTAAATCCTATCGGAATCGGATCAGGCTAAACTAACCTGTAGCTGCTCCGTCCACACTCACAACAACGTCATACAGACATAAATAAAGCAGCGACTGTATTCACGATGACATAGACAGTCTGTGGTTTGTACATGTTTAACTTTTGTCCAGTTTCTGAACAGATATGAGGAGCTGTGAGCTCTGAGTGTGTGCTAACAGCTAACGGCTGATGTGTTGGGCTAATCACGAAGCGTCATTTCTTGACTGGCAGCAAAAACAACCAATCACAGCAGTGCTTCTCTGGCTGGCTCTGTCCAATCACAAACAAGAAGTGTTCTCCCTAAGGGAATACCCTTTCCGTCCAATGTGAAATGCTGTAGTGTTTTGTGAAATGCTGTGGCGTTTTCTGAAATGCTGTGGCGTTTTGTGAAATGCTGTGGTGTTTTGTGAAATGCTGTGGTGTTTTGTGAAATGCTGTGGTGTTTTGTGAAATGCTGTAGTGTTTTGTGAAATGCTGTGGCGTTTTGTGAAATGCTGTGGTGTTTTCTGAAATGCTGTGGTGTCTTGCACTTCAGGGCCACCGTAGTTTCCGGTTATTTTTATTTTGAAATTCAGTTCATGACGGACGCCAAAAAAGCCCGAGATTATGGAATTAAACCAATAAATAAAAGCAAGGATAATTGTGTGTTATTGGTGAGTAAATAACAGTGTGTTATTTTGAAAAGAATAACAAATTAGAAGGAAAAAAAGATTTAAAAATACAGATTTCAGTATCCTGAGGCTCTAAGCCCCATTTATTTTCCTCACAGACGGCAACAAAAGTCCGAAATTATAAGATTTAAAATAAAAGCAATAATTGTGGCTTGATATTGAGTAAGAACACGTTTTTATGAACCACACAGCTTCCGGTGTCCCACGACCCGACCGGAGAAAAAGACGTGCTGCAGCCTGCAGGCACGAAACACGTTACCAGTAGAAATACATTGCTTTTAAAATCGTGCTGTGCAACACGAAAAAAAAAGGGGCAAATCGTGATGGTGAACACGAATCAATAGATTAAAAATCGTGTTGGTGAACACGAAATGCCGTGAGACTGGGTTGCACACACACAACCACACACTCACACACACTGTTTGTTTATTGCTGTGCACACCTGCTGTAGTAAGTATCCCTCATTTCACTCACTTGTCCGTCTAATATTTCTGTATATTTATGTTTCTCTCTCTCTTCTTTGCTCCTTTTTTAAGGTTCTTCTTGATGTGCTACATGTTTGTCAACCTTGCCTGCGCCCTGCAGACTTTGCTAAGGACCCCAAACTGGAGGCCGCGCTTTAAATTCTACCACTGGTGAGTTTGTGTGTCATGAATTATGTCAGAAAACCTTGCTCAAAACAGAACTGCACAGTAGCACCATTACATTTGCATTTCTGCAGTTGACATAAATTCTAGCTGGAAACTCTCAGTAACAGCACGTTGTGTGATAAGGACATTATCCACTGCAGTCTTGTCATACGGAAGAGCAGTCTGAGTCCAGAAGTGCCAAAGCTTTAAACATCTTTAAACATATATTTTTACAAGTTGTGGTTATTACTGTGTTCAATGGTAGAATTTTCCCAATAGAGCAAACATGTGCTGTCCTGTCCCCTGCAGGGCTCTGTCTTTCTTGGGTATGAGCTTGTGCCTGTCGCTCATGTTCATCTGTTCCTGGTATTACGCCATGGTCGCCATGGGCATCGCCACCTGCATCTACAAATACATTGAGTTCTGCGGGTAAGAAATCATCAGTGGATTGCTATTATTTTCATTTTCCATGAATGCTACTATAGCAGATATACACCATAATATCATGTGCCAACCTATGAATGTGCTGTGTCACAGAGCGGAGAAGGAGTGGGGTGATGGGATACGTGGCATCTCTCTCAGTGCTGCACGATTCGCCCTCATGAGGCTGGAGGAAGGACCGCCACACACCAAGAACTGGAGGTCAGTCCCCACATCTTCAGTGTTTAAACAGTTTCACTTTTATCACCTGTTGAAAAAGTCCTACGAAAAGTGTTCTTACATTTTTTGTAGCTGTTTTTTTTACGAATCCCGTTTTGCTTTTAAATTAAAAGTGCAGGACAGTTAATCCTAATAAGCAGATCCATATGGTCCCTCCAAAAAAGGGCATGAGGCTATAGGGCCCTGTGCACACACTTAAATTGAGTAGGGAAGATAAGATAATTACAAAGCCCAAACGGTAATCTAAAGAGGGTGGAGCACTGGACTCCAAATCTTCAATAGTTCTGTAGTTGTAGTATATTGAAGTGAATGCCAAGTGAGCTTCAAATGTAGTATTACCATCATTATCCTTATGACGAGTAATTTACTTAATGCTTTGTTTTTTCAGGCCTCAGATGCTGGTTCTAGTGAGCGTGGATGCTGAGCAGAACGTAGAGCAGCCTCGTCTGCTCTCTCTGACCAATCAGTTAAAGGCAGGGAAGGGTCTGACTATTGTTGGCACCTCAGTTCAAGGAACCTTCCTCGACAACTTCACTGAGGCCCAGAGGGCAGATCAGGTGCGTCCTCTAATATCTAACACATACACTTTGACCTGTGATAAAAAAAACATTAATATCACTCAATTGCTTTCACTGACACCAACAGCTGTGTTCCCCTCTCTGTGTATTTGTAGTCGCTGCGTAAATTGATGGAGACGGAGAAGGTGAAGGGTTTCTCTCAGGTGGTCATCTCCTCCAATCTGAGAGATGGGACGTCCCACCTGATTCAAGTTGGTGGACTGGGAGGTCTGAAGCACAACTCTGTGATGGTCAGCTGGCCCCGAAACTGGAAACAGCCAGAATGCCACGAGCAGTTCAGGAACTTTATTGGTAAGTCCTAATTCATTGGTCCAATAATTGATGTCTTAAAATGTGATCTGAATCCCATGCATATACACAATGTCTGTAATTTGTCAAGTGAAGATTACTCTGCAAATTAGCTACCATTTTTGCAAAATACAGATGTCATGTGGTAAACATTTGTGGCGTCTTTGTGATATAAAGACTTATTTTATTTATAAATGTTTCGCCAATCCAAAAGTTATGGAGGCTTCGTTTGCAAATATAAATGAAATGATGGTGGACAATGCAATTAATTCATTTTTGTTTTGTTTTCATGAACTTTACCCCTTTCCTGTCTAATGGAGTGACCAAAACAAGGGGAGGTAACCGGTAACCATTATTATTTGTCCCTCTGCAGAGGTGGTTAGAGAGACAACTGTAGCCAGTCTGGCCTTGTTGGTTCCTAAGAATATCGCCAGCTACCCGTCCAATGGAGAGCGCTTCACTGAAGGACACATAGATGTGTGGTGGATAGTCCATGACGGAGGCATGTTGATGCTCCTGCCCTTCCTGCTGAGACAGCATAAGGTGGGAAACTATGAAATATAATTAACCTCTTCTTTATAAGAGGGTTTATTATGATGGAAAAAAAACGAAATCATTAACAGAAGTTACAAAGGACACAGTTACACTGATAACATTGTTCATCAGCTGTGGATGTTCCGGTTTTGTCCCATAGGTGTGGAGGAAGTGCAAGATGCGCATTTTCACTGTGGCTCAAATGGATGACAATAGTATTCAGATGAAGAAAGACCTCATTACCTTCCTCTATCACCTGCGCATTGATGCTGTGGTGGAAGTGGTGGAGATGGTGAGAGACTTGTCTGACACATCATCTCAGTTCACACATTAACACTCAAAGGCGCGGGAAGGTATTTTGAGTGGGGGTGCTGAGGTGCTGGACTCCAGTGAACACTATTACGGGCACTATAGAGCACGCACACAAGCGCGAACACCAGGGGCGCTACAGTGGAATGTTCTACTGCAACACTCCCCACACGCAAACACACAGTACACCCGCGACTGTTACAATGAAGGCTCAATAATCAGCTCACTGCATATAGGCAGGGGTAAAGTGCTATTTTTTACGAGTGGGGAGCGGACCTCACCTCCTCTTGGGGGGTCCGGGGGACTGCTCCCCCGGGAAGATTTGTTTTTAATATTGAAGTTAAAACACACACACTAAATGCGCTATTTCCACACACACACACAGAGCCGAGCTTGAATGACACAAGCACACGTTTATTTCCATGCAACTCTCTGATTGGTCTGGTGTCTTGCATCTGTTGCATTCACTGAACACGGGAAATTACAGTCCTGCCGTCCTCTCTAGTGTCATCATGAGGTTCACGTAAAGCACGGTTAATGTATTATATTATTGAGGTAGAATTGTCCGGGGCTACAGAAAAATCATTCGGGGCAGGCCATGCGACACCACTGGCGAGCACACACACTACAAAGATGTAAAATATTATTTTACCAACAATGTGGAATTTGTTGGCTACATATTACACAGATTATGCACAGCGGGAGCAGCAATAACCATCAAATAATAATTCAGACAGGGGAGCTCCGCACCGCCTGCCTGCTGCTAGGGGGTGCTGTAGCGCCCTCAGCACCCCCCTTCCCGCACCCATGTTAACACTGCTAACAAATTATTTTTGTTCAGAAAACTTTGTTGAAAAAGTGCTTTGTGTTGTGAGATTAACCTGTTTTTTATCCATAGTAGCAAACTAACTTTCAAAATATGGCTACTGCTTGACTAAAACTGTATGATAAATGTATTTTCTGCTTCAAAGCATGACGGTGACATCTCGGCCTACACCTATGAGAAGACATTGGTAATGGAACAACGATCACAGATCCTCAAACAGATGCATTTGACCAAGAATGAGAAGGAGAGAGAGGTAAATCAGACGTTGGTTCTCTACACAATTGGAAACAAACATTAATACAATTATTATGTATCATGTATTATCATGTATTAATATCAACTTTATCAAATGGAGCACACCTGAAGTTGTATTCAGCATAGGACCCCGAAGAACATGAAATCCATGTTCACACATTCATTATCACTCTGTGGGCTCCAAGTTTCAGAGGAAGGAACATCACTTATGATAAGGTGTTGGTGGACTTGTTTTCACTGACATGAGGGAAGAGAGTATTAATTCCAGAGGGAAATTCCATTCCATTTGAACCATGTCCATTTTCTTAATTTGTTTGATAACTAAAGATCCAGAGCATTACGGATATATCCCGTGGGTCCATTCGGCGTAAAAACCCATCGGCCTTGCGCTCGCAGCACAGCGTTGATGAAGGAGCCAGCGTTGCAGAACAAACAGAAGACCAGGTAATGGCACTCTTAGGATATATAACTTGTTTATTTACAGTACCTGTGTCCTCCTCGTTCTCTGCACAACTTTCTGTGCTCCAGCTTGGGCAGACTCTACTGTTTATTCTATGATTTCCCTACGGCCACTGGCTTTCTCCGACACTCACAGGTGTCTCCTCTCTCTCTTTCACTGTCACGTCACTGTGTTCGTCTCCAACCCAAAACAGGTGCAGCTGATCCACAGTAAGAACACCTCCACACCAGCCAGCCCCACGTCTCCCGCTGTGCCTGCAGGGGGCGCCACAACCTGGACAGACAACAAGGGGGCAGAGAAGGGGAAGGGCCCTTCAGAAGGGAACCCAGAGGCGGGCAGAGACCCCTTCAACATGAAGCCGTGAGTGACCTCTCATTTTCACTCCTTTGAGTTGATAGATGTAAATGTATCAAACGTTTCAAACCTATTGAGTTTTTGATACTTATTAAATAATATGCCGTCAGTTTCTATGTTTCTCTGTAATAGAACATGCACAATAATAATAATAATTCCTTGCATTTATTATAGCGCTTTTCCAGTGCTCAAAGCGCTTTACAGATACACATTACACATATTTTTTTATACATGCAATGGTCACTGTGGACGATCCCCACAGGAGCAAGTTCAGGTGAAGTGTCTTGCCCAAGGACACAACGGCTTTACAGACGCAGCACCCCCTTGATCTGATAATCATTGCACAGCGCACTGCGCCACACCGTCCATCTTCACGCCTCGAAGTCATCGAGGCGCTTTTACAAGTACCACACATTGATATTATACATGTACTGTGGACAATACCCACAGGAGCAAATCCGGGTGAAGTGTCTTGCCCAACGACACAACGGCCTGACGCAGTGGTGGCAGGAGCGGGTTTCGAACTGGAGTTCCCCAGCACCCCCCTTGATCTGATGATCAGATGCACAGACCACTGCGCCACCCGTCCCATAATCTACCAATGGTGCTAACCGTCCTATGCATTTCTCTTCAAATGTTTTGAACATGGTGCAACTGCACCTGTAGCAGACTCTAGAAAGATTTTACACATCACTATTTATTTTATTTATTTATTTATTTAATCCTTTATTTGGCAGGGACAATGCACAGTAATGAATACTTAAAAATTCAAATGTGTCAAGTGTAACAGTGCCAGATTTAACTTTGAGCTCATTTCCATCCGCAGTCCCTCACATAAAACATTCAAGAAAATTACATTACAACATAGCAAAAACAAAATACATGATATGCAAAAAGTGCAAAAGAGCAAGAGCAGCATACACAAGTATTTACCACATGGCAGTACAATATAGCAGCTACGACATATAAAGTGCAAGAGAAGATAAAAGTGCTACATAAAGTGCAAGAGGAGATACCCCTGTATTAAAGTGCATTTAGCGGTGATCGCACGTCTGTTTGTTTCTCAACCATTATTTAAGTTGACCTTTAAAGCTATTGAGAGTGGGATAATCCCGTATCTCAGTTGGGAGGCTATTCCAGAATGAGCTGCCTTTAACGGAGAGGACATTTTGTCCAAAAGTGGTCCGTCTATGGTGGACTTCACAGTCCCCTCTGGTTTCTGACCTAGTGCAGCGTCCAGTGTGTTTTTTGTAGATGAATTCCCCTAAGGGAGGGGGGCCAGTCCATGTAAACATTTATTAAAAAAACACATACTTTTAAAAGATTTTAAATCGTCAAAACTCAAGAAATTGTGTTTTTCAAGTATGGTATGAATTTGGCTTTCTGTCAAACACCTTGATAGCTCTCTTGTACAGCTGTTCTATGGGTTTCAGGTTTGTGGCAAAAGCAAACGTGGGATAATGTGAGTCATACAGTGGAGGAATGACTTTGCAGCATTGACAGTTAAGAAAGGTCTGATTTGTTTAAAATGTTGCAAGTTGAATTTAACGGTATTGGATACTTTCTTAATATGTTTCTTAAAAGTCAAGTTCGAGTCCAGTATGACTCTAAGATACTTGAAGTGGGAGACTAGTTCTATTTCTGCTCCGTTTAAAAACACATTGGATCCTTCGATTTTGACTGGTCGTTTACTGAACATCATGCATACTGTTTTTTTTACATTTAACTGTAAGCAAATGTTGTTCAGCCAGTGTTGAACCTTGTCCAAAGCACTTGAGAGACAGGATGTGATTATTTCAGTATTTTTCCCCTGTACAAAGATGACCGCGTCATCGGCATACATTTGTACATTCAAATCAGGACATACATTAGGCAAGTCATTAATGTACAGAGAAAACAGTAATGGTCCAAGAATGGAACCTTGTGGAACCCCAACAGGGTTGACAAGGTAGAGGGATTTGGTACCGTTGACCAAAACACACTGTTCTCTGTTCAATAAGTAAGACTCAACCCACTGTATTGAATCTGCCGAAAAATTGAAATACGTCAGCTTTGTAAGGAGCACTTGGTGGTCAACAGTGTCAAAAGCCTTCCTGAGATCAATGAAGACAGCACCTACATATGGGCTTGTGTCCAACATAGATGTAATCTTTTCCACAAAGACACAGTTAGCTGTCTCAGTGGAGTGGTGAGCACGAAAACCAAACTGCATTGGGTGGAGTGGAGCGAAACCTTTGTCTAAATGTTTGGTGATTAGTTTTGACACCCATTTCTCAGCTATTTTAGAGACACAGGGGAGGATGCTGATTGGTCTGTAGTTGGACATCATTGCCTTATCCCCAGATTAAAAAATCGGTGTCACCGTGGCCACCTTCCAGGATGATGGAACTTCCCTCGTGCTATTAGATTTATTTACTAGCATACTAATTGGTCTTATACTGTCAATATCTGTCTTTATAAAGTTGGTGTCTATATGCATCCCTAGCCTTAGAACCTTTTAACCCTAAGATTATATTTTTTACCTCCACCTCTGTGATTTCCTGCAAGTCAAAAACTGGATGTGTTTCCACAGTCGGGCTATGGGAGACCTCAGATGGCAGGAAGAGCTTTGTGATGTCCAGAGCACTATTTATAAAATACTCATTTAGAGAGATGGCCAACACTGCAGGGTCTTTTATCAGGGCGTCATTGATTTTTAATTCTAGAGCATTATTTTCCTGTTTCTTATGTTTACCTAATAGTTTATTTAGGATTTGCAAAACGTTTTTACTGTTACTTTTCGCACCTTCAATTATATTGATTTAAAAGTTTGCTTTGGCCTGTCTTATTGTTTGTGTTACCTTGTTACGAGCATGAGTGAATTTCTGTCCGTCAGTGGATAGTCCGGATTTCAAGCTCTGCTTTAATAGTTGGTCTCTGGATTTCATTAAATTCCTGCACTGTAGATTCAGCCAGGGAAGATGATGTTCCTTCCTGTCCCTAAGGCACCCTTTCCTTGAGAAGGAAGACATTGTATCATTAATTTTAGATATAAACGGATTACTGTTTTCACCAATGTCTTCAGAGGACAGAGTGTCCCCCCAATTCATCATTTTCACTGCCTCCCTAAAACGTTGTTGCAGGTTTTTGGGGATGAAGCGAGAACCGAAGGCAGGGGTTTGAGCCGTGGCCCTGAACCTTTTTTTTGTGAGTTTCCTGGCAAACACAACAGGATTATGGTCAGAAAGACCAGTCAGGAAGTTGTAGGTTTTAACTATTCTGTCAGCTTTGTTTGTAAATAATAAATCTATCATAGTCTTGGAGGTTTTGGTTATTCTAGTCGGTTGATCCATTAGTTGTATTAAGTGTTTATCCGTGATCCGTTTTAAGCTTTTTCTATTTTGTTTGTCATTCCAGTTGATATTAAAGTCTCCTACAATAATTAGCTCTTTGTTGGAGTCACAGGAATTCAGCGGGAGTTTTACCTGGTCATAGAAACCCACCTTAGCGGTGAGTTGTCGATACAGGAAAGTCATGGTGAGGGACATTTCCTCAGATAGTGTGATTTCCACACCAACACAATCAAACTCAATATTAGCTGGGAGTGCAATCTCCCTACAGCTTCCAGCAGAGAATGCGGACATGACACAACATCAACACACAGAGAAGTAAATATTTGTGTATATTGACCTATTGAACCATGCTCAAGTTTAAAGGAGATACATTGTGTTTCTGTGCACGTGACACACATAAACAACTTAAACCACTATCAAATGTAGCTTCCTGTGCACCTGTGCAAACGTGTCCTTCCGTAAATTCACTGTAAATATGTTCCCCCTTACATGCTGCTGCAGAGAATGGGAGAACTTGTAAGTATTGACATTTTGCAGGGATTCACATTGTGTGAGCTGAGCAGCTGACAGAATGATTTGTAAACCTAATGTGGCCTTTTGTTTCTGCCATCAGGAGCCAGGTTGACGTGAGGCGCATGCACACGGCGATGAGGCTCAATGAGGTCATCATGAAGAAGTCAAAGGAGGCAAAACTCGTCCTGCTCAACATGCCGGGACCACCCAAGAACCGTGTGGGCAATGAAAACTGTATCCTTTATCATCATGCATACAACAACATACTGTATTACATGTATTTTTGTGAACTTTACTCATTCATTTCAGTTCAGATCCTTGCAACAAGGCAGCACAAAAACATAAAACCCAACACAATCACTGTAAGATAACTGGAAACATTGACAATGCTGAGACTTAACGTGCGATACAGAATAGAATAAAAGGTTAAGTTAATAAAAGCAAAGAAAGAATGCAACAATAAAAACAGACATTCTGCCATTTATAGTATATTATCACTAGAGGCTGCATTTCGCTTGTGTTTTTCCAGCTAAAAAAGTATTTTGGTGTCAGGTAAGCAAGTTACTTTCCTTAATGTTATTGTTTTTCAGACATGGAGTTCCTCGAGGTGCTCACTGAAGGTCTCAATCGGGTCCTCCTTGTGCGTGGCGGAGGACGGGAGGTTATCACCATCTACTCTTGAAGGACTTAAAGGTCTTTTAAGGGCACGCTCACCTTCGCTGGACTCTGTCCCCTATCTTATTGTTTCAGGAAAATTCTCCCACACCATCATATATCTCCTCATCTCCTCATTGGAGGGATGATCTTGAGAATCAGAATACCTTTATTCGTCCCACAGAGGGGAAAAAGCTTGTTAGTGTACACACTAGATTCTTAAAGAATCTAACTGAAAAAATCCTAGCTTAGGGTTGCCAACCGTTTTTGAGTGAAACAAGCTAGCATCACTTGCTTAAAAAGTGGTCTGCAACTGTTTGTACTCTCTTATTAGCTGATAACAGCAGATGAGTTTATAATTAGTTCTGACTCAGGTAAAACAAAAGACTCCAAAAACTTTATTTTGTTCTCAGAAAATGGAAGGTTTTCTTTCCCTTTTTTGACTTCAACTTTCTTTCCTGTTGCTTTCGTTCTTGGTCCTTTGTTAAAAGAGAAATGTTTTTTTTATTTTTCTGTTATTTATGTATGTATTTATTATGATATATTGGGTATGTATTTATGTATTTATGTCTGTCTTTGTCCTAGTCTGTTTTTGTCTTTCACTGTATGGTTGGAACTGGAAGTATTAATACTAGACACTTTCATATTTATTAATAGGAGTATTAAAATAGCAGAGGATCTAGTTGTTAATATGTAAAAACATCCCCCAAACCAACTACCTGGATGAAATATACTTACCAATGGTTTGAACTAACCTTTGAGCAAAATGTATGATATAAACAATTGTTTTGATACCCGTTTTGAAATGTAGTCTAACATATGAAAAGAAATACCTAAATATTTTAATCTTAACTTTTTAGTTTAGATGTTATGTGAAATCTCAAAAAGATTCAGACCTGGCATCTCTACATGTGTTTAAAATATATTATTATAATGTCAAATGTTATGGTGAAGGTTAATGAATCCACTTAAATATATTTATGTCAAACACGTTTAACTGCATAAGTCAGTTTAAGATAGATAAGCATACAGCATAAAAGTTAATCTTAGAGAGTTTATTTTTTTAATTGTATCAGAAATTCTAGAAATAATTTAAACTATAAATTGTATTTTATGCATGTGCGTAGTGCACTGCCTTGCTATTCAAGTATTTAGTTAAACTACTTAAAATGCTTATTTGCTGCCATACTATTGCACACTATTGGAGCATCTGAAGTAATAAACTTTGATATTGTCAAGGCAAACGCAGGCATTAAATGCAGACGCCCAACAATACCTTGGAATGAGGAATCTCAGAAGGGTTAAGTAAAAGTGGTTGAGGATGTTTTATCCACTAAGTTATATTATCCTGCAGAGTACCCCTCAGACGTTTAGTTTGTGTATGTGTGACAGTGATATTTAGTTTATTTTTGTGTGCAATTTAGTCATTTCTGGACATATTATTATATTAATTATTATTATTAATATGTGTTGTTTTGTCATCGATATTCACACTTGTTAAAATCCGCTGATTTGCAAAAGTTATATACTAGGATATGAACCGTAAGGGTAGGGCGATCTTGCATAAACTTGCACTGGAAAATGCATAGTTTGTGACATCAGGAAGGCAACAAGGCATAGGCCTATAGTTTTAATAGTTAATGATGAAAGTTGTTGTCCAAATTTGTATTTACACAGTAGTTTGATTTATTGCCCTCTTCCGTTTGGCCTATAGCGCCATAACGAATTTGACTCTGAATTCTGAACAACTTTCTAGAAAATAGCATTCAGTATCTTTCAAAGGAAAATGCTAGACTTCAAATGTTTTTATACATGTATTGTTTGTAACGCTGTAGAAGATTACCCACGTAATCACACACATTGATATGTCCTCTTTTTGGTTAATATCTGTGCAGTCCTCAGTGTTTCCCTTATAACTCTGAAAAGTGTGGGTGCAGAACTATAACAACGGTACTGATTCATAAGAAGATTCAATTCAATTCAAATTGGATGCTGCGTATCACAGTGCTCTGAGATTTGTCACAAATTGTAAAGCGCTTACACATCACTGTACACTGTATACCAAGGCAGGTTTACCATCACTCTCTGTACGGAGGCTCAGTCATTGGTACACGTTTATCTATAAAGCTTTGTTGGGTAAACTCCCGTATTATATCTGCTCTCTGATAACACAGAGAGTTGCAAGCAGCTATTGTCTGAGGTCACATGATGAAGTCTTGTTAGATGTGCCAAGAGCAAGGACTGTCTTCGGTAAGACAGCTTTTATGTGCGCAGCTCCACTTGCTTGGAACAATCTTCAGCAAGAATTGAAACTGAGCAATCTCATTCCTCTGCATGTTTTTAAAGCTAGGGTAAATTAAATGCTTGCTGATACAATGGGCACTTGTAAATGTCTATAACTATGTATCCTGTAAATATAATGTATAATGTCCTTTATTGTTTTATGTTTCATGTGGAATCTATATGCTGCAGGTCTCCCTTGAAAAAGAGATCTATGATCTCAATGGGACCAATCTGAATAAATAAAGGTTTGAAATGAAATGAAATGAAAGATGGTTGAGCTCTCCAGGTGGATCAGTCACCGGTCTGCAGAAGTCTGCATTTTCCAACTTCCTCACACAGAAAGTGTGTTTATGTGTGTGCGCTGTGTGGACCTGATACACTGGGTTTGAGTGACGACAGTGTGTGTAGCCTAACATAACAGCAAGACAGAGCGAAGATGGGATACTTGTACATGTGTGTGATTTTAGGTTTTAGAGATAATGTGTAATGTGTGTAAACACAGGTTTTATAGATATCACAAAGGCAGTTTGTATTGTCTTTTAAAATTATAAACGTTGTGTTATGTTCTACCATGTATTATGCAATCATAAACAAGTAATGGTTTGAATAAACCATTTTATATGTCTGCACAAATTGAAGTTAATTAAAATAATTTTAATACAACTGTGACAGTTCAAGTGTCAGTCATCTTCCTCTCTTACAGTGTCTGCTTATACTGTAGATCAATTGGGTTTTATTAGCAATGATTGTTTGTAATTTTGCAAGTGTTGATTGCATGCCTCACCTTTTCAGAACTTGTGATCACACTAGAAAAACAAAGCACTTTCTATGATGTGCAAATGAAACTGTTCTTGCTCAGTTATGTCAGTGATAATAAAACCACATTCCCGTCCTAAGCTCAAAGGAAACACGAATACATCAACTCTGTGACACATTTACCATCTTAGTTTAGTATTAGCATGCTTACATTGGATAATGTGTACAAAGAACAGCAGAAGAGTATTTAAAGGCGTTTAGTCATTAACTTAACAGCATGAGGCTTTTATTGAGGATTTTTCCAATGCACCTTGAACTTTTCGGACCAGATTAAATCAGTTGCAGAGTTGAGAATAGATCAATTGTTCCAGTGCTACTATTTTAAAGGAGGCTCATAAACAACATGTTCACAGGCATGAAAATGTGTTGCTGAGTGTACAGTTGTTGCACAGTCTCTTAACCCATCTCTGCAGCCTGCTCTGATATGCATTCAGAAAGATCATATCAATGATCTATGACCTGCAACACTGCAGACACATCGTTAACAAGACCAAACCAGTTTTATTTTAGTTTTTCATGTTATATATAATGCTAAGAGGATCACCAGCAACAATAAACTATCTCATGTCAGCTTGTGTGCTCGGTCATAAGCTGGCAACAACAATGCGCCCAAGCTGCTCCTCCTTAAGAGAGATAGCAGCAATACCCAAGGCCGTAGACCTATGCCATCGGAAAGGAGACAGTGAAAAGAGGAAAATTATTAACTGTGTCAAAGGTTGAATACATAAGCAAACTATTCCCCAACAATAGGTAGTTATGCCTTTGGCCTGTCTTAGTTAAACACAGTCTGAAAGAAACATTGCCTGCCATTTCCTACAAGAGATTTCAAAATGAGGGGAAAGTCAACCAACCTTCGAATAAGGTTACCTGTATTTCTTTTTGTTGCACAGGTGACCATTGTTGCCTTGTATGCTGCCTTTGTCACCTACGATGACCAAGCGGATGCCAGATTTCAGAATAACAGGACTAAACCCATGGAGAATGCTGTATACAAGGACTATCCTATTTTTACAGACATACAGGTTATAATATTTCTCGGCTTTGGGTGCCTATTTGCATTTTTTCGACTCTACGGCTTTGGTGGGATGGTTTTTAACCTTCTAACTGCTGCTTTTTCAATCCAGTGGGCTATTCTGGTGCAGGGCTACTTCCAGTTCAGCCATGATGGTAAGATCCACCTTGGAGTGATTAACCTCATATATGCAGAGTTTGCCTGTGCAGTGGTGCTGATATCTTTCGGGGCAGTGCTGGGGAAGACGAGCCCGCTGCAGCTGCTGGTCATGGCTCTGCTTGAAGTGCCAGTGTTCGCACTCACAGAATGGGCTGTGCTCAAGTATCTGAAGATAAATGATTCAGGAGGATCCATTCTTATTCACCTGTTTGCATGTTATTTCGGCCTGGGTGTCACTTTTGTGCTGTACAGGCCTCACCTGAATGAAGGCCATGCAAAGGCGAACACCAGCTACCAGTCTGATATCCTGTCTTTGATCGGGACTTTGTTCCTCTGGGTTTTTTGGCCTTCCTTCAACTCATCACTGACCCTGAAAGGAGACGACCAGCATAGAGCCATCCTGCACACCTTCATCGGCCTCAGTGCCTCCACGCTCACAGCCTTTGCTCTCTCTGCCATGCTGAACAAAAATGGTAAGATCACCATATCCGACATTCAGAATGTGACCCTGGCTGGAGGGGTGACAGTGGGGGCGTCTGTGGATATGATGATAACTCCTGCAGCTGCATATGCTCTGGGTATGATGGGCTGCACTGCATGCATGCTGGGCTACAAATACTTGAGCCCCTTCCTGGCACAGCGTTTCAGGATCCAGGATCAGTGTGGAATACATAATCTGCACGGTTTGACAGGACTTATATCCTGTGCTGCAGGGATATGTGCTATTCTGATGGCTGATGAGGAGATGTATGGACCCAGTTTGTATGAGATATTTTCCCACAGAGCACCAGTAGAGGGAGACCCTAAACTGCACAAGCTCCAGATTTTGATCCCTGGTTTACAGCCAGGGTTGGGGAGGACTGCCCGGGAACAGGCTCTCTTCCAGGTCGCAGCTGTGTTCTCCACTATAGGAGTGTCAACGCTGGGAGGCATCCTCACAGGCTTCGTCTTGAAGCTGCCGTACCTCGCACCACCATCCGATGTCTTCTGTTTTGACGATCAGCTGTTTTTTGAAGTTCCTCCAGACTATGATTCACCACTAAAACTCAACAACATAGATGATTCTGCTGCCTGACATGGATCTGACATGTATAGTATGGGCAGGGTCGGCTTCATGGGGGGTCATTCGCGGGCCATGCCCCCTCAAACAAGTCACTGTGCCCCCCCCCCCCAACGCAGTGCAGGCAAGCCCTGCCACTTTGCCGTTTTTTTGTTTTGTTATCATACAATAAGTGAAAACGTTTCCACAAAATGTTTTTTTGTGTGAAATAAATCAGAAATAAAGAATACAAATAAAAAACACAGCCTGAGGTGTGCTCACTGCTGCTCGTTGATTGGTGTGTTGCTTGACCAATGACCCCCGGGCCCCGACCTTGACCGTAAGACCCCACGGTTTGATGATTGATAGGTGTGTGGGCTGTCTTTCATTTTGACACACAGAACAATGGGGGCAATCCACCCTTATCCACAATGTAAAGTAATTCACAGCCTCTTCCCTCTTCTCTCTGTGAGGAGCAGCAGGTTCAGCTTTCAGAACAAAGTAACAAAAAACTAAAATGGCATTCATTTTTTTAAATATGTTGTGTAGTAATAGATTTTTTTTTTTTCTTCTCAAGAGAGTACCAGAATGTGTATTTTTTTTTTAAATCTCCTGGGGGACAATCCCCCCAGACCCCCCTGCAGGGGTTGGGTTTTCAGCATGTCAACTCTTTCACTTGTGGGGAAATTGCAGGATTGGCTCCAGGTCGCCCTTTTTATTTACTACAATTCAATTTGGATTGAGACAGGGAAATAATCTAAACCTCACGCGTGGCGTATCACTGTCAAGGGGAGCGTGTATGTAATTGCATTGCAAATACTGATTTGAGCCCCACCACTATATGGGTTAGCCCTACCATAGATTACCCAACAAAAATACTCTGGAGCCGCCATTTCCTACAGCTCAGTGAGGTAAGGTCAGGACTCTGTCAGTGTTTAGATAATTCACTTAAGTTATCTCAGTGGGTCTCAAACGGTTTGGTCACCATTTATGTAAAGAAGTATTTCAGAGGAACACCTTGATACGATCATTGTAGTTATTAAAAAATAAGAGAATAAATGAAAAACAGGTATGAAATACTATAGGACATTTAGGGGTGTAACGGTTCACAGAAGTCACGGTTCGGTTCGTACCTCGGTTTGGGGGTCACGGTTCGGTACGGTTCGGTACAACAAGAAAAAGAAGGAAAAAAAGTCCGAAATGCGTAATTCCAGGTTTGTTGTTATTTACTTTTGAACAGTAGTGCAAGTTTCAGTTTCAAAATAAGGAACTCTGACATTTTGAATAATTAACTGTATTAAACAGTTAAAAACAAACCACAAACAGCACCACACACTCAGATGGCCATATTATCTATAATGGCTGATGTCAAACTAAAAGGTTTCATCAAGCTGTAAAACTAAAAAGAATGTCTTGAAAATATTACATCATAAATAATAAGAAAGTGTTTCAAGAGCGCAAAGTCGTTGAAAAACATTATGCCAAAAGCTTCCGTTATTTATTTTGGTTTCACGGCTTTCATGTCTATTGGCTTCGTAAAAACAGCGGGGATCAGCTGTTGAACTGCTGTTGTCTTTTTTTTGTCTGGTGATTGGCAAATCTGGGTGATGCCTTCTGATATGATTTAGCATGTTTGGCGTGTGTTACCATTAGCATACCGCACCGCTATCGAACAACGCCGACACACCGTCCTCTTCCGATCCACCACTCGCACACTTCATCGTTATTGTAGTCCACAGGGAACCCGAAATGTTCCCACACAGCTGATTTAAAAGAAGCAGGTGGGTTCTAGCTTCTGTGTGTTATCTGAAATCGCCATACTAACTTTTCTTCTTCTTGTATTTAGTTCATTTTGTTGTTGTTTCTTCTTGTTCTTCATTTGTTGTTTAAAGAGCCTGTGACACCATCCCAACAACTGTTGTGCAATGAAATATTGGGCTACTAGTAATCTCGAACCGTCAGTTTAAAAAAGAAAAAGCGATACCGTTTCGTTAAATATCAATAATTTCGAACATCGCGGGGAAATTCCTTCACTCATTTTGAAATTTTGGGGGAAGCCGGAAGTGACGTCAATGCGGGAACGCTTCGAGAGCCAAACACGGACAAAGTGTGTTGTGTCATGCGTAGAAATGGTGAATTACTGAGTTTAGGCACGTTAATAACGTTTTAATGAAGTTGACTACAGTATATTCATATTTGTCAGTGCTTTCATGTCAATTCGGCGACATAAATATACATGATCGTGGTGAAGATGATGATTACATTAGGATTAAAAATCGGGAGTGAGAGCTGCTGAATTTCCTCCCATCGGATGTGATATAAAAACAAATCGATTATTTTTGTGGTTATAAACTCAAGTGGATGAAACTACATTTATTAGTGCTTTCATGTCAATTCGGCGAACATATGATACATTAAATGATGAGTGAGGATGATGATTAAAAATCGTTTGTTTGAGCCGGTCTGCATTTACTGATGAGAAAACAAACCGATGCTTTTTGTAGTTGTAGTACACCAACAACGTGGATTAAACGTGTGGTTTTTTACCACAATGTTGGGGAAATTAATGGATAAAATGCACGGATTATTATTATTATTCCCACTCCGATCGGGACACTAGGTCCACCGTTTCCCCGCAGTGAGGCTCCCCCCGTTGACAGTTTACGTGGGCTGGGTGCAGTGGCGGACTGGCCATCGGGACGAATCCCGATGGGCCGGTACCGAAGTGGGCCGGTCGGATAAGTAACTAGCACATCCCCCATAGGCGGCGCGTGAGGCTCAGGTTTGAGAAGGCTAAATAACTTTTTTTACCTGACGCTGCCCGCCTCCGGCGTCTATAGAAAAGAGATCCACTCAGTGTGCGGAGTTTAAATCTCTCAAGTCATATTACAGGATAAAGGAAATACAGTTTAAACTGCCGTATGCAGAGAAGACGCCGACGTGTCGCACTTATCATTCATATTACATCATCAATCAGATCATCGATCAGATAATATCATAATATATCATATATTTCCTTATCTGAGTCAGCTTCTCCAGCCTCATCTGGCCGTGCAACACTCACAGTGTCACAGACTCGATGCAGAAGTATTATTTAACACATTATGTTGACGAAACACTCGAGACAAATGTAATTAAAGTCAGATCCACTCGTGTCTTAGACGTGAACGCGCTCTCAGCTGGAGAGAGAAACCCTGGCTTGATTTACCGAGTTGATAACCAGCGTCGTAGGACCGCTTAGCGAGATCTCGTTTGTTAGTTTGTTGTTGTTAGTTTGTTTGTTACTCAAACATATCCAGGGTCTGTTGAACTGGCTTCGTAGTACAGGGCACAGGTGGCTAGCAGCGCTAATGTCAAAGACACAGACATTATACATTATATTTGTATTTTACATCCCCCGCTCCCCCCGTTGACAGCTCGGTACCGAAGTGGGCCGGTCGAGAGTCCCGGGATGATTTTTAGTCCCAGTCCACCACTGGCTACATGACCATATGATCGCCCATATTGACGCACCTCATTCTTAAACTTAGAAGATACAACATAAACCGATCCTTCAGCCTCATATGAGCTCTCAGACACGTTCAACATTAACCTGTCATCGCTGTCTGAGCTTGCTGCTGTGTGCGCCGTCGTGCGTTTACATCTGACTGTATATATATAAAGGTTTACATGCAGATGCTGGGATCCTGGACGGTGCAGCTGGAGCGCTGTGCCCGCAATGACGTCACCCATAATTTGGCGGGACTTGAAGAATCCGCGAGAAGATCCAGAAAATTGTCAACATTGAAGGCAGATTAATGGTTATCAAAGTACAAATATCCAAAATCAGTTCAGTAACGGTTTTCAAGGGGACAATATGTACTCAAATTGATGGGTTTGGATGATGGGGGAAAACCGTGTCACAGGCTCTTTAACACCGCATTGCGTGGTGGAGTCACGAACTTTGTTACATTTACATGTCGGGACCACGCAAACAACCCCAATGTAAAGTGAATGAGGCTCCTTTGTCGCGGTGCACACACGCATTTCTACCACATCCTGCAGTGAGCTTTTATTCTATAAAACGTTTTTAAAATCTACTTTATAGCTTGTAGTAACTCACGGGAGGCTTCTTTTATTTTATTTGTATTCATAATAATTTTTATTTTTCGTCAGAATGCATTATGGTGCATTAGTTACGAATTTTTGTTCTCAAAAAACAGTGCATTCTGTGTAATACAACTGTGATTTTTATTACATTAGTTTGTTTTTAAGGAAGGCCAGAGCTTCAGCTGTGTCAAATAGATTGTTCCCTTTAGTTAACGTTTTTTAAAAGAACATTATATTCCGATTTGATCATGTCCCCTTTATTGTATTACGGAGAGCAATGTGAGCGTCCATTCCCATTGGATAACGCAGGATTTTACACCCGGAAGTAAGTATTCTCTTTACTGTCGATTGATTTTACAGTGATATCTGCATTACTCATCAACTCAAAAACACCAGATTATCCTTGTTGATTACACAACATTGGTTGGTTTAAATTGTGTACAATGCTTTTGTAATTTTCCCCTTCGATTCGGAGAAACAAATATTTGTTCAGTTTAGGATGGCCGAAGACACTACACTACCCAGAATCCTCAGCTATTGGTTCCGTGTTGCCTCAAGCTCTGTGATTGGTTGACCTCCAACTGCATTCCATATGAAAAAAACGTTTCGTAAAATATAAATCATACTTTATTCAGCAGTGCTTGCTTTACTCTTTGAAAGTCATCACATGAATGCATTGTAATAAATGGTTTGGCTGCATTAAATATTACACATCTGTCGTAGTTCTTTATTTGTATTTATCTACAGAGATCGGGCTCAGAATAGACCGGAAACTATTCTTTTACCGTTCTGTTTTAATTTCACAATAAAGTTAGTAGTAATAATTTGTTTTGATATTATTGTTTTTTATTAACTACTAGACCGCTGGTTCATGTTAACGGTACGTCCACACAGCAGCTTCAGAAGAATCTTCCACCGCTTCCAACGCTTCTCTGCCCATTGACTTTGAATGGGGATGACGTCACTTTGCCTCGCTTTTCGCCGAACTGCATTGTGGGGGAGCGAAGCGAAGATTTCCAGGATTTTCAGGATTCAAAAGTTGAGCAATGTTCAACTTTTGAAGCTGAGCTGGAAGCGCCAGCCAATCAAACACGTTTATGCAAATCTGACAGTAGAAGCGCTAGCCAATCAAACCGCGTGTAAGCAGGGAGAACCAGAATGTAATTTCCTCATATTCCAAACGAGAAATTACGGTAGCAAATCACCCGGTTCTTTACGACCAGAACTATTAACGGGATACAAACCGGAGGAACCAGGCATGGAGGGAGGTGGCAGAGACAGTGGGTGAAACTGGTAGGTTTTCGCCTGTTTGGGGAGTTTATATATATATTGCTCGCATAAAATCCCCGGGGTTTTTTGCTTTGTATGTCGGGGGCGGGAGATTCATGTGATTGGTTGTTGGTTGCATTGCTCACAAAAAATCCCCAAGCTGTCAGACACGCCCAGCTCCAAGATTTTCAAGATTTTTGAAAAGCTGCTGTGTGGACGTACCGTAAGACCATCTTTTCTGTGTTGCTGTGGGTTTTTTCCATCGCTTTTGTGTTACAAATATCAAAACAATAACTAAATATATCCGTCATAAACTAAACCAGAAACAGCAGTATATTTTATTTTGTTAACACTGTAAACTTGACAGCTTTTTAACCCAAACCACCTACTGGTTAAAGCACGTTATTACACGTTTAGAGTAATATTGAAATCTTGAAAAGGGATGTCCAAAATAGCAATTATATACAGTTTTTAATTAACTATTTGTAGAGAATAACGAGTAATGTATATACTTTATAGGGATCTGCAGATACATATTTAGTCTTCTCAAACACCAACAATCATTACATTACATTGAATTTAGCTGACGCTTTTATCCAAAGCGACTTACAATAAGTGCGTTCGACCAACAAAATACAACCTTGAAGAAAACAAAATCATATAAGTACATCAGGTTTCATAGAGCCAAAACATTTCAAGTGCTACTCAACTGGCTTTAGATAAGCCAGTCCTCAAATCAAATATCTCTCCTGATTGTTGGCACTTGACAATCACCTACCCTGAATTTTACTCAGGTGTAACTAAAGTCTGCTTTAAGGGTTGTTTATATTTCACATCATTAATCAGAATCTGTAAAGTAACTAAAATAAATGTAGTGGAGTAAAAATACCAGGTTAACCTTAAAGAAAGCCCTCAGGATTATAAAAGACCCCCATCACCCCAGCCACAAACTGTTCTTTCTGCTGCCGTCTGGCACAACAGCCGCATTCTAGGAGAGGATGTGGCTGTTGTGGAGGACTATAGTACCTGGGAGTGCACTTATGGGCTGAACTGGAGGATCAACACTGACGCTGTGTACAAGAAGGGGATGAACAGACTCTATTTTCTGAGGAAGCTGAGATCCTTCCATGTGTGCAGCAAGATGCTGGAGATCTTCTAGTCTGTTGTGGCCAGTGCACTCTTCTTTGCTGCGGTCTGCTGGGGGGGCAGCATCAGAGCCGGTGACACCAGCAGGATCAATAAAGTGATCCGGAAAGCTGGGTCTGTCATCGGCATCAAGCTGGACCCCTTTGAAGCTGTGGTGGAGAGGAGGACACTGAACAGGCTGTTGTCCATGATGGATAACCCCACCCATCCTCTCCACCTGCAGCTGGACAATCAACGGAGCTCCTTCTCCAACAGACTGCTGCAGCTCCGCTGTCACAAGGACCGATACAGGAACACATTCCTGCCCACTGCAATAACTCTGTACAATAAATCACCTCTGGCTGGAAGAGAACTCTCTCGCTGTACATTTTACACATATATAATCTGTTCAATATTTGATATTCCATATTCCATTGTCATATATTTTTGAATATGTATATTTGCATATATAATATCTACATGTATGTTTTCTATTTCAACACGTATATTTTCTATTTTCTTTTCTTTCTATTCTTGTTTATTTGTGGTTTTGTTTTATTGTAAAATGCCTTGTCTTTTATGCTGCTGCAACAAAAATAATGTCTCAAATTGGGATCAATAAAGTACCATCTTATCTTATCTTATCTTACATCCGGACTAAAACCACCAGACTCAGGGACAGTTTCATCCCACAGGCCATAAGACTATTAAACATCTCAACTTTGAAACAACATCCATAACATTCATCTGGCTGCTACTTAGAAATGATTTGTCTAATATATCATATATTCCAATCACTTGTATAGACTCTTATTGCACTATTTCACTTTTTACTATTTTTCTTTTTGTATTGACTTGCACAATTTTTTTCTGTTTATCTGTTTTATTGTGTTGCACTGTTGGAGGAGCCTGTGACCTAAGGGGGGGGGGGGGGGGTAGGAGACGTTCGATTCCTGTTTTGAATAGTGTGTCGTCGATGGGTTTCATTCCATTTCAAAATGCTGTTTGTCACTCAGCGTAAACTTCAACATCCAACATCCAATCACAGAGCTTGAGGACAAACCATGGGGTTTGTCTAGCAAAGCACATGGTGCATACATGGTGTAGTCCCAAACGATAGCTGAGGATTCTGGGTAGTGTAGTGTCTTCGGCCATCCTAAACTGAACAAATATTTGTTTCTCCGAATCGAAGGGGAAAATTACAAAAGCATTGTACACAATTTAAACCAATCAATGTTGTGTAATCAACAAGGATAATCTGGTGTTTTTGAGTTGATGAGTAGTGCAGATATCACTGTAAAATCAATCGACAGTAAAGAGAATACTTACTTCCGGGTGTAAAATCCTCCGTTATCCAATGGGAATGGACGCTCACATTGCTCTCCGTAATACAATAAAGGGGACATGATCAAAGCGGAATATAATGTTCTTTTAAAAAACGTTAACTAAAGGGAACAATCTATTTGACACAGCTGAAGCTCTGGCCTTCCTTAAAAACAAACTAATGTACTAAAAATCACAGTTGTATTACACACAATGCACTGTTTTTTGAGAACAAAAATTCGTAACTAATGCACCATAATACATTCTGACGAAAAATAAAAATTATTATGAATACAAATAAAATAAAAGAAGCCTCCCGTGAGTTACTACAAGCTATAAAGTAGATTTTAAAAAGTGTTTTATAGAATAAAAGCTCACTGCAGGACGTTGTAGAAATGCGTGTGTGCACCACGACAAAAGAGCCTCATTCACTTTACATTGGGGTTGTTTGCGTGGTGCAGACACGTAAATGTAACAAAGTTTGTGAGTCCACCACGCAATGCAGTGTTAAGGAGTCGTGGTGGACTCACGCATTCTGGTGAGATCAGGTTGTTTTAGATCTAAAACATTTTCTATATACATAAAATAACCATTTCTCTCAAATATTGTTCACAAATCTGAAAAAATCTGTGATAGTGAGCACTTCTCCTTTGCCGAGATAATCCATCCCACCTCACAGGTGTGGCAGCAAGATGCTGATTAGACAGCATGATTATTGCACAGAGGCTGGCCACAATAAAAGGCCACTCTGAAACGTGCAGTTTTGCTTTATTGGGGGGGTCCGAAAACCAGTCAGTATCTGGTGTGACCACCATTTGCCTCACGCAGTGCAACACATCTCCTTCGCATAGAGTTGATCAGGTTGTTGATTGTGGCCTGTGGAATGTTGGTCCACTCCTCTTCAATGGCTGTGCGAAGTTGCTGGATATTGGCAGGAACTGGAACACGCTGTCGTATATGCCGATCCAGAGCATCCCAAACATGCTCAATGGGTGACATGTCCGGTGAGTATGCTGGCCATGTAAGAACTGGGATTTTTCAGCCTCCAGGAATTGTGTACAGATCCTTGCAACATGGGGCCATGCATTATCATGCTGCAACATGAGGTAATGGTCGTGGATGAATGGCACAACAATGGGCCTCAGGATCTCGTCACAGTATCTCTGTGCATTCACAATGCCATCAATAAAATGCACCTGTGTTCGTCGTCCATAACATACGCCTGCCCATACCATAACTCCACCTCCACCATGGGCCACTCGATTCACAACATTGACATCAGAAAACCGCTCACCCACACACGCTGTCTGCCATCTGCCCTGAACAGTGAAAACCGAGATTCATCCGTGAAGAGAACACCTCTCCAACGTGCCAGATGCCATCGAATGTGAGCATTTGCCCACTCAAGTCGGTTACGACGACGAACCGGAGTCATGTCGAGACCCCGATGAGGACGACGAGCATGCAGATGAGCTTCCCTGAGACGGTTTCTGACAGTTTGTGCAGAAATTCTTTGGTTATGCAAACCGATTGTTGCAGCAGCTGTCCGAGTGGCTGGTCTCAGACGATCTTGGAGGTGAACATGCTGGATGTGGAGGTCCTGGGCTGGTGTGGTTACACGTGGTCTGCGGTTGTGAGGCCGGTTGGATGTACTGCCAAATTCTCTGAAACGCCTTTGGAGATAGCTTATGGTAGAGAAATGAACATTCAATTCACGGCAACAGCTCTGGTGGACATTCCTGCTGTCAGCATGCCAATTGCACGCTCCCTCAAAACTTGCAACATCTGTGGCATTGTGCTGTGATCAAACTGAACATTTTAGAGTGGCCTTTTATTGTGGCCAGCCTAAGGCACACCTGTGCAATAATCATGCAGTCTAATCAGCATCTTGATATGCCACACCTGTGAGGTGGGATGGATTATCTCGGCAAAGGAGAAGTGCTCACTATCACAGATTCTTTCAGATTTGTGAACAATATTTGAGAGAAATGGTTATTTTGTGTATATAGAAAATGTTTTAGATCTTTGAGTTCATCTCATGAAAAATGGGAGCAAAAACAAAAGTGTTGCATTTATATTTTTGTTCAGTGTAGCAGGAAATGTAATTACTCAAATAGGTCAAAGTCTTGCAATCAAAATGTTAATCAAGGTAAAGTACAAAAGTATTCGCATTAAAATACTTAGTGCCAAAAAAAGTAATCCTTATGCAGATTGGCTAATTTTAAGATTATATAAATGTTATGTTTTGATACTGATGATTGAGTAAGTTTTATCAACGTTTGTAATTATGCAGCTAGTTTTAGTTACTTCAAATGCTGAAGGCTAGCTGGGGAATGTTACTCCAAGTGTAACTTAAGACCTTTTTCAATGGTTGTTTATATTTCACATCATTAATCAAAATCTGCAAAGTAACTAAAGGTAGGTCAAATCAATGTAGTGGCGTAAAAGTACACGATTTAACACTCAATTGTAGTGGGGTAGAAGTACAAAGTATCACAACATGTAAATACTTAAATAAAGTACAAGTAGGGGAGACCAGGGACAGTTGCAACACGGGTCAGTTGTAACACCTTCAATATCTCCAATCACAAACAAGCTAGAGTGATGAAACTCACTCTGCACATGCGCAGTTAGATGGTAAGATCGCTGAGAAAAAAAGGAGCCACGTTTGAATTTCTCGCGTAAGATATCAGCAAAAGTGTGTTTCAGAAGTAAAATATGAACTACAATTATATGATGTATTTTTTGGATACTGTCTTGAGTTCAAATGTCAAGGAATCCAAACTAGTATTATTAGAATCACTGTTTTGTAAGCTACAGATATAACTAGCTAAATATGGGTCAAGCTAGCAATCAGGCAGGTTCACAGGGGATGAAAGCAAGACTGGTGGTCCTGGGACGATTGTAACGGGACGGTTGTAACATGGCACATTTACAATGATGGCTCATTTGCTTGAATGATCAATTGTTCATTCAAGCATACAGTTGTATTGTTGATTGGTGTGCATTGTCCCTGTAAAAATAAACAGAATAAAATACTGTACAGTAGGCCTAAAGTGTGTGTGTGTGTGTGTGTGTGGTGTGTGGGTGTGGTGTGTGTGTGTGTGTGGTGTGTGTGGTGTGTGTGTGTGTGTGTGTGTGTGTGTGTGTGTGTGTGTGTGTGTGTGTGTGTGTGTGTGTGTGTGTGTGTGTGTGTGTGTGTGGTGTGTGTGTGTGTGTGTGTGTGTGTGTGTGTGTGGTGTGTGTGTGTGTGTGTGTGTGTGTGTGTGTGTGTGTGTGTGTGTGTGTGTGTGTGTGTGTGTGTGTGTGTGTGTGTCAGGTATTTTGGAGTGCAGGGGGCACTACTTCAGACCTTCCATGACTCTGTGATGGCATAAGCAATCTTTTATGGTCTGGTCTGCTGGGGCTGCAACATCTCGGCTGCTGTCAGGAAAGTTACATGTAGTTTGGTAACAGCGCCAGAATGGACAGGGTGTGCAGACACAGGAGAGCCTAGTCAAGGGTAAAGGAGCTTTGCATTAATTGTATTTATATTGACCCGAATGGTCTACAGATTGAACGGGACTTTAGTGGCACTAGATCTAGGAGTAGGCAATGTCATTTTTTCACCTAGTTGTATCCCATAAGTGTGCATCTTACTGAGATTAAGGAGGTAAAACGATATTCCCTAGTCCTTGATAAACCAATCTAACAACATGAGAATTTCTGTTCCAGTTTGTTCTTAATGGCAACATGACCGCAACACATGCTCTTTGTACCAAAAGCACAAAAATGTAGATCTGAAATACACACCTACATATAACAACAAAACAGTTCGACTTCCTAGCTGACAAAACTCCAACAAAGCAAACACAAAATGTGGTCATTGATCCTCCTGTTGTGGTCGGGTCAAATCTGACCGATTTACTACTTTCATCAATCAAAACTTTTTTGTTTTACATTCGATTGCATTAAGGTTTATGATCTCCTTCACAGTAGACATTTGAACATATACAATTGCTGATCAGCACTTTCATTGCATTTTTGATGATTTAGTCAACTTTGTAACACCCATGACCGCTATAAAGAAATGGAATTAGTAACCATCCGGATCAGATACAACACACACACACACACACACACACACACACACATACACTAGATGTGTTTCCCCCCCTTATGTGCCCATCCCCCCATGTGAATCACACCTGGCACACACAAACACATACACACAGAAGTATTCTCTCCGCTATGTTTGACAAACCCCGTGACGAGTCCTCAAGCTCTGTGATTGGATGTTTGAGTGGCAGTGCGCCGTGGGTTACGCCGAGCGTCGAACAGCACTTTTAAATGGGATGGAACCACGGCAGACTATTCGAAACTGGATTCGGATGAGTCCACCCCATCCCCCCACCCCGTCCCCAGAACTACACATGCTGTCTATTGTGTGTTTCGTAACATGTTATATGGCACGTCTCTACTGGGAATTGTAGTTTTAAAAGACGTTTTAAGAACATAATAGGAAGTTGCCAGTATTAAAACTGTGTACATCCCTGGAGGTTTAGGGGATAGGAACACTCAAATGTAAAACATATAATTAATAAATGGGTGAAAATTGCTTGTGTCCATAATGGGCAGCATTAATATATACCCACATGACAGCTAAGGTCAGAAGAGCTTTATTTAACAGCTGGTCTTATGTCTGTGACCCCTCCTGTTGTTCATTGATAAGCCTGAAACATGCACTTGTCAAGGTTCAGAGGCTAATTTTGAAAATATGGCAGTAGCCATCGATCATCTTAAGATAAGATATATTTTATTGATCCCAAGTTGGAAACATTTGCGTTACATCAGTATGTGTAACAGTTGTAAATATGCAGTGGTGTTTATTTGTAAATCATTTAGTATAATCACACAAATTATGTGTTTTATATTTAATAATTCTGTGTTCTTTATTTATTGATTGTTCAATACCTGACAAGGCCGGAGATGAAAAACTTTGGTCGCAGGTTCCTCAACAGTGCATTACAAGACATCTATCAATATGTGTGCACCTCCACCATTAAACTGTCCTATTCTGCACATTTCTTATACTATCTACATACATCTTATAAGAGTATAATACATATGTATAATATCGGTTAAAATAAGTGCTTACACATACAGTAGTTAACATTGCAGGAAAGCAATATATTAGTACTTAGTCAGGCTTAAGATTTATCTGTATAGCCTACCACCAAAACTTTTTTCTTATTCAAAAGAAGACCTTAACCTAAAGTGTTCTTTAATGTTTAAATAAAGCTTTATTAGTGTGTCTGTCTGTGTCTCCTATTAATATCTAATAATACAAATAATAAAATTCAATAACGTGATTTAACCACTAGGTGTCCCTTTCTATCAGCTGTGCACCGTTATGGTGTAAATACAGCCTATCTACCAATTGGATCAAATATAAAAGTCAGTCGAATTAGTGTTGATACTGCAAGGAGACTTATATTGTGAAGAGAAATTGAAGATGTTGTTTAATTGCTGATATATTTATGATCCACGTCACATATTCAGTTTCGGCAGCAGTTATTCCTGTTTGTCTAGAAGTATTTTCATCAGGGCTCTATAAATAGAGAACTACGGCAGATATGTAATATTTAATCGTTAGAGAGTTTTCAACACAGAAGTGATTTAGCCAATCAGAATGCAGATCCTGCAGCACCGGAGGCAGGCTTTACTGCACTCGCAATGTGACAGTGAAGGGAGAGTTCTGCTTCTGAAGATAATAACTCAGATAAAACCGTAATAACTCAATATAATGTTTTAAAACAATAAACGGAAAAAATTTGTAGTTGTGTGTGTGTGTGTGTGTGTGTGTGTGTGTGGTGTGTGTGTGTGTGTGTGTGTGTGTGTGTGTGTGTGTGTGTGTGTGTGTGTGTGTGTGTGTGTGTGTGTGTGTGTGTGTGTGTGTGTGTGTGTGTGTGTGTGTGTGTGTGTGTGTGTGGTGTGTGTGTGTGTGTGTGTGTGTGGTGTGTGTGTGTGTGTGTGTGTGTGGTGTGTGTGTGTGTGTGTGTGTGTGTGTGTGTGTGTGTGTGTGTGTTGTGTGTGTGTGTGTGTGTGTGTGTGTGTGTGTGTGTGTGTGGGTGTGTGTGTGTGTTGTGAGAGAGGGCCTGCTCACGGAAAGCTGGTTGCTGACACAGAAGGACTCCCGAATAGGTGAATTGTGGTAAAGAAATAAAAAATAGAGAAAGTGCATCTCTGTCAGCAGAGCTTCTGTCAGTCAGAGGGTTAGGTAAAGGTTGAGATAGTTATCATGTGAGGAGAATTAACTAAAATACAATACATAGCAATGTTTGAACCAACCTTAGTCATTGGTTTGTTTTAAATACAAACGTTTACATTTTCCTCACAAGCCACATTTTTAAGGATTGTTCATTCATTCCAGAATGTTCACTTAGTTCAAAGAAGCAACATGCATAGTAAGATAAGAACTTTTTTTTCACATTATTTGAAGTGAGAGGTTGTGTGTGAGAGTGCACACAATGTTATTGGTTGACGATAACTGGCCTCTGGTCTTAATACTGGTAGGAGAGGTTAAGTACATTTCAGTCAATATCATGGTGTGTGACATTAACAAGAATTCTGACTGAGCAGAGGTATGTGTGTCTGTGTGAGGGAGGGTGTGTCCGAGTGTGTGGGTCAATTATTGTAAATGTTTAGATGTTCATGTTCTATGTGTGAGAGAGAGTGGCACACAGAGGAAGAGACTGAGGGAGCACACAGAAAGGAGAGAGAGAGGTGGGGGGGACATACACCCAGCATGTGTGCCTATGTGTATAATGTGGCTCTTTGCAGTAACGCAGGGAAATTATTGGCTCTCAACCTCTAACTGGTTGGCCACCCCTGCTGTACTGTCAGTATTTTATACCTGTTTTTCACCTATTCTCTTATTTTTTTATAACTATAATGATCATATAAAGGTGTGCCTTTACCTCACTGAGCTGAGGTTATCAGAGCCGCTCAGTCTTTCTGGAGAGAGCTCTCTAAAGCTCTCCCCCTCGCGGCCGCTTACACAGTAAATTCCAATTGTTAATAAAAGCACACAGAAGCTGTGTACGTTTTTTGGGAGTTTGATTTATTTTAAATGAATACAAATACAAAATTAAAACCTATAATTGCACACTAAAACCATTATTTCAATAAAAGAACAATTTCACATAAACATTTGGTTTTTACTGGGACTGGGCCAGTTCAACTTGATTTGGGGGGGGGGGGGTGTGCCATAGTTTATGGGTGCTGTACGCAATATAGGCGTAGTTCTGTTAGTATAAGATAATATATATATATTATATTATTATATATATATAATATATATATTTTTTTATTTCTAACTTTGTTTGTTTTTTAATTTTCGGCGCCCCCTATGGGTTGATGCCCTTAGCATTCGCCTATACTGCCTATGCCGAGGGCCGGCCCTGAGGAGGGGGTAGGGTGGGGGAGAGAGGCGCTGTGCCCCAGCGTCCTTTCCTCAGGAGGGGTAGGGGGGGGGGGGAGAGAGGCGCTGTGCCCCAGCGTCCTTTCCTCAAGGTGGGGGTAGGGTGTGTGTGATGTCCTCATCAGGGTCTTCCTCACTGTCATCACTGATGTCACTGTCTTGGTCATGGTTCTCCACAGAGTCATCAGGCCATTGAGGGACATTTGGTCCGATTGCCAGGCTGTAGGCCGAAGAAAGATGCTGGATGTGTGTGTCCACGTCAGCAAGTCTTTTCTTTAGAAGACTAGCTAATCCATCTCTCCCTTCTTGAGTCATGTCTAGGGCAGAACATAGAGAATAGAATAGTGAAAAGGCATCTCATTTTTGTTACTCGTACACACTGTGGATGTTAAGTAGTATTTGGGTATGGTATCATGGAATTTACCACTATGTCCTCCACATGACACATGTTGCATCTGCATCCTGATCTTGTCAGCCTGACTTATCAGATAAAGGCAGTGCTGCCTCATCTCCCTCACAATTATGGCCCTCTCCTCCACAAGTCTCCTTTTGCCCATGTAGGCATCGAAGACTTTTTTTGGGCCAAAATGGACACCGATTCTGAAGAGAGAGGAACAGCAAGCATACCATTACCGACCAAGACATGCACCAGTAGGATAAGTGACCGGTCATAGTCCATTGACTGGGAAGCTGGTGTTATAGGTCTTGCTTAGTGCCAGAAAATAAACATATTATATAAACACAAACAAGAGAAGCTCTTACCATGACTTTGCACTTCCCATGGCCATATTAGACTGTCTGTTGTTTGCTGTTCTGCAGACAGTCTTCTCTCCACCTCTTCTTCCTGGATTTCTGTTTCAGGAGGCTGTCCGGTGTTGTACTGGCGTATTGCCGCTAAGAGTTTGGTATTTTCCTCCCTTAACCTTTTGCGACGCAACTGCCGAATCTTATTGCTGTCTATATGACGTAATTGTAAAAAAGATTACAGAAACAATGTTCAATGGAATTTTTTAATTACATGACTGCAACTGAATAATAATAACTTACCAGTCTGTCTATAGAGGCAAGCTTTCTTTTGGCACAGCCCTAGAAATAGCCGCTCAATGGACATCTGGAGAGACTGATTGTCGCCTGATGTGTTGTCTTGGGTAAATAACAAGAAACACAGTTTGAGGACAAAGAAAACATTGGTGTTAATACTATACGTTAAATAACAATGTTATACTATCAAGTTAGGAAACAGCATGCCGTTTGTTGCCCAGTCTCTAACATCATTAACCCATTGTTGGACTTTGTCCTCAGGGCATCCAAGCTCTTCGCAGGTGTCCTTCATTTTTTGAGTCTCACCCTCCAACATTGTGATTGTCTGTTGTAAAAAAGATGTTGCAGATACAGATGTATTTTCAACATTTTCACCCAAATTTCCATAACTTTTCATGTCTTGAAAACAGTAATTAATCATTCAAACTTTTCCAGACCTGCGCAAGCACTCAGTATCCAACACTTTACCAGCTTGGACAATTATTTGTTTGTGACAGGTTTTCACATTAGCCTTACAAATCTAATCTTGTCATGCCTATGCTTGAATGGCCAATTACCTTGACATATCTCTTGGCCAACACCACATGAAGGTTTTCCTGCTTCCGTCTGTTCCATCCCATTGCATGGACAGTCAAAATGTCATTGCGAGCTGTTTTTAAAAGTAAAATTGACAAGCAGATAATATAACTTGGGTATTTAGAAATCAACTCATAAAAACTCTAGTACTGTTGAAACAGACTACATCAAAGACAAAGATAAAGTAAAGTAAGAGATGGATAATAACTTCAAGACAGAATTATGTTGGTCTAATGACAAGAGGACATACCTGATTTTTTCATGTACTTAGTTGTGATGGCACAACGTGACAGAAAGCTGTTCACCATCTCCACTTCTTCCCCGGCCGTCGAACCAGCACCCTCCACATTTCTCCCACTCCACACAATCTAACAAGTACACATATATTATATGTCATAGATGAATTAAAAAAAATTCTTACAATCACAATAATATAAGAGTGGGCCTACCTCACACTTTGTGGAATGGGCCTTGGCATGCATGACCGAGAGAAACGGTTGCATGCTCAAGGCCCTGTCACACTGTCCCGAAATTGACACCCGATGGACACACGAATATGGAATTGTGAATTTCGCACGAAGATGGCTCCGAACCACACACGAAGGCAACATTTACATTACATTTAAGACATACAACTGCAATGAAAGTACCAAAAACAATTATGTTACAGTACTATGATACTGTACTGATATCTTCAGACTTTGTTCTTTACTTTATCCGTCTTTATATGTAGAAAATATTAAGTTTTCTCCGTAATGTTGTTTCCATAACAACAACAATTTCCTGTCAACTGTCCTTCAAAATAATATATTATATCCTTTTTAGTTTCACAGAACACAAATTGGGTTATTTACATAATATATTTACATGATTTTGTTGTGCAATAAAACAACCAGATGGACACACGATAAAGGAAATGTTCAAATTCGGCTGTGATCGTAGCAACATCGGGCCATTCGTGAGGGCATCTTAAGCCTTCGTATGACCGCCGGCGGAGTTTCTCAGGCTCCGGCAGCAACTTCGTGAGCGGAGGCAAAATCTTTGGCATGCCAAAAAATTGCCGAAGGACCTTGCGAAGGTTCATTTTCGTGTTGAATTTGTGTGTCAATTTTGCCCTTCGTAAGGCCATCGTGAGGGCATCTTGTTATCCTCGGTGCCATCGGGCATTCGCCCCGATCAGAGTGAATGTGAATGCACCGATGATAACACGAAGATGACACGATTTGACAAGATGCCCTCACGAGTGCCTTACGAAGTTGCCGCTCACGAAGTTGCTGCCGGAGTCTGAGAAACTCCACCGGCGGTCATACGATGGCTTAGATGCCCTCACGAATGGCCCGATGTTGCTACGATCACAGCCGAATTTGGACATTTCCTTTATCGTGTGTCCATCGGGTGTCAATTTCGGGACAGTGTGACAGGGCCTTTAGCAAAGGTCGCAGTTCTGGCATTGTCTTTGCCACTTTCTCGAGGTAGGGCCAGTATTTACAAGCAATATCTGTGCAATAAAAATGCACGTTTGTAGCTTGAAACTGCGTTTGAAGGAACAAGGGGTAGGCAAATATTTCTCCTCTGAACATGTTGAGAGATTTCAGTAGCACTCCATGTCTACATACAGCCACCTCTAACCCCTCTTCATCAAGCCTGCTGGCTCCTCTTGCTGTCTCTCGAGCAGCTGACCACTGGCTGGTACCACATGTACCTTTTCCTGGGGTCTACAATTAAAGACATTTTAATGTTACACTCTCAAAACAAGTAAAGGCTAGAAAAATGATAGGAAAAAAATGTTGTGCTTACACATTTTACATTTGTTCTGACTTTGTCAACAAAGTCTGTGACAGCCGAGTCTTCCATGATGAACGGCCCTTTAAAAAGTGGTTCATCGATCCTAAATTCAAAAATAAATATTCAATTCATTATTATCATCATTGATAGGCTACTTCTTCAATTCAATTGACATACAAAAAAGATGTACCTCTGTGACTGTCGGAAACGGTACTGTTTCCTATTCCCATCCACTGACACAGCCAACATTTTGGGAGTACAAGCTGGGCATGAGAAGGGTTCCTCACACGTCATTTTCTGGCACTCGTACTGGCAGGCCATATACTCCAGAAAGCTTCTTTGGAAGACATCTCCATGGATTTTTCCTGTCTGGAAGTTTGAGAAGCATAATTGTTACCTTACACATGTCAGAATAATACGAGGAAACAGGAAGACTTTCACAGTGGTTGGAGGCAAGAGGGGGGCTATTAGGAGTATCCCTAACACACGATATCCTGAAAAGTGAATGTCAGGTTAGGATTGGCAGATGCTGGAAGAGAAGGAACATTATTTCAACTTTTGTCATATGCACCATGACTCTATACAGTACAGTACAATACAGAATCCCATTTTTTCCCACAGAAGAGCACAATGTTTTTCATCATACAAATTGTGTTCTTCAGTAAAGAACAAAGGTTGGATTATGATATGTTTGATCTTATACAGTATGTCCTACATATAGCAGTGCTAGGTTTTTAGCTCTAATGTAACACTAGTTAAACTACTTTCAGTAACATTGTAAGCTTTTCAATTTAGTTATTTTGACATAAACATATTTTCAATCAACATATTTCATCTACACAAAATAAAATGCATCCTTTCACAATGCCCTCTACTTATGCAATACTTAGTGAAAGTCATCTTACCCTCCCATAATGCTGTGTCCTCCATTCCAGCATCTGTAAAAAGGCCTGTCTGGACAAACCTGGTGCCACAGCCTTCAGGTCCTCAAAAGATTTGAAGACATCCGTGGAATATAACGTGTCTCCGTTCACAGAAGCTGGCCAGTAACCGCTTCTAATGAGGTCTCCCCAATCAGTTGTCCATTTGTAATGGCATGTGTTGCACACCCTCTTGGGCAGATGCAAATCATAACGCCCTAATAACAAATACAGTTTAGTAAAAACAATCGCATTCATTACCTGTATTAGGGTGACAAAAAGAACACTTAAAATCATACCATTAATGCAGACGAAAATGACAGGCCTGCCTATAGACTCTGTAACACCTTCAGGGTTACACGAGTGTGAAGGCCTACCAGTAGGCAGAAGACGATCTGAGAAGAGAGGTTACAAATATGTCTTAAACTACCAGCACATTAGGAAAGTTATAAAATAACCACTTGGGGCTAAATTGTGTTAAGTGAAATACCTTGGTGTCTCAAAGTGAACATGTCATTTGTCTTGACTAGTGACATTGTTGGGGGAATACATTTGAAATATCCTTCATTGAAGGACTCCCTGTTATGAAGGGTGTGTATGCTGTGTTTAGAAATGTCACAGTCATGACACAACCATTCAAGGGGCATGCATTCTCTGCAGCGAAGGACCGCAGGAGCGGAGCAATGTGAGCATCTCCTTTCCGGTACCATAGTTGAAGACAGCAAGCTGTCCAAGTGATGGGGCCTTGCCTTTTGCCACTCCAATTGGGCAGCACTTTGGCGCAGGCACCATGAGGAAGAGGTTGATGGTTGATCAACCAAAAGCTCCTGCAATTGCTGAATCTCATCTTCTGGAAACAAACAAAAAAAAAAATGTTCAGCATCACAACAGCGTACTCATATTGCATCACGTATTCCTTTGATGTTATGTTGACACATTTCCTAACTTTCAATGATAGTAAATGTCATCCTACCAAAAAGATGAGGGGGTACTGCAGAGGTTGCTCCAGCTGGTTCCACAGTCACTGGACTGTTAATGGCAACAGTTCTGGCTGAAAAATTATAATTATAATAATAGATATATTGATAACAGATAATAATTACAGAGAACAGGAGGCAATCGCAGGCAAATGTTATGCATTAAAATAGTTCTAACAGTTCTAACCAACTCTAACTATTTATTACAATGGCCAATTTTTATACTTACGACGGAATAACAGATATTTGTTCAATACCTCTCTAAGCTGAAACATGCTGTACCAATCATGTTGCAAACAATCAAAACAAAAATGATATGTTAATCATGAATACCTGTATACATGCACAAACCTTTAGTACGTCGGCAGGTTGCCCCACTTCTGCTCCTCCTTTTTAGAGGACACCCCTGAGCATCTTTGCCTACCCAGCGGATTCTGCTCCTGCTAGATGCTGCTCTGGCCCTGTCTTCTTCCTCCTTCAATAAAGTACCGTACTTTTCGGACTATAAAGCGCACCTGCATATAAGCCGCAGCAGCTAAATTGTCCGTCTGTCTTGCTCTCGTTCTGTCTCTCGGTTCCACTTTTACTTTGGCGCGCTACCTGTCTCACTCTTTTCCGGCCTCCAGCTTTTCCTGCTGGAGCCCGCCGCTTAAAGGTGGCGGGCGCGGACCGGTCATAGAGCCCATAGTGTTAAAGGTGGTTAATTTTACCTGTAAAATCCATAGATTTAGGAGGTTCCCTAGTGGCCGTTAGCTGTACAAAAAGAATGGGGAAAAAAGTCGCGGCTTATAGTTATAGTCCGAAAAGTACGGTAGTCATGCATTACCACAACAAGCTGCTTTTCATTCCCAGTGTATTCCTATTCACTTACAAGCATTACAAAATTACAAGCACATAATAAATCAACCTAATCAGTACATCGGGCACAAAACCAATACAATTGAAATTAAAAAATGTACCTTCAGTTGTTTACAAAGTAAATCGGCAAGGAAAATGGCGTCTTCTAGCTGTTCCTCGCCTTGTTTAGCAGCCATTTCAGGAACTAGAAATCAAAACACACACAGGTGTGTGTGTGTGTTTGCGTGCATATAAATACAAAAGAGAAAGTGGTAAAGAGACAGAGATGAAGATGGTAAAAATGGGGAGAAACCAGGAAGAAATGTAGGGAATATAGCTCTGAGGAGGGAGAAGAGAAGAAATTGAAAAAGGCTCTTAAAAGTGCTGTTTGATCTTGCTTTGGTTTGGTATCTGTTGAAGGAAAAAAATACAGTGAACACTTAAGAATGCATGATAATTTACAATCTCACATATCATCAACAAGCTTTAACATTGGGGGTAATTTACGAGTTAAAGCACTAATCAATCAGGGGCGGACTGGAACAAGGACAGCTCTGAACGTTTTGTCCTAAATAGGACCACAACAATCAGCGTGCAGTAACAGTCTGTAGATGGTTGTCATGACATTTCTTCACAATACTATTAGTTGCCACTGTATGCAAGTATGACAGCCACAATAGGCATTTTTCCAAGCTTTGTATACAGTGCCAAAAGTATTTAACTCAACATTTTCTTACATTCACTTTTTTTCCAACACAGCATTTACATTGTTAGCAGTTATGTTTTGTGTACTTCTAAAGGTAATTATTCTAAAGGTTATTATTATACATCCATGGTCTGTAGTTCGTTTATAGCATAACGTTAGCAATTTGCTTCTGGCCATTAGATTTATGATTCGAAAAGTATAAAAGTAGGGTAGATATGTGGAGATTATCCGGCTGAACAAAACGTGCATTTATCAAGCAGGTTCATTTTCCACAGATCTTATTTCGAGCTATTTTCCAAAATCCTATGGAGAAATCCCATTGACTCTGAGACGAGGGAACCAATAGTTGTAAAATGCTAACTCACTTCCGGGTTGTAGGACTCATCACTGCACTATATCTCCGGTCAAGTAAAGCTAATATGTGTTTAGCTAGCTCGTGCTTTAAAAATATATGTAACTACAACTGATTTACTTGCAATACATATTAAAATATTGGAGGCATGCGGTGCAGCACATTACCTGCTTGGTGAAGTCAGACAGAGAGGAGGTTGTAGCCGATGTCCGGTGCGTTCACGGTCATCGGATAGTAATCAGTAGCATGGTGTTCACTTACTACGCGACCGCACAACGTAACGTACAGTAATTCCACAACCACATAAATGGATTAACATCGATTTAGCTGGGGCAACACAAATAAATAAATGAATGAATCTACTGGTTTCATAATTTGAACAAAAAGTGGTGCATTTTGCACTATTTTTTATTTATCTTTATTTATTTTCTTATTATATCCTATTTTTATTATGTTGCACTGTTGGAGGAGCTCGGGATCTAAGATTTGAAATGTCTTTCACACACACATACGGGTATTGGGCCGAGTGCGACACCGTACTTCCGGTATCCGCCATTTCATGCGAGGTGCAAGCAGAATATCATAGTCTATTGCCTTAATCAATATCAAGTCAACTCTAAAATACCACATATATGCAATGGTATGATAATATTATTGTGACAAGTGGGGTATTCACCTGGTGTTTCCAGAAATTAGACGTAGATGCAACCACAATCGACGAAGGCAACTTTCAAGGTTCGTTTTTCCATACATCTGCAGGCAGTCTTGTAAGGGTAATCCGACAACCCACACAGCTCTAGTTTACGCTGGTAACGACCAGAGCACACCCCTCAAGTCCAGAGATGTAATCCGAAGACATGCAGCGATTTCTTCGGTCGTTAATTCAGAGAAAAAACCTAGTGCGCTCTGCCTGGCTAATTTAGCTAGCTGTTTATATTAGCACCTCCAGGATATTAGCACCTCCAGGAAAATGGCGTATTTATATATATATATATATTAGTGCTGTCAAAATTATCGCGTTAACGGCGGTAATTAATTTTTTGAATTAATTGCGTTAAAATATTTAACGCATTTAACGCATGTGCAGAATGGCCCGCCCCATAAGTGCCACCAGTGGCAGCGCCAGGGTATGGCTGGGGTAGGCTACAGCCATACCAAGAAATGGCTTAGCCCCACCATGAAAATGATGTTAAAGTAAGCAAAATAAAGTCTGCCAACTCGCGCGGAGTAAATTGCACAGACAGCAGTTAGTAAGATTGATTTCAGTAGCCACGGTTTTGAAAACTTTTGTCACGTAGTGATCGTCTTCTCAATAGAACATCTTTGATAACGGCGTGGTGTTGTTGCAGGAAGTCCCGACGGAGAATACTTTTGCTGTCGTACAGGGCAGAGCCATATAATAGTAATAATATGGCTCTGGTACAGGGGTGCACATAACTGGTACGCAGGTTATGTGCATAATCTGAAATGCTTACCGTCACTTGTGTCACAAAGCGCATTTGCGTACCGACGTACTTGTGAAGCTTTTCCAGAAGGCGGTTAGATCACCGGACGACAGAGTCGGTCTCCGTGTGCACAGACAGGGCTGCTATTAACGTCGGTCTGTACAACGGAACTGTGCCAAAACTACGCCAACCGGCTGCGGAGGGAGACTCCCCCCTTCACTGGAGAACTGCGCTAAAACAGCTGATCACGTTCACACTCTGTGGTCACGAAGTACTCCACTAGCCCCCGACTTTCCTGAAGTACTCCCCCGTTGATAGAAATCAACACGTAATGAATTAAGACCCCACGGTTTGATGATTGATAGGTGTGTGGGTTGTCTTTCATTTTGACATGCAGAAAAATGTTATAATAAACATAGATACTGTATGTTAAATGGATATATCCACCTTCTTTCATGTATCTTTCCATTCCCACAACAATATACATAAATAAATGGCATATTTTGGACATAGTTCGAATGGTGATTAATCATGATTAATTAATTTTTAAGCTGTGATTAATCTGATTAAAAATTGTAATCGTTTGACAGCCCTAATATATATATATGGCGCGCGTTGCATTGTGGGTAGCTCGTGACGTCACTGTGTGTGAAAGAATCTGATAACAAAAACCCTTGACCCTTGAACCTTAGTGGTGTTTATTTTTCACGGAGTTGAAAGCGATCACACAATGTCACGTCCGGTAAGTCCATAACAACACAAATGGATTAACATCGTAGCCTTTGTTTCTGCTAAAAGAGGTGTCGACCAGCTCGGGCCACAAGAAAATCGGCGAAATCGAGTGTGACGATTAAAAAATTAATTAAAAACATCTAATTTTGACAATAAAAACCGACCAATAGGCGCGGTAGACCATTTGTGTGGCCCTTCCGGGTATTTCTCCACTGGTTAACAATACCGTGTAACTGTCACGTTTTTAAGGGAAAAAACCGTGACATATTCACGTCTCCCAGCATGGTAAATCGTCACATGTTCACGTCTTGCCGTGATACCGGGTTGTTGTTGTCATGTAGTGTGAAAAAAGGTAACATGTTACAACCATGCCTGGCATGTGCTGCAACTGTCCCTGTATACAAGGACATTTGTTTGTAACAGTTGAGTTTTTTAAAAAAAATACATTTTCCAACCTATACTTATTTCATAAAAACATCTTAAATACATTGTTTTCAGTAGTTGACATATTGCTAATGTATACTATAGCAAAATGGCTATCCTATTGTAAATGGTTTTTTACTTATTGTGGAAAAGCCCAAAAAGTGTTGTAACTGTCCCTGGTCTCCCCTACTTCATAATTATACTTAGTACAGTCCTTAAAGGTGGGGTAGGTAATTCTGGAGAAACCAGCTCGAGTGCGGTAGAATTTGAAAAATACACAGCCGGTGTAGGTACCGGGGCCCTTTCTCATTTCTCTAACTCCCCTCCTCGACTCCCCTCCTCGACTCCCCTCCTCGACTCCTATCCTCGATACTTAGTCCCGCCCACAGGAGATGCGAGCGGAGCCGAGGAGGGGAAGCAGCAGGCGGTTAGAGAAATGAGAACTCCTCTCCTCTGAGCGGTCATTTTAAAGAGACGTCCATTAATGATGACAGAAGGCACAGCAGCCCTCTGTCTGATGGACAGATGTGTTCATGATGACTTCTATATTTACTTTGATTCATTCACAGTGCGGTATCATGAGACAATAACAGGCTACAGATGCGGGGACACACACACACACATATATTTATATAAATATTAGTGCTGTCAAAATTATCGCGTTAACGGCGGTAATTAATTTTTTGAATTAATTGCGTTAAAATATTTAACGCATTTAACGCATGTGCAGAATGGCCCGCCCCATAAGTGCCACCAGTGGCAGCGCCAGGGTATGGCTGGGGTAGGCTACAGCCATACCAAGAAATGGCTTAGCCCCACCATGAAAATGATGTTAAAGTAAGCAAAATAAAGTCTGCCAACTCGCGCGGAGTAAATTGCACAGACAGCAGTTAGTAAGATTTATTTCAGTAGCCACGGTTTTGAAAACTTTTGTCACGTAGTGATCGTCTTCTCAATAGAACATCTTTGATAACGGCGTGGTGTTGTTGCAGGAAGTCCCGACGGAGAATACTCTTGCTGTAGTACAGGGCAGAGCCATATAATAGTAATAATATGGCTCTGGTACAGGGGTGCACATAACTGGTACGCAGGTTATGTGCGTCATCTGAAATGCGTACCGTCACTTGTGTCACAAAGCGCATTTGCGTACCGACGTACTTGTGTAGCTTTTCCAGAAGGCGGTTAGATCACCGGACGACAGAGTCGGTCTCCGTGTGCACAGACAGGGCTGCTGTTAACGTCGGTCTGTACAACGGAACTGTGCCAAAACTACGCCAACCGGCTGCGGAGGGAGACTCCCCTCTTCACTGGAGAACTGCGCTAAAACAGCTGATCACAACGTTCACACTCTGTGGTCACGAAGTACTCCACTAGCCCCCCCCCCTCTGTCGACTTTCCTGAAGTACTCCCCCGTTGATAGAAATCAACACGTAATGAATTAAGACCCCACGGTTTGATGATTGATAGGTGTGTGTGTGGGTTGTCTTTCATTTTGACACGCAGAAAAATGTTATAATAAACATAGATACTGTATGTTAAATGGATATATCCGCCTTCTTTCATTTATCTTTCCATTCCCACAACAATATACATAAAGAAATGGCATATTTTGGACATAGTTCGAATGGTGATTAATCATGATTAATTAATTTTTAAGCTGTGATTAATCTGATTAAAAATTGTAATCGTTTGACAGCCCTAATAAATATATACAATTTCAGAATCAAACAGAGCACTCTCATAATAACGTAACACTATCGGAGACTGGATATATCCCCCCCCCCTCTCTCTGGTCGCTACAATGAGGAAAATAAATTACGGGCCAAAAGTTTTATTTACAAGTATTAAAAGTAAGCAGAGGACACGAAACCAACTGAGACCTGTCTGTCCGCTGCATCCACGCACTGTACAACACACACACCTACACGCTGTACCACACACACCTACACACTGACTGTACCACACACACCTCCACACTGTACCACACATACACCACACACACGCACATACAGTTCCTAAAACAGGCTACAGCCGTTGTGTATTTTATTATGTGAAGCACTAAATGGTTTTAGACATTTTTTAAATATCGACTCTTTGTAGATATCTACTAAACTAAAGCAAATAAAAATAGTAGGCCTGTTATACTGAGTGATATATATTATACACACTGCTCTGCTTTCTGCACGGACCTCACAGCTATTCTCACTGTAAACATCGCGTCGCGATGAAAGCAGTTAATAAAATAATATCCAGGGGATGCATGCAGAGCTGTCATTGGCTGGGATAAGTCCGGCCGTGCGTCACATCTCTGTTCCAGGAAATGCATCCACGAAGGAGCCGTGGAGGACCCATCAGTGTATCCTCGGTTATAGCTCCTCCAGAGAGCCTCCTCGACGCTCGATTCTCGGTCCTCGAAGTGCATTTAGAGAAATGAGATGTCCTTCAACATGGCGCGCTGAAATTCAGTTTCCGGGTTACTACCAGAGGACCGAGGAGTCGAGGAGGGGGATTTGATGAAATTATCAAGGGCCCAGATGTGTTTGTCACTGTCATTACCCGATCCGTCACCCTGCCCGATCGGTTCTGCGCATGTGCGAGAGGGTCCGCCATGTTGGACAACTCCGGACGGCAACACCAGATGGACACTTGACACAGTGGCTTTTAGCAAAGCTCAAAAAGAAAACTCGAGAGAGATGAGTTATTGTTATTACAACGTGACTTCACTATTATTTAACAACTCTTTGTATTGGGTTCTTTTATTTGGGGTTAAGTACATTGTCAGAATAAGTGAGGAATGAATTTAACTTCTGTTAGACAGCCATATGCCATACATTTTTGCATACATTCACAGTAAATATTTATTCAGTATGATAGCTGTCTAACAGAAGTTAAATCTATTTCTCACTTATTCTGACAATGTACTTAACCCCAAATAAAAGAACCCAATAAAAAGAGTTGTTAAATAATAGTGAAGTCACGTTGTAATAACAATAACTCATCTCTCTCGGTTTTTCTTTTTGAGCTTTGCTAAAAGCCACTGTGTCAAGTGTCCATCTGGTGTTGCCGTCCGGAGTTGTCCAACATGGCGGACCCTCTCGCACATGCGCAGAACTGATCGGGCAGGGTGACGGATCGGGTAGTCACAGTCATAAGAGGCTTCTCAATACTCAAATTTCCCCTCCTCGACTCCTCGACTCCTCGGTCCTCCGGTAGTGACCCGGAAATGAATTTCAGCGCGCCATTTTGAAGGACGTCTCATTTCTCTAAATGTACACCGAGGACCGAGGATCGAGCGTCGAGGAGGCTCTCTGGAGGAGCTATAACCGAGGATACACTGATGGTTCCTCCACGGCTCCTCCGCGGATGCATTTCCGGGAACGGTGGAGGCGTGACACACGGTCGGACTTATCTCAGCCAATGACAGCTCTGCATGCATCCCCTGGATATTATTTTAGAAACTGCTCTCATCGCAACGCGATGTTTACAGTGAGAACAGCTGTGAGGTCCTGCAGAAAGCAGAGCAGTGTGTAAAATAAATATCACTCAGTATAACAGGCCTACTCTCTTTATTTGCTTTAGTTTAGTAGATATCTACAAACAAAGAGTCGATATTTTTCTAAAACCATTTAGTGCTTCACATAATAAAATACACAACGGCTGTAGCCTGATTATGCTTTAGGAGCTGTAGGTGTGTGTGGTTCAGTGTGTAGGTGTGTGTGTGTGTGTGTGTGTGTGGTACAGTGTGTAGGTGTGTCCTGTACAGTGTGTAGGTGTGTGTGCGGTACAGTGTGTGCGCAGATGCGGCGGACAGACAGGTCTTAGTTGGTTTGGTGTCCTCTGCTTACTTTTAAATTGCAAATACAACTTTTGGCCTGTAATTTCAATTCCCCATTTCAGCGACTAGAGAGAGGGGGGGGGGGGGGATATATCCAGTCTCTGATTGTGTTACGTTATTATGAGAGTGCTCTCATACTTTAAATTGCATATATTTATATAAATATATTTGTGTCTGTGTGTCCGCATCTGTAGCCTGTTATTGTCTCATTATACCGCACTCTCAATGAATTCAAAGTAAATATGTGGGGGAACAATGTTCAGCTGATCTAACAGAGATTATAAAATATGACAAAACACTGACAGCTGATGCAGCTGTTGCCACGTAATCATGAACGGACGTCGCTTTAATATGACCGCTCAGAGGAGAGGAGTTCTCATTTCTTTAAACGTCTGCTGCTTCCCCTCCTCTCTCCTCGGTTCCCCTCCTCGGTCCTCCGCTCGCATCTCCTGTGGGCGGGTCTAAGTCTCGAGGGGGGGAGTCGAGGAGGGGAAATTTGAGTATTGAGAAGCCTCTAAAGAGTAGACGCCGCATTGGCTGCTGGGGCGCAAGAAATACGGCCGCCATCTTGGACCGGTCATCCTACAGACATTCTACCCAGAGACAGCAGAGGTTTCAAGATGCCAGAGCACTGTGCAGCATATTACTGTGCAAATCGGCGGACGATTGCGAACAGGGGTCGGGGGATTACTTTTCACAAGTAAGATTCAACATTATAATTGGTTGTATTTTGTAAATAGAATATTATTGTACTGTATTGATGTCCGCCAGCGAAATCGTAGCCAGCAAACATTATGTTCATGGCCAACTGAGACTTTATAAATCGCTGCTGTAACAAGTGAATTTCCCCGTTGTGGGATGAATAAAGTAAAATCTAATCTAATCTATCTAGGAAGAAGAAGGAAGAAAATAAGCTTGACCTCCTTCTTAAAATGTTTTTGTGTTGACTCTCAAATCTCCCGTTTTTATTTTGAAGGTTTCCCAAAGACAAAGATATGAGAAAGAAGTGGGAAGTTGCTTTGAGGAGGGAAGGGTTCACTGCAAGCGAGTCATCCGTGATTTGCAGTGAGCATTTTAAGCAGGACGAGTTTGACAGGACAGATTGTCCGACTCAGAGATGGTGTTATTCCCTCCATCTTCAGCTTCCCGGTTCACCTCCAAAGAGTAGGTGTATCATCATAAGGCTATTAGCATTCATAAATGTAAATATTCTATTATCAATAACGTGTGTGTGTGTGTGTGTGTGTGTGTGTGTGTGTGTGTGTGTGTGTGTGTGTGTGTGTGTGTGTGTGTGTGTGTGTGTGTGTGTGTGTGTGTGTGTGTGTGTGTGTGTGTGTGTGTGTGTGTGTGTGTGTGTGTGTGTGTGTGTGTGTGTGTGTGTGTGTGTGTGTGTGTGTGTGTGTGTGTGTGTGTGTGTGTGTGTGTGTGTGTGTGTGTGTGTGTGTGTGTGTGTGTGTGTGTGTGTGTGTGTGTGTGTGTGTGTGTGTGTGGTATTATGCTTTTATGCTTTTTCATTTTAGCCAGAAAAGGGCAGGACTACGTCTCCTTCCAGAAAAGCTGAAGAGAGCCTCAGGACGACCCAGAAGCTTCAACCTCACACTCACAACCTCAGCCTAATGATGTGAGTATTTCTATTTTCAACATCATTCATAATGGTCCTAGACAAAGTAAAATCTCTCTTGTTTGCTGCCACTCATATTAAACACACTCACAAATAAACACATACACACACAATTGAAGACATGTTGAACATGCATTCCTGGCACACTCACACACACGCGCACACACACACACACACACACACACCAGGGTTTCCGCTAGGATTTTTTCTCGACGGTCAAATGTCCGGGCAGATTTTATTTTACCGGACAAATTTGAAACTTACCGGTCATATTTCAATAATAATAATAATAGTTGTGTAGCAGAGTTTCCGTTAGCAGGTAATTACCGGACTATGAGCAGATATGCTGATGTTTAAAACTCAGTTCACGGGGCTCATTTTGATATTGCTTCAGTTTATAATCGTAACAGATCGAAACAAATTCAGATTAATTTTTCAATAAATGATTCCACAAACAACAAACAACATAATTATTACATTCAAACAAACTACTTGTAGTAGATAACGTACATTATTCAGAAGTTTACATCAACTTTGAATAATAACACGGGAGAAACGGAGCCTCTCTTTTCCCCTCTCCCTCCCTCTCCCTCCCTCTCTCTCCCTCTCTCTCTCTCCTGACAGCAGTCAGTTTCTTAAGCAGCTCCTGCAGCCCGCTAAACAGAGGGCGGGGCTTCAGGGGATCATGCAGAGCTGCGTGTCTCGGTCAGACTCAGCAGCTGATCTGATCTCTCTCTCGCGTCCGGTTATACTTCACTCGCGTTTATGTCCATATCGATCAGATCCAGCTCTCCTGATCGGCCTTTATAGAGAGCACCGATCAAACTATTAAGAGTGAATATCGGCCGATAATGACCGGCGGCCGATCGATCGGAGCCTCCCTAATTATTACCAGACATTTTGACCGTCAGGTTTTGAATTTACCGGTTTTTTATAAATTTTACCAGCTAAAAACCGGTAATTACCGGCTAACGGAAACCCTGACACACACACACGCATGATGCTGGCAGTGGCTTTGACAGGTGATGACTATAAGAAATAATGTGGGCCATACTCTAGTTGTGTCAAAGTGATGTGTGTGAAGTGAAACATCACTCAAACCATGTTCATCCCTCTTTCTAGGATCATAGCGATGTCTCGCCTACTTCTCCTACTGCTCTTAAGGCCAGACTCAATGAAGCTTTAGCAAGAGTGGAGAGTCTCGAGCGAGAGAGGAAGAATGCCATGGCTAGAGAAAAGAGGGCAGAGACCACAGTGAGGACTCTTTTGGGGGATTTGAGGGAAAAGAACCTCATTAATGAAGAACTCAAAGAGGCTTAATTTCTACTCAGGTAAAATTAAATTAGCACTTTGAAATTCATGTACATCTTACTCTTACACTCTATTAAACTCCTTTGTTATTATATGAAGGGGACTTATTAATTTTTTCTCATACAATTTCAGATCTTCAAATAGACTTGAAGGCAAAGCAGGGCCATGAGTACTCCAAGGACCACAGAGAGCTTGCCCTCACACTCCATCTACATGGTCCAAAGGCATACAAATACCTCAGAGAGACTACAACAAAAAGGTAGTCTTAATGTTGTTCAATTTCATTTTTGGAAATTACGGTTGCAAGTACGTTAAATAGCTACTTCTCAATTTTTTTACAGGTGGCTGTGTTCGGTGGATGGCAAGCCTGGCCTGAACAAGATGATGCTGGATATGCTGGAGAGAAGATGCCAGGACGACCAGGCTAAATATGGATGTGTTTCACTCATGTTGGATGACATGGCCATCAGAAAACATGTGCAATATAATCCACATAACCAGTCAATGTCTGCTTTTGTGGACATGGGTGATGGAAACAATGAGACCGATGCTGCTACTGAGGCTCTTGTGTTCATGGTGGTTGGCCTACACGGACATTGGAAGGCTCCCATTGCATATTACCTGACGAAGTCTTTGTCACCTGAAACACAAAGGGTCCTAATCTAAATCTAAAATCTAATCTAATCTATCTAGGAAGAAGAAGGAAGAAAATAAGCTTGACCTCCTTCTTAAAATGTTTTTGTGTTGACTCTCAAATCTCCCGTTTTTAATTTGATGGTTTCCCAAAGACAAAGATATGAGAAAGAGGTTCTCAGTCATGCTTTGGAGGAGCCGCATGCACGGGGCATTCGGGTGTCATGAGCAACTTTGTGTAAATATGGTTTGGGCGGGGTGGTGTCATGTTCTTGTGTTTAACTTGAACATTTACATTTTTTATATAGATGTAGAAGTACATTTTCATTTTTTATGACATAGATATTCATTTTTACTGATATATAACTTCTGTCTATGTATAATGTATTATTGTTTCTTCATTTTTCAACTTATTAAAATAGCTGAGTATAGGCCTACACAATATGCTTCTCTATCATATATAGACCATTAGTGTTTTTTTTATGTGTGTGTGTGTATATATTATATATCATGTGTCTTTTGCAAAATACCTATCATACATAACATAGGCTATCAAATACCAGAATATTCTATTGCTGTTAAGCCTACTATGAATATTAAAATACGCCGAATCATGTGTCCGGTATCATGCCTACATATATGACGTTTGCAGAAAACCCCCCCCCGTGAAAATCAGTTTTGTATTCAGCGAGTTATGATTGATAAAATGCGCTGACACTTCATTGCGCCTGCCAGACAGATTACACTGAGTGGAGCGGGTGACCGGTCCAAGATGGCGGCCCCACGGCTCGTCAGCGCCAATAGGCAGCAGCGGTCGATGCGGCGTCTACTCTTTATATGTCTATGAATGCGGCGTCTACTCTTTATATGTCTATGGTCACAGTGACAATGTTCAATAAAACATTTATAAAAAAATGTGTTCGGGTGTATTTCCGTCGCACCCGTCATCCGTCATATCCGTCACCTCTGCTCCCAGCGCTCTGCTGCCACACACCGGCCGTCTGCGGAACTGCAGCTGGAGGAACTCTGGACAGCTTGTTATGTGTGGGGTGCTATGGTGGGGAAAAAGCTTCAAGAATGCGGAGTGAGAAGCAGCAACGTTGCAGGTTCGTAAAAAAAGTTTAGATTTGAGTCCTTGACTGCAAAACTGACAGGCAATAGCTTATTCATGATACACTTTAAGTTATTATAGAAGCTTAAATAGTCACAATTTACTTTAACTCTTCAGTTACCAACACTTTTGACATAAAGTGCCTGCTAGCATGACCGACCACGATTACAACAAAAATAAATTGGGACCACACACCAACTAAAGGACTGAATCCAAAGAAATCAAAGGTTCATGGCGAAACACAAATGGCAGAGAATAGCAGCAGCACCATTCTCAGGAGTCCAGGCAATACAAGTCTTATCCGGAAAAATGGATGAACAGACAGAGCTGTTAAAAAAGTTTGAAAAATGCATTGAAGCAAACACTGAAGCAGCTAAAGAAAATAAGAAAGACATTTCTGCTCTTCAGAAAAAGTTTTATGATCTTCTGAAAGATAACACTTTACTACGTAAGTCTGGCGAGGAGCAAGCCCGCTACAAACGGAGGTGGAATCTGAGGATGAATGGTCTGCCTGAAAAAGAAGGAGAAAACACAAGAGAAGCTGTGATCGGGATACTCACAAGAGTTGTTCCGCTGTCTGTGGAAAAGCTGCGTGACTCAGTAGACACTGTCCATCGGCTGGGTATGAAGGGTAATGCATCTACTTCCAACAACACACCGAGGTCAATCATCATTCAGTTCGGGATGAGGACTGTTCGTGACGAGATCTGGAAAAAGTCCAAAGATGCGAGAGTCTGCAGCGAGATGCACATTCGTTTCAAAGAGGATTTCTCCAAGGAGGACCGGGAGGCTCGCTCCAAGCTGTGGCCACTGGTTCAAGAAGCCAGGAGAAAGGGGAAGAGAGCTTTTCTGAAGGAAGGCTTCGCGCTGATTGACAACAAAAGAGTGTACCCGGAATAACGTGAAAAACACCGCAGTAATTAACTGGAGGGACAGGGAGCAGGTTTTCAGTCCTCAGTACACAGCACATTTCTGGAGTTAAATAATTGGTAGTTAGACAAAAAAGTGTGAAAGGGTTAGATTTTGGGAGTTTATTTAGAATTTAGACTACCGTTTGAGTTAAGGGATACTCTTGGGCGGAGTAATATTTCGGGGTTCATTCACTGGGTGTTCAGGAACGTGACACAACACTACCCTGGTGTGTATTCACAACTTCTCTGCTGCCGTGACCACGAGGCTTCACTTTGACTCCGTCCCGAGGAAGGTAAGTCCTGTTTTACATCTCAAACTATATTTTCTGTCATTGTAAAGTTAATGTGTTTATTTTCGCTAAAACGAACTTAGCAAGTTTAACTAGCTGCTGAATTGAATGCCGTTGAACATGGACATGATTTAGGCTAATGAAAATGAACTTTATAGTAGTCATATCTGTTTCTTTTGTGTTAGCTTACAGTTTAGTTTGTTGTTCTTTCAACACCGAAAATGCCTTTTCCCTTGCATTAAACGTTAGACTGAACGGCTACGACGGTACCGGACGAGTCCCGCGAGCTACATTGAGGGAATGTGGACGAGGTGACGTACTTTCCCGGACATTTGTGTTGAGGTAACAGCTAGCTAGTAACACGACAAAGTAAATGGCGTCTTTATAAGTGTAAGGCGCAACAAAGCACAAAATTAGCTCGTTACTTGTATGGTCTTCGACTTTAACTATCTGCATGACGGGAGGAAAGAAAAATAAAGCAAACGTCCCTTTTCGCTGCGCTACACTCAGACTTAATGCAGGAGACGGGAGCAGAAATGGCGGAATAAAGAGGCTGGTTGAACCAACATTTCCCTCCACCGTGGAGACGACGATTCCCCGTTTCAACGGTGAGAAGAAAACGCGGTTGATTTTCAAATAAAAGAGTAGAAAACAGAGGTCGTTATGGTGCATCTCAGGTGATGTTACAGAGTAATCCAAAACTACTGTTACTAGTAGTGTAACTAATTACTTTCAGCAGTAAATAACGAAGTAAAGTAAGGGATACCTTTTTTTAAAGTAACTGTTAACATCTAACTCATTACTTTTTTCAAATATCTACCCCAAAACTGATCTTAATTGCCCAACCTGATGATGTAGGCTCGCGAATAGGCTACCTTAAAATGCTTATGAAATAATATTACCACATGCACAGCAAATTCTGGCCTTTTGAATAAACTCCCTCAGAATTAAAATCAACTACATTTGAGTGTACATGTGAGACCATCGAATAAACTCAACGGCAGAGTTAAAGTTACTCTTTTCTTGGAGTTAATCTTTAACCCTTTTCAGGAGTTAAACCTGAACACTTGTGGGAGTCAAAAACTACTCCCAAGTGCAGTTAAATACAACTATCACTTTAGAGTTCATTTTAATGTGAACTCTATAATAGTGTTAATAGTTAACACTTGAAAGGGTGTATATTCAACACTCATGGAGTTAAAATAAAAATGACTACAAACAACGTATTGATTCATACAAATGTGTTTCTTTTATTTGAAAACTCTTAAAATTCATTGTTGATGGACATTTTATAAAGTGCTGTTGCTTTTACAAACAGTGTAAACATGTTACAGCGAACATTCAATTTACATTCGAGTGTTGAAATCCTCAAGCTGCATAAACTCAGTGCATTAAGTGCAAACATTAGACAAATGGGTTCAGTGTACAAAACATTGCATTACAGAACATATACAGACATGTACAAAGAACAAATGGAAAGGTCAAATTCCATTAAACAATCAATACTGGCAAATTAAATAATACAACTCTCTGACACAACATACAAATGTGAATCACACCCATATGACATTTGGGAATCAAAAGGTTTGAAATGTCTTAATCCTTCTTTTTCAAGGACCAGTATCTTCCTGGGGATTTTTTCACTTAATTGAAAAGCATGAAAATGGTCATGGAAACACGTTTCATACTCGACCAAAACAAAAATAACTTTTCCATTGTGAAGAATGATACAGGTTATTTTGCTGAACACCGGCATGTTTTCATCGGTGCTTGTACAAACAAAGAGGCCAACTCGATATTCAACCCCACAGCACAGAGGAAACATCCAAACATTTGTGCTGCATTAATTAATTACTGCTTGTTCAAGAGCTTTGCTCTTAACTCTTTGACTTTCTACTGTTGTGCCAATGTCAATATTGTACAGAGTAGTCTGCAGAAATGTGTACAGGCTGGACAGAGCATCATCATATGTCACACTAAAAGTGAAGTGGGACTTGAAAAGCTCATCAAATGCACCCAAGGACGTACATGACTGACAAGGAAGAAGCTTTTTGTCCAATACGATGTAGAAGCTGAAAACCTGTGCCTTTGAAGTGCCTGTGGCCAGAAGATACGGCTGGTGGGTTCCCTCAATGGTCATGAGGTGATCCTCAAGGAAACAAAATGAAAAGCATTTTCATATAAGCCATTAGTTTTTAAATGATTGGACAAACCACAATATTTGGAATTGGAACGCATTGTCTTGACAAACCTTGTGAAAAATCACCAGATGATCTATTGCCTCTCTGACACTGATTTTCTTGGCCCGCTTCCTTCCAGCTGGTTGTGGAGTGAGAAGATGCAGCAAGACAAGAAGAGAAGCCATGTCGCTGTCCCACTCTGCAGACAGTGGAAATCATCTTCACATTTCTACATTGTCATGGACAAGGTTACCACTATGAGGGGATGTCAGGGACATTATTCAGAAATACCATTCACATATAATTATGTAACTCTCACACGCATAACTGAAACCAAAATCATGTATCGACACATGGGAAACGCTCTCATAAACACACATGAAATGCTCTCCCACACAACATGTGTGGGAGAGCATTTCATGTGTGTATGAGAGCATTTCAAGTGTGTGTGTGTGTTTGTGTTTGTGTGTGTGAGAGCATTTCACATGCGTGTGTGAGAGTGTTTCACACGTGTTTCTGAGAGCACATTTTACAGGTGTATATGAGAGTGTTTCATATGTATTGTGTATGTGAATAACTTTTAAATTCAGTTGTCGTTTTTAAATAATTTTGTTTCTGTTATGTGAGAGTGTTTCATAATTGTTTGTGAACGGTATTTCTGAATAATGTCCCTGATGGCCCCGCATACACAACAACATGATGCACAGCATACAGGACGTAGATGATATTGTCAGACAGGAATGTACAATTGAACATTAAAGTTCAATTGACATCACATCAAGTCATCCCTATTAGTAGTGAAAAATAATGTTAATGTGCTTTTCTTAGTGAAAATATCAGAAATGATGCCTATCCTGATATTCAAGACCATATTACTACACTTATGGAGTATGACTGTATGAAAGTACCTGGCTCATCGGTGTCAGATGCTTCATTCAGCGCAGATTTCAGCTGATTTTTCAGAAGAGGAGTCTCTCTAAGGTCCCTGGCCTCTCGTAGGACTTTGTCTTTAAAACCGCTGTTCCATCTTTCCAGGAACCTGGATGCAGTTTCGGCTCCGAACATCAATGAGAAATCTTGCAGAATCTAATAAAAAAGAAAGTAAGATTATTATTACAATCATTTAATGTAAACCAAGTATTTTTCAAGGAGGGAATTCAAAATGCAAAATGTGTTACGTACCAGTCCCTTAGTGTCCAAGAAACGAGGAAACATTTGAAGTATGTTGGCAGATTGCTGTTGGTCATGGATCATCTGTTGACGATAGTGGAAAGTTTCTCTCATCTTCTGGAAGACTAGGTCATGGTCAGTGGTGTGGTGAAGAAGAGACATGGCTTCCATACAGTCGTCTCCTGTTTGCAGGTCGTTTATGGAACCAAAACTTCTGGATGATGTTGGACCTCCTTGTAGCTCCACTCTGTCATGGAATGTTGACGTGGGTTTGGATTGGTGTTGCACAGTCTTGAGACGCCACTCGAGAAAGCCTTTGTTGCTCTGAATGTCATAGAAATGTTCCTAAAAAGAAAAGAGCGCTTCTGGTTAGAATGCAGACAATATCAGGTTTTTCATAGATCTAATGCAAATATGCTGCTGCTTGTACACAAAATACCAAATAACCTAAATGTGAAAAAAATGGCAACAATGCAAAACTCACATATCCTTTTGTTGAGTAAGGGTCCTTAAGAGATGGGAAAAGTAACACAATCCCAAGTGCATGGAACTCCTTCGTCGCTTTACTTACACCTCTCCTGCAAAAGAAAAATAATTGGTTTACAATAAGATTTTTCCCTTTATAAATGAATAATTCATGCCATTAAAGCCAAGGCTCTTACCCTTCCTTTTCACACATGTGAGCTACAATGATGTTCACCATTAATCGCCTGGTGGAATCTTTCAGACTCCCAGTATCGTCGTACTCTTTGATCACAGTCAACCCTGCCGGCTTAGAAGTTAGAACCTGCTCCACCATCTAAACCCAATTTATATGAAATAACAAAAAACAATTAACAAAATAGATCATGTGTAACCAACTACTGATCAAATCGATCATCAATAACAAAGCGTCTTCAATTCCATGACACAAATTTGTTTAAACTTGCTTTTCATCTCAGGCAAAGTAAAGAGTAAAGTGTATTTAAGTACAATTACATTTCTTGCTCGGGTACTCTCCCTCATAGGTTGAATCCTTTCACATCCAGCATCACTTGTGTCACTGCTTAGGCCGCTTGAGGTTGAGACAGACAATGTATCTGTACAACTTGGAGAAAAGGGACCTTCACCATGTTGCTGCAGGTTGGTAAGATCTGGGGATCACAATTAACATAAATTATCCATATGGCCAATTATACCAAATCACATATGTGCCAGTTGCAATGTGCAAAAACTACAATTTACCGGAAGATCCCAACTTGCCCAATGAGCTACTTTTTATTTTATTAGAACAACTTTTTATTCATTATGAACATTTACTATAACCCTACCTACCACATGTTGTAAGTATCACACATTCGGTCAGGTTGGAGCAGTCAACAGATTCTGTCAGGTGTTTTACACATAGACAATACAAATCTCTCATAGCATTTTTTGCAACAAAACAAAACCCAGAAATATTACCTTACCATAATCAGTGTAGATGACAAAACAAATGTCTTGGACTGTTGCCACTTCAGGAAAGACATCCTCATCCACCTCTATGCCTTGCTCATCGGTGACTTTCAGCATTGTGTTTTCTGGTATGAGAAACTTCTGTTGCACTGAAGCATAACAATAGACACTTAATTAAATAAATAATAATAATAATAATAATTCCTTACATTTATTATAGCGCTTTTCCAGTGCTCAAAGCGCTTTACAAATACACATTACACATATTTTTTATACATGCAATGGTCACGGTGGACAATACCCACAGGAGCAAGTTCAGGTGAAGTGTCTTGCCCAAGGACACAACAGCTTTACAGACGCAGCAGCGACGGGTTTCACCCCTTGATCTGATGATCATTGCACAGCGCACTGCGCCACACCGTCCATCTTCACGCCTCGAAGTCATCGAGGCGCTTTTACAAGTACACATTGGTATTATACATGTACTGTGGACAATACCCACAGGAGCAAATCCGGGTGAAGTGTCTTGCCCAAGGACACAACGGCCTGACGCAGGAGGCGGCAGGAGCGGGTTTCAAACTGGAGTTCCCCAGCACCTCCCTTGATCTGATGATCAGATGCACAGACCACTGCGCCACCCGTCCCAAAAAGGACTTTTACTACCCCTTTAATGAATTCAACAACACAGACAACACTTACCTGCTCTGATGAAGTCTGAGAAGTGGACTTCGTCCAGTTTGACATATTTTGTTGTCCCTCCACGTCTCACCTTCAGCAACATATTGGCCAACTAAGGAAAAAAGAGATAGCTCTTACTTTAGCAACATGTTGACTGTCACTAACAAAATGATCTTGGGTAGCCATGAGGGGGATAAAAAACAATGTGAAACGTAAGGCAATTTTTCTTTTTTGTAAGGAACAAAAGGCAAATTGTGTTTTTCTGCAAGAAACTCATTCTGCAGAGGCAGATACTAAGTTCTGGAAAGTACAATGGGGAGACAACATTTTTTTCAGCCATGGAACATCACATTCGGCTGGAGTGATGATTTTATTTAACAGGTTACCTGGAAATATAATTGACCTAATGGGACTAATTACATACTGGTGTGTGTTTATGGATATAACAGAAAGATTAACAACAATAATTTTCTTTCAATCTTGTGCCAAAAATGAGAGGAATGGAAAGTACTTTATATGACTGATAAGATTATAATCGGAGGGGATTTTAATGTAGTTCCTGATGAGTGGTTAGATCGTCTTCCTTTAAGGGGACATTGTCATCATTTTAATGATTCTATTATTCACTTGGCCTTTAAACTTAATTTAACTGATGTTTGGAGAATAAATAATCCCTCAAAGTCACAATATACCTGGTTTAACTCTTCTAACAATGGTCAGTGTTCTAGGCTCGATTATTGGTTAATCTCTACTAGTTTAACTAATAATGTCTCAAAGTGTGACATTTCAGCATCACCTCTGACTGATCACTGTGTCATCTCTTTGTCCTTTTTACTATGCAACTTCAGTCCCAATCTTAAACCTATATGGAAATTCAATAATAGTCTTTTGGAGAATGCAGATTTTTGTAAAAAGATCAAACAACTGATAAAAGAAACTCTGGCTTTGGATATGTCATCTCTCAGTAAATGGGAATGGTTTAAATTTAGTGTGAGACAGATTGCGATAAATTCCAGTAAATACTCCTCTAGATTAAAGAAAAAAAAAAAACAAGAGATGACAAGTGAAATTAATAATATATGCCTTAAAGCTGAGTTATCATTGTATGAGCAAATTAAACTGAACAATTTACAAACTCAATTAGACAATATGTATTTGGAAAAAGCTAAGGGCGCTTTTATTCGTTCGAGAGCCCGATGGATTGAGCAAGGAGAGAAAAACACTTCTTATTTCTTCAATCTTGAAAAGCAAAGACAAGTGAAAAAGAAAATCCAAAAACTGAGTGTTAATGATGTCACTATTGAAAATCAAGACCAGATAAACGAAGAAATTAGTCTTTTTTATAGCAATTTATATAACTCAAAGTTTTCTAAAGAAAATTGTGATAACTTTTTTAGTAAAATTACAGAATTCAAAAAGACAATAGATGATCCTTTTAAGTATATGGACGATCGACTACAAATTGAAGAATTAGAGAGTGCATTACTGCAAATGTCTGGTGGCAAATCACCAGGGCTGGACAGTATAACCATAGAGTTCTACAAATATTTTTGGTCAGATGTGCGAAAAATGCTTTATAAGGCTTTCACAGATTGCATTTCAGCAGGAAACCTTTCGCCAACCATGAAACATGGCCTTATATTACCTTAATTCCAAAACCAAATAAAAATAATCTTTTGTTGGATAATTGGAGACCTATTACCCTACTATGTAATGATTACAAACTGTTAGCACATGTTTATGCTAACAGCAGGTTAAACTCAGGTCTGAATCAACTAGTAGATGAATGTCAATCAGCCTTTATTAAGGGCAGAAGTATTCATAACCATACCAGACTGATATTGGATATGCTCGATTACCAGGAGTTTATTGATACTGAAGGTCTCGTACTATTTCTGGATTTTTATAAGGCTTTTGATACTGTTGAACATTCCTTTTTAATGGAAACTCTAACATTTCTGGGTTTTGGTGAACATTTCTGCAACATAATTAGGATGCTCTATTCGGACATCTATAGTTCTGTATCTTTGAACCCTGGAATGAGCCCTAGGTTTAAGGTTTTACGTGGTATTCGACAGGGTTGCCCTATTTCCCCAAAATTATTTATTCTGACCACCCAAGTTTTAACAACGCTTATTATAAAGAATCACAAAATATTAGGCATTACCCTCTTTGACAAAGAATTTAAAATTAGTCAATTCGCGGATGACACATCCATTTTCCTAAATAATAAATCCATGGTAAAGGAAACTCTTAACACAATTTCAATGTTTTCAAAAGCATCAGGGTTATCTCTTAATCTTTCAAAATGTGAATTACTCCCTATCCATTCATGTGATGATTCCATTATTGACTCTATTAGAGTGGTACCTGAAGTGAAATATTTAGGAATAACATTATCTAAAAATTATATCAGGAGAGAAGATCTTAATATTTGTAACCGTATCACAGATATGAAGTAATCTCTCAGTCGTTGGTTAACTAGAGATCTTACTATTTTTGGCAGAGTTCTTCTTACTAAAGCAGAAGGTATATCTTAACTTATTTATCCATGCCACTCATGTTTTGTCTCTTCGGCCAATATTAAAAAAAAAAACTCAATTATTTTCCAATTCTTGTGGAGAAATAAAACTCACTACATTAAAATGTCACAGCTTGTTAAAGAATATGATAAAGGCGGAATTAAAGCTTTAGACTTTGAATCGATGATTGGAACAATTAAAATAAAATGGTTGAAAGCTTCTTTTTTATTCTCCCCCTGGCTCTTATTGGATGTATTTTTTTTTTGTCTTATTGTGAATGAATGTCTTGCACTTATGTTGATAAGTTGATGATATCCTCACCGAGCTTTTGGATGTTTTAAAAATGTTCAATAAAACATTTATATAAAACAAAAACAAAATTTATAAAATGGTGGGGCCCCATGTACTTGTGCACATAAATAATGTTTCTAATTATTTACAATTAAAAAATATATATATTCTGCGTTACTTTAGCCAACACTTTTATAAGGCCACTAGATTCAACCTGATCTCACCAGAATGCGTGACTCCACCACGACTCCTTAACACCACAATGGTGGTGGAGTCACGAACTTTGTTACATTTACGTGTCGGCACCACGCAAACAACCACAATGTAAAGTGAATGAGGCTCCTTTGTCGTGGTGCACACACGCATTTCTATAACGTCCCGCAGTGAGCTTTTATTCTATACAACGTTTTTTAAATCTACTTTATAGCTTGTAGTAACTCACGGGAGGCTTCTTTTATTTTATTTGTATTCATAATTATTTTTATTTTTCGTCAGAATGTAAAAATTACATTAGTTACGAATTTGTGTTCTCAAAAAACAGTGCATTGTGTGTAATGCAACTGTGGTTTTTATTAAATTAGTTAGTTTTTAAGGAAGGCCAGAGCTTCTGCTGTGTCAAATAGATTGTTCCCTTTAGTTAACGTTATTTAAAAGATAATGATCATGTCCCCTGTATTGTATTACGAGCGTCCATTCCCATTGGATAACGGATAATTTTACACCCGGAAGTAAGTAGCCTATTCTCCTTACTGTCGATTGATTTTACAGTGATATCTGCACTACTCAGCGACTAAAAAACACCAAATTGTCCTTGTTAATTACACAACATTGATAGGTTTGAATTGTGTACAATGCTTTTGGATTTTGGACGGCAGAAGACACTACACTACCCAGAATCCTCAGCTATCGTTTGGGACGACACCATAGAGGCTTCTCAATTCTTAAATGTCCCCTCCTCGACTCCCCTCCTCGAGACTTAGTCCCGCCCACAGGAGATGCGAGCGGAGGACCGAGGAGAGAGGAGGGGAAGCAGCAGACGTTTAAAGGGAAATGGAAACACTTTTCAAACTGCTTTCCATGCGACAATATTACCATTAGGAAATGTATTTATCTAGTCTATTTCCAATGTAAACGATCGAGATACGCGAATTTACTTTTTGAAATACGTGCCTAATGACCATGGGCGCTTCTATTGCTCCGGGACTTTTCCAGTGACGTCACTGATTGGGTGCGGCTTCCTGGGCCAAAGCTCAATAACAAACAACATGGCGTGCAATGCACCAGTAGTTTACATTACAAGAAAACGGTCGTCGTCAGGAGTTTATTGTATTGCCCCAGGCTGCACAAATGGATTTTATACAAAGAAGGAAGAAGTACATTTCCATAGGCTGCCACTAAAGGATGAGAAGCTGCTCAAAGTCCAGTCTGGATGCCTGGTTCAATACAAAACATTGGATTTGAAGCCAGGATCTGTTCCCACAATATTCGATTTCTCAACGTATGCAGTCGGGAACACCGACCGTCCCAGCACGTCGGCCGCGCAAGACAATGACAGTGTCAACAAACGTGAAGTTCGAGCCACCAAACGAGTTGCTTCAGCTGCCGAGAGAGAGGTAAATATTGCAGCACTACCAGATTACTAGCTCACACATGTATTTACTGACACAGTGTGACCTTATTAATTAACGCAATCGCGTCCAAACTAAATGGTAGCTATTATTATGACGCACAATAGAGAATTGGGGGTGTTCTATAGCTCAACTAATTAAACTGGCATACACACGCTCATCTGTCGAAAACAGCCCTAAAAATGCTAGTATTGCTATTGATGGATGGTATTGCAGGACCCAGAGCGCACGGAGCACAGAGCGGACAGCAGATAACGGAATTGCAGTTGTATTGCTTATAGATTATCAGAACATTTCAAAGGGGACACAGCCCCATTGTATATTAACCTATGGATTAACTACATCATCGTTTTTATCGTTGTAATGCCATTGAAGACCAGTTTAGACCAGACAATGAGGAAGGTAAGCCGTTAGCCTGGCGTATGTTAGTACCTAGCGCCACTTGTTTTGATGTACGTTTTTGTGGATAACCTCGCGAGTTTGTATATTTCAGTGTTGAGGTGGGCACCGTTAGATTCTGTGTCTCCTTGCGATCATAAACGATGTGTTGGATGTGCGGCTAGGATAAGTAATAAGGGAGCTATCGGTGCAGTAATAGGTTAGCATTTTCGCTCGGGGCTAATTCAGAGGCTCACTGTTAGCATTGTGTTTTTTTAATTTTTTTATTCCGGATCGTATGCCACTCTATTCGACCGAATCGGTTCATAAGCATAGGCCATGGGATGCCTGGTAACTGTAGATGCTTCCACATCAATGTCATCTCCCGACGAATAGTCAAATTCATCGTTCAAAACGTCGATCTCATTGCAAAATTCCTCCATCGCTGCCATATCTGCTACGTTGTGTTGACTTTTGGTGGAGCGAAAACACAGCCAGTGACGTCACCATTTGGGACTCCCCTAATGGCGGCGGCCTGGTCCCGGAATTCCCCACCCGGCCGGCGGATAATTAATTTTCTTTTGGCGAGTAATATCATATACAATAAATATTACGATCAATATCCATTGTAAAATGAATAAACTACCGGAATATTATAACTGTAATTGGTGTTTCCTTTCCCCTTTAAAGAAATGAGAACTCCTCTCCTCTGAGTGGTCATATTAAAGCGACGTCCATTCATTATTATGTGGCAACAGCTGCATCAGCTGTCCAGTGTTTTGTCATATTTTATAATCTCTGTTAGATCAGCTGAACATTGTTCCCCCACATATTTACTTTGAATTCATTGAGAGTGCGGTATAATGAGACAATAACAGGCTACAGATGCGGACACACACACACCAATATATTTATATAAATATAAGCAATTTAAAGTATGAGAGCACTCTCATAATAACACAATCAGAGACTGGATATATCCCCCCCTCTCTCTGGTCGCTGAAATGGGGAATTGAAATTACGGGCCAAAAGTTGTATTTGCAAGTATTAAAAGTAAGCAGAGGACACCAAACCAACTGAGACCTGTCTGTCCGCCGCATCTGCGCACTGTACAACACACACCTACACACTGTACAACACGCACCGACACTGTACCACACACACCTACAGCTCCTAAAGCATAATAATCAGGCTACAGCCGTTGTGTATTTTATTATGTGAAGCACTAAATGTTCTTAGAAAAATATCGACTCTTTGTAGATATCTATTAAACTAAAGCAAATAAAGAGAGTAGGCCTGTTATACTGAGTGATATATATTTGACACACTCTGCTTTCTGCACGGGCCTCACAGCTGTTCTCTCACTGTAAACATCGCGTTGCGATGAGAGCAGTTTCTAAAATAATATCCAGGGGATGCATGCAGAGCTGTCATTGGCTGAGATAAGTCCGGCCGTGCGTCACGCCTCCACCGTTCCCGGAAATGCATCCGCGGAGGAGCCGTGGAGGAACCATCAGTGTATCCTCGGTTATAGCTCCTCCAGAGAGCCTCCTCGACGCTCGATCCTCGGTCCTCGGTGTGCATTTAGAGAAATGAGACGTCCTTCAAAATGGCGCGCTGAAATTCATTTCCGGGTCACTACCGGAGGACCGAGGAGTCGAGGAGGGGAAATTTGAGTATTGAGAAGCCTCTTGTCACTACCCGATCCGTCACCCTACCCGATCGGTTCTGCGCATGTGCGAGATGGTCCGGAAGTCCGGACGGCATCCCGAGATGGACACTTGACACAGTGGCTTTTAGCAAAGCTCAAAAAGAAAAACCGAGAGAGATGAGTTATTGTTATTACAACGTGACTTCACTATTATTTAACAACTCTTTTTATTGGGTTCTTTTATTTGGGGTTAAGTACATTGTCAGAATAAGTGAGAAATAGATTTAACTTCTGTTAGACAGCTATCATACTGAATAAATATTTACTGTGAATGTATGCAAAAATGTATGGCATATGGCTGTCTAACAGAAGTTAAATTCATTCCTCACTTATTCTGACAATGTACTTAACCCCAAATAAAAGAACCCAATAAAAAGAGTTGTTAAATAATAGTGAAGTCACGTTGTAATAACAATAACTCATCTCTCTCGAGTTTTCTTTTTGAGCTTTGCTAAAAGCCACTGTGTCAAGTGTCCATCTGGTGTTGCCGTCCGGAGTTGTCCAACATGGCGGACCCTCTCGCACATGCGCAGAACCGATCGGGCAGGGTGACGGATCGGGTAATGACAGGAACCATCAGTGTATCCTCGGTTATAGCTCCTCCAGAGAGCCTCCTCGACGCTCGATCCTCGGTGTGCATTTAGAGAAATGAGACGTCCTTCAAAATGGCGCGCTGAAATTCATTTCCGGGTCACTACCGGAGGACCGAGGAGTCGAGGGCTGCAGTCGGATAGTTTAAAAATCAGCTCCTAAGTTCTAACCCTATCGTCTATTCCTTAACCTCTGAGTGAAACGTCACGGGGTTAAGGGATAGTGGATAGGAGAATTCAAAAGGACTTAGGAGAAGAGACTGCGGTACTTTAGAGAATCCGAATGCACTTTCACTATCCGACGTGTTTATGATGCGCCAGCGGACGTCATTGTGTGCGTCTGCTGCTGTGGGGAAACCATGGAAACCACAGTTTTCTATACAGCGGACTACAACATGGATGTTTAATAAAAACGAGGGACTACTGTGAACTCATCTAGAGACTCTGCACCGTACTCTGATGCTGCTGCTTTGCTTTATGAACGTGGACAACAGAGAAACATATTCTTCAGGACCAAAGTTGGAATTAAAATACAAAAGGAAAGTGAAACTTCTGCTCGTCCCCCTCTCCCTCCGGTCCACATTAATACAAATGATCCCAATACGTATGATTGTATGAACTAAAGATCTTAAAATCAATACAAATGTATTTATTATAAACGTTAGTCCTTACCATCTATCACTGTGTATATCACCATTCAAACATCTTTTAAAAGTTGAACAAACCCCACACAGCTCAGTAAAGACTGAAATGTTGACTTTATTTGATAATTTCAGTGAAAACTAACGTTCATATTTCTCTTTTTGATTATAATACTGATGAACGTTCAAAACAAAGCACTTTGGCAACTTACCACCTATGTTTTAAAATGCTTAATAAGCACCGTAACTTTCATGATGTAATTTCTCGGTCATAATCGGTTGTTTCCGTGAACGGCCGACTGTTGAGTGACGGCAAATGCTGTGGCTGCAAGGCATTGTGGGGCAGCATTTTCGCTTCTCCTGTCGGTTAGGGAGGTCCAGTGGTTCCTAAGCTAAAGGAGGTTATAAAGGAAGTTTGAAACCTCCTTTCCTATCATTCTCATCATTCTAGAGAATTCGAACGGCACTTATCATGGCTGCCACTGAGGGACTTCCGGGTCATTTCACTCCTTTAGGAAGGTTCCTAAGCTAAATGGACTATTCGACTTCAGCCGAGGAGTTTAGGAGGGGAAATTTGAGTATTGAGAAGCCTCTCATGTGCTTAGCTTGACAAACCCCGTGATCAGTCCTCAACCTCTTTGATTGGTTGACCTCCAACTGCATTCCATATGTGACGACCCCTTCACACCGCGTGGGGTGCCGTCTGGTTGTGTGTGTGTTTTGTGTGTGATTGCAGGTTGCAGCTGTTTGATGAGGCGCACCTGCCGGATGAGCTACACCTGTTGAAACAGGATATAGGAGGAGCCAGACGGTTACGTTGGGGGAACTCCTCTGGTCACTCTCTCCGTGCCAGCTTCGGGGACCTGAGGCTGGTCCTGTTCCTTCATTTGTTTATAAGGAAATAAACAAATTGTTATTTTCTTACCTTTCGTCTCGCCTCCCTGCTTTTTGTTTGCAGCCCAGGAGCGGGTTGTAACAGATGGGGGCTCGTTGTTTTGGACCTGAGAAGCGCGTGCAACTGGACGGGTTTCGCGCAGCTGCTGTTGTCGCTGGGTGCGGCTGGTTGTTTTGGCAGTAGTGTTGCGGGGAGTGAGTGTTTGGCAGCGAAGGGAGCGCAGATCGTTGGTTACCGTGGTGTCTGTCCCTGTTAGGTATAGTACGGTCTTCCTTGAAGGTTGTAGGGGGGGCTGTTAGTGCGGTGTGAAAGTGGTTAGAGCTTTAGCTCGGGAGCACGCCGAGGCTGCAGGTGGAGTTGCCGGTTTGAAAACTTTTACGGTAGAAAAGTGCATAAGTACCCGCCATAATTAGCACCTGAAGACTAGCGGGAGTTTAGCTAGTTTCTGAAAGCAGTTAGAGGGACGGGCCATGGTAGCGTGTAGGTTGTGTGGTAGCGTGAACGTGCACTCCGTGTTTGCATGATGGAGAGTGTGGAGGACTTTGTGAGAGCGCCTACAGAGGAGCTACTGGAGGGCTTCTCACGTGAGCAGCTGATCAGTGTTGCTGAACATTTTCGCTTAGATGTTGGGGATAAGAGAATGAAGGAAAACATAAGAGGAATTGTTAGAGCAAATCTGTTCGAGTTAGGTGTTTTCAAAGGGGGAAAATATACTGTTGATCCTGGCAGAGACGGTGTCAGTACGTCTGGCTCCCGTGATACAGACCTAACTTTTGAACAACGAGAGAGACTGTTAATGTTGCAGGTAGAAATTAAAAGGCTTGAGTTAGAGGAGCGGAGGTTGGGTTTTCCTGCTGGTGGTGCAGGTCAGACCTCTAATTTCCCTGGTAGAGCTACTCCATTTGACGTTCGCAGTAATTTGCGGGTTGTGCCTCAGTTTAATGAACGAGATCCAGATACATTTTTCTCCTTATTTGAGCGTGTGGCTGAGCAACCCTGTCTCCTAAAAATTACGTTCCCACAGAACTAAACTGCATTCTCAATTACGTTTAGCTAGAAACGTATTTACTCCCACGTTACGTTCGTTATGAACGTATCTCAAATACGTTTATTTTATTTTCTACATATCTTCTAGAAACATGTTTTCTCCCAGGTTACGTTCCTTATGAACGTATCTGAAATACGTTTATTTTCTACATATCTTTGCAATTTATTGTCTTGCTTATAATAATGATAATAGTCATTTATAAATATCATTTTAGAGCACACCTTTGAAATCGACAATCGGGCTCGATATATGGTTAAATTAAAATCAGTAGGCGAGGCTGTAATTTCGCCAGCTGTTACTCTCATGAGCGAGGCAGAACATAATAGTTTTAACATGACAAAAAGCTGCTGTGTCGTTTATTGCACCTCAAACATTAAAACAAATCCAGAGTTACGTGTTTCTGTACTTCCTCTAAGAAGAAAGGACAGTAACAGAAGAGCTCTGTGGCTTCAGGCTTGATCGCCGTTCAAATGACCGCGTTGGTTTCCCCAAAAGTGGGCGGGGCTGTAAAGTGAAGTAGATTTTACTCTCATCTATTATTCAAAACCATTCTATTTATTCTAACGTATTACATGCCAGTGTTTTATCTTTTTATTTATTTGTTTTTATTTTAAATCGTATAATGTCGGACTTTTTTTGTCGTCTTTGAGGAAAAGAAATGGGGTTTAGAGATTCAAAATACTGAAATCTGTATTTTTTTAAATCTCTTCCTTCTAATTTGTTATTCTTTTCTAAATAACACACTGTTATTTACTCAACAATAACACACACTTATCCTTGTTTTTATTTATTCGTTTAATTCTATAATCTTGGGCATTTTAGCATGCTTTTTAGCCGTAAATAAAGTCACCAGAAACAGACGGGACATTTCGAGATTTAGGATGGCCGAAGACACTACACTACCCATAATCCCCAGCTATCGTTTGGGACTACAGTCCCGTTGACAAACCCTGTGATGTTGCGCCAAGGTTACGCCGAGCGTCAAGCTCTTTGAAATGGAACGAAACCACGGCAGACTATTCAAAACTGGACTCGAACGCCCCACCAGAACTACACATGCTGGCTATTGTGTTTCGCAACATGTTCTCTATGGCACGTCTCTACTGGGAATTGTAGTTTTAAAAGACGTTTTTCCCAAATGTAGAAGTTGACAGTATTAAACTGTGTACAGCCCTGGAGGTTTAGGCGATAGGAAACACATTGGTTTGTACACATTTAAAACATGTAATTACTAAATGGGTGAAAATCGCTTGTATCCATAATGGGCAGCATTAATATATACCCACACGACAGCTCATTGTTACTTTGTTATTCTACTCCACTACAATTCAGAGGTTAACCTGGTATTTTTACTCCACTACATTTAGTTTAGTTACTTTGCAGATTCTGATTAATGATGTGGAATATAAACAACCCTTAAAGCAGACTTTAGTTACACCTGAATACAATTCAGGGAAGGTGATTGTCAAGTGCCAACAATCAGGAGAGATATTTGATAGTTGGTGCTTGAGAAGACTAAACATTTATCTGCAGATCTTTATAAAGTATATTCATTACTCGTTATTCTCTACTAATAGTTAATTAAAAACTGTATAATGGCTATTTTGCATATCCCTTTCAAGATTTCAAGGTTTTCTAAGGTGTATTGATCTTATACACAACTTGGGTCGCAGATTCCTCAACAGACATCTATCAGTATGTGTGTACTGTATACCTCCACCATTAAACTGTCATATTCTGCACATTTCTTATTCTATCTACATACATAAGAGTATAATTAATGTGTATAATATCATTTAAAATAAGTGTTTCAACATAGTTAACATTGCAGGAAAGCAATATTTTAGACGTTAAGTACTTTGTCAGGCTTAATATTCATCTGTAGAAAGATACCCCCAGAGCTTTTTTCTTGTTTAAAAGAAGACCTTAACCTAAAGTATTCTTTAATGTGTTAATAAAGGTTAATTCGTTTTTCTGTTTTGCACATCCTCCTATTAATATCTGTGTACATCCGGCACTAAACTGTTTTATTGTAGAGATCACTTAGTATCTTCTTGACTTTTTATATTCTATATTTCTATCATTGACCTTCTACTTTCCCCCTATGAAAGTATGTACTCTTAATATTGTTTTAATCAAATAAGATTATTCAACAAAAATAATTCAATAACATGCTTTAACCACTAGGCGGTGCACACAAGGTACACACAGCATACTAATAATAACTTTCTATTATTAGTGTAGACACTTATGTATAACATCTGAAGATGTGTAGTTTTATTCATGTTTTTACATAATTTTACAGGATATTGCTATACTATTTCTCTTGTTTTACTTCTACACATTAATATCTGATTTGTAAAACATCACAGACAGAAAGGCATAGGCTATCCGTCATTTAATGGTAAGCTATTGAAATTGTGATTCCATAGATGTGTCTCCCATCACCCAAATCCCCTGACTATTCTCTCAACTCAGTATTTAGATTCTTATATTCAAAGAAAATCAGTAATATCTTTAAAAACTACAAGTCCTTTTCGATCAGCTGTGCACCGTTATGGTGTAAATATAACCTATATACCAATTGGATCAAATATAAAAGTCAGCCGAATTACTATTGATACTGCAAGGAGACGTATTTTGTGAAAAGAAATTGAAGATGTTTAATTGTTGATATATTTATGATCCACGTCAAGTATTCAGTTTTGGCAGCAGTTCTCCTGTTTGTCTCTCTCTATAAATAAAGAATTACGGCAGATATGTAATATTTAATGCAGCCGAACCGTGTATTACAATGCCGTTATGTGATGACTTCTAAAGAGAAAAGCAAGCACACTCTGAATTAGGTATTGTTTTATTTTTCGTTGTCGGATATCATATCTCCATATCATATCAACACCATATCCCAGCGTGCATTGCGGCTAAAACATCCAATCGACAAGCTTCAAGCTGAGAATCTTGGGTAATCAGTTTAGTGGGTTTGTGGTGTGTATCGCTCAAAATGTCCCGTCTGTTTCCGGTGACTTTATTTACGGCTAAAAAGCCCAAGATTATAGAATTAAATGAATAAATAAAAACAAGGATAATTGTGTGTTATTGTTGAGTAAATAACAGTGTGTTATTTAGAAAAGAATAATAAATTAGAAGGAAAAGATTTTAAAAAATACAGATTTCAGTATTTTGAGGCTCTGAGCCCCATTTCTTTTCCTCACAGACGGAAAAAAAGTCCGACATTATACGATTTAAAATAAAAACAAATAAATAAAAGATAAAACACTGGCATGTAATTTACGTTAGAATAAATAGAATGGTTTTGAATAATAGATGAGTAAATCTACTTCACTTTACAGCCCCGCCCACTTTTGGGGAAACCAGCGCTGTCATTTGAACGGCGATCAAGCCGAAGCCACAGAGATCTTCTGTTATTGTCCTTTCTTCTTAGAGGAAGTACAGAAACACGTAACTCTGGATTTGTTTTAATGTTTGAGGTGCAATAAACGACACCGCAGCTTTTTGGCATGTTAAAACTATTATGTTCTGCCTCGCTCATGAGAGTAACAGCTGGCGAAATTACAGCCTCGCCTACTGATTTTAATTTAACCATATATCGAGCCCGATTGTCGATTTCAAAGGTGTGCTCTAAAATGATATTTATAAATAACTATTATCATTATTATAAGCAAGACAATAAATGGCAAAGATATGTAGAAAATAAACGTATTTAAGATACATTCATAACAAACGTAACGTGGGAGAAAATACGTTTCTAGAAGATATGTAGAAAATAAACGTTTTTAAGATACGTTCATAACAAACGTAACGTGGGAGAAAATAAGTTTCTTGCTAAACCAGGGGTGTCAAACTCAAGGCCCGGGGGCCAAATCCGGCCCGCGACTTCATTTTATGTGGCCCCACAAGAGCTTGCAAATAATATAATAAGTGTATTATACGGTTACATGCCGCTTTACAGAAGCACATTGCCCATACACTACATGTCCCACAATGCATCTCAATGCACGTTTTTTTTCAAAATGTAAATTTTTTTTCAAAATGTCACTTTTTTGTTTTTACAGAATTTGGCTTTTCTTTTTAAATCATTTTGTGACATGCGCACTGAAGAGACTTGCAATTGTTTGCCCAGACTTCTGCTTTCAGACGTAGTTAATTATGAAGTTATTACCCTATCCGATAATAAACCAATGCACAGGCAATAATGTAATATAATACATTATTTAATATTAAAATATTTATATATTTATTCTAGGGCCGGGACTTTAACGCGTTAATTACGATTAATTAATTACACAAAAATTAACGCGTTAAAAAAATTAACGCATTTTAATCGCACTTATTTTTGCACAGCGGAACGTTTCTCACTGGATGAGTTTCAAGCATACCAATTATACTGGAGCACCAACTAACGTTCATGACTTCAGCATGGGACTTCAAACAACAACAAACCACGGTGATCAATAGTCAAACATGAACGAACAAGCTGATGAGACCGCTTTGGTCGGCCCCGTGGATAGGAAATTTTGTTTTAAAAAACGGACGGATGGAAGCGTCGACAAGAGCACAGTTGTGTGCACATTATGCAAAAAAGAATGTGCATATCACCGCAGCACATCAAGCCTAAAGTATCACCTAAATGCAAAGCATGTAGCAGCTAGCATGGACGTTAGCCCGACTCCGAGTGCAAGGAACCACACCCTGACCCAACCCACACTCAACCAGATGACTGGTTTCAGGGCCAGGATAAGTAAGTCCACGTCTGAGAAAATAACCAGCTCACTGGATTGGGCTCGACATTAAGGACTGCCCGACTGCCCGATGGCCCGGGGCCATCTAGTGTTTAGCTCGGGCAATGAAGCCTCACCTGCTGGTTGCCCGATCGGGCAATCTATTATGCCAGTATCATGCAGCTCGCGGATCTAGTAATGAGTGACCCGACAGTAAAACTAAACATATCTACAGTCTAACTAGTTTAGGTAGTTTGAGGGGTAATTAAAATAGCTACGTGTGATATTCTAACCTGAAGTGTGTGTTTTGTTCCGCTCACCGCTGCATGTGGTTATGCAGAGCTGCGTGTCAAGTCTCGACTCGTCAGCAGCAGCTGATCTCTCTCTCCCGTCAGATTAGACTTCACTCGCGTTTATGTCCATATCGATCAGATCCAGCTAGTTCTAGCTAATGATATGACTACCTGCTTATTAAAAGACAACTACACAATAAGTGTCGCTATGCAACTGGGTGAGGCCACAAAGTATAGCACAGCATTATGCATGTGTTTACATGCCCACCGGAGCCCCGAGGCATTACCAACAGATCAACGCACAATCAACCCACACAGGACATCTCTTTCTCCAGATTAAGTGTTAGACATTAGAGTTGACTATTCTGGTCTGTCACTCTTCTTGTCTGTCACATAAGTGGCGCAACTGAAGCGGTATTGCTCTAAAGGGAAATTATTTTGACAGAAGATATTTAGATTTGCCGGCTAACGGGAACTCTGATGTGTGCTTCGCGGATGCGCTCGGCTCCTCTCGACTGCTGCTCGGGTCTGCTCGGTCAGCTTCCGGATGAGGAGGCATTCGTTCGACCAATTTACAGTAGTTAACATTACAAACATTTTTAACAGGGGCCATAATAGTGTAAATAATGTTTGTTTTGGCAGTTATAACTGAATGTAATGTTTTCTACTTTTTTCCATCTGGGAAGGCATTTGCCTTCATCAGATGGAAAGTGTTTTGACCAACAACTTAAGTGTTTCTTATAGCTATGCAGGAAGCGAGCAAACACAAACAAGAACAAACAAACAAGTGAAATGAAGAATACAATTGAAATTGTACAATATAATATTGTGGGGGTTCATCTTATAATTCAGTCTAGAGAATGCACCAGACAGCATCTAAGACCTGCAAAAATTAAAAAATGTCTAGGGGGAGGCCCCCCAAACCCTTCGTGCCATTTAGTCCGCATGCATTTTTCAGGGCAATCTCTATTGGGATCAGGGCCATCTGTAAATTAGCTTAGATGGCCCTGTGCTTAAAAATGCGATTAATTTCGATTAATTAATTACAAAGCCTCTAATTAATTAGATTAATTTTTTTAATCGAGTCCCGGCTCTAATTTATTCTTATATAGTCTTATATATAAAACCGGCCCTTTGAGTGCAACCATGATGCTAATGTGGCCCGAGTTGAAATTGAGTTTGACACCCCTATGCTAAACGTAATTGAGAATGCAGTTTAGTTCTGTGGGAACGTAATTTTTAGGAGACAGGGTTGGGCTGAGAGCAGAGAGTGGTCAGATGCTAATAGCACCTTATTGCTGCAGTGTGTGCTAACAGGTAGGGCCCAGGAAGCTTATTCTGCTTTAACGGTGGCGGACAGCAAAGTGTATCTGATGGTCAAAACTGCTGTGTTGAAGGCTTATGAGTTGGTCCCTGAGGCATATCGACAGAGGTTTCGGTCCTGGGAGATGTCTGACAAGCAGACACATGTTGAGTTTGCCAGGGAGCTGGTTACCTCTTTCGGTAGGTGGTGTAACTCTTTGAAAGTGGATATGTATGTCGCATTATGTGAGTTGATGGTATTGGAGCAATTTAAAAATTCTGTGCCCAGCCACATTGCGGTTTATATCAGCGAGCGTAAGGTGAAAACTGCTGCAGAGGCTGCTGTTCTGGCAGATGATTATGTGCTAACGCACAGGGGCGGTCGCGATGTCAGGGTCCAGGATGAAGGGGGTATATATCGTGCAGGGAGATGGGAAGAGAAAGCTAATCCGCACTGGGGTGCGCGTGAGATGCGAGGTCAGCCACAGGGTGAGCGTGAGATGCGAGGTCAGCCACAGGGTGATTCGGAAATCTGTCATTACTGCAGGGAGAGAGGGCACTGGAAGGCTGACTGTCCCAAAGCTAAGGCTAGCAGGGGGAACTGTGTAGGCCAGTTTAACTCTGCTGCTTGTGCTGTGTCTGTGGTGCCGTTACCTGTCATCTCTCCCTGTCAGCAGATTAATGAGCCATGCGGGTGGAAGGACCCACCGTTTTCTGCATTTGTGTCAACCGGATACGTGTCATTGGTGGGAAGTGATATCAGCGTGCCGGTAAAGATTTTGAGAGACACTGCATCATATGACTCGTACATTCTGAGCTCTGTGTTACCGTTTTCGGACCAATCTGGAACTGGGGATTTTGTCCGGATGCGAGGGATGGGAATGAATGTTGTGCCTGTTCCTCTGCATTCTGTTGTGCTTAACTCTGGTCTGGTGCAGGGTGAGGTCGCCATGGGGGTCCGTCCTGTACTGCCAATTGGTGGTGTGGATGTTATCCTGGGAAACGGCCTGGCTGGCAGCCGTGTGTGGGCTGAGGGTCCACCGCCTACCATGCAGTCATCTTCCACTACTGGGATTGTTAAGGCAGAGGAGAATGCCAAGTGCTCTCCTGCAGTGTTTGTGGCTTGTTCTGTGACCCGGGCTGTGATCCGTGCACAGGAGGAGTCTGAGCAGGGTAAAGAGTTCAGTGCGACAGATTCAGTGGTTATTCCTGACTTGTTGTTGTCGGTATCCCGCAGTGAGTTGGTGATGGAGCAGAAAGCGGATGTCTCCCTCAGTCCGTTTTTTGAGGCGGTTCTCTCCACCGAGGATGGAAATGGTGTCACCAGGGGCTGTCAGCTGCATGGGGGAGTGCTGGTCAGAAAGTGGTGGTCACGTGGGAAAGGCTTCATTCGTGGGCCAGTGTATCAGATTGTGGTTCCTGTCAGGTTTCGCGAGGAGGTCCTCAGAAAAGCGCATGGGCAGTCGGGACATCTGGGTGTCCGTAGAACATGTGGTTACCTGTTGTGGTATTTCTTTTGGCCTGGGTTGAGGAAAGATGTGTCTCGGCATGTTGGGTCATGTCATGTGTGTCGGACGGGTGGGCCAGTTCGGCAGCGACCTGGGGGTCAGGTCTTGGGTTTGTTGCCGGGGCTAGGTTGCGGTTTCTGGAGGGACATTCCGGGTTCCTCCAGGGGCTGGGTCAAGGGAATGGCCAGAGTGGTTTTCTATCTGCGCCGGAATATCAGAGAAGAGCCAAATTGGGTAATTAACGGTGTTCTTAGAGGAACTCCTTACTTATGGGGGGGAGTGTGACGACCCCTCCACACCGCGTGGGGTGCCGTCTGGTTGTGTGTGTGTTTTGTGTGTGATTGCAGGTTGCAGCTGTTTGATGAGGCGCACCTGCCGGATGAGCTACACCTGTTGAAACAGGATATAGGAGGAGCCAGACGGTTACGTTGGGGGAACTCCTCTGGTCACTCTCTCCGTGCCAGCTTCGGGGACCTGAGGCTGGTCCTGTTCCTTCATTTGTTTATAAGGAAATAAACAAATTGTTATTTTCTTACCTTTCGTCTCGCCTCCCTGCTTTTTGTTTGCAGCCCAGGAGCGGGTTGTAACACATATAAAAAAAAAACGTTTCGTAAAAGAGAAAATCATACTTTATTCAGCAGTGCTTGCTTTACTCTTTGAAAGTCATCACATGAATGCATTGTAATAAATGGTTTGGCTGCATTAAATATTACACATCTGTCGTAGTTCTTTATTTATCTACAGAGATCGGGCATCAGAATAGACCAGAAACTATTCTTTTACAGTTCTGTTTTAATTTCACAATAAAGTTAGTAGTAATATTTTGTTTTGATATTATTGTTTTTTATTAACTACTAGACTAGTTAAGACCATCTTTGTTTTGTTGCTATGCGTTTTTTCCATCGCTTTTGTGTTACAAATATCAAAACAATAACAATATAATATTCGTCGTAAACTAAACCGGAAACAGCAGTATATTTTATTTTGTTAACACTGTAAACTTGACAGCAGAGGCGGGGCTAGGGGGTGGCTACTTGGGCTCAAGCCCCGGATGTTTTCTGAAAAGCCCCGGATGTTTCACTTAAAAAAATTAAAAAAAAATCAAATATATATATTTTTTTGTGAAAATGTCTCGGGAGTAATGTGCAGTACCGGAGTCCACCAGAGAGGCAGCCGCTGCGGGACATTAGCCTGCGTACTGTGTAGCCTTCCCTGCCCTGAAGAAGAAGAAGTGATCCTTCCTAGTGCCTGACGAGTTTTAAGCTAATAGCCTATAAAGTTATGGATATTAGAAAGTTATTTTCATCGAAGCAGGCGCCACAAGCTGCAGCAGCAGCAGCAACTGACAACAATGTCATCACCAGCAGTGAATAAATGGATGTTTCAGGTTTGTGAATCTAATGGTGATATCTGCACTCTGGCTGACTGAGTAAGAAGTGAAAAAGAGTGATGTACTGTAACGTTAATCTTATAGCTAGTAAACATGGAGTAACCAAGGCAAGGCAAGTTTATTTATATAGCACCTTTCAACACAAGGCAATTCAAGGTGCTTTACAAAAATGAAAGACATTCAGACAAAGGCATTTCAAAACAGTAAAAGAAAAAATACATGAATAAAAAGTTACAGTGCAGTTTAAGATATGAATAGTTCACACAGAAGTTCCACTTTACTGATGAACACAACAGCTCAGTTTAAATTAAAAGCAGAGACAAAAAGATAAACCACACTAAGTCAATACCCTTATATGTTAGTATGTATACAGAACATGACTAAAAATTATCCTAAGATGTAACGTTAACCCTTCATACCTCAGTCTACTTTTAAGACACTAAAATAACGTATTCCAATTTTTATTTTGTTTTCGCACGTGGAATTATACCGGCTCTCGTTTCAGTACACATAACAACGGAACCATAGCAACGGAACTGACAGGCAACGGAACTGACAGGCAACACTCTGAATCCGATTGGCTGTGACTGCATCCACTCAGAGTGCCCGATTCAGAAACGTGACTCTTACACTCTTTACGTCACAAACAAAGATGGTGGATGAGAATAGATCTATAAAACGATAAGCAATGCGCAGTGGATCGGAAGAGGACGGTGTGTCGACGTTGTTCGATAGCGGTGCGGTATGCTAATGGGAACACACGCCAAACATGCTAAATCACATCAGAAGGCATCACCCAGACTTCTGTGAACCGTTACACCCCTAGTCCCCGGTGTTCCAGGGAACTCACCAAGTGTCAGAAAACACAACCCTCTCTCTTTTCCTCCATACCCAAATCTCTAAAAACCGGGCTGCAACGGATCTGATACAGACTGATCTTGAATTATTTTCTACGTCATGAAGGATAAAGATAAGGCAAAAGTAACCGTGAATATAAGATATAGTAAATCCTGTAATGGAAACGCTAAAAACATTGAGCTGTCTGAGTGGAAAAGTAATGTGTTAAAGTTTACTGCTGAGATGCCTCAGCAGTTGCCTACATCCTACATCCTGTTATCTTCAAGGACTAGAACACCATGTTACAGTATGTGTGGCCCCGACCTTCAAAAGGCGCAACTGTCTTGTGAGCGAAAACCAGTTAAAGCAGGTAATAAAGACACATCGAAATTAGGAAGAGGGAGTAGGGCCCTGGCCCTGACCTTGGCTAAAACTGGATGTTGCTGGGCAGAAAAGGCAGATTACAGCAAGAGAGAGCACCAAAGGTGGGGGCTTCACAGCAAATACTATAAAGAACAAGATGTATTCAGGATTCGGGGCTCTCTTCAACTGGGATCTTACACTGACGAGCTTGTCACGGTGAGAACTCAAGAAGGAGTCCAAGGCGCTTTGTGGTATAGTATCAGATTGATGTGTTTTTGTTGAACTGTGTAATAAAGTGCTTATTTGAAGAAACAATCCATTGGAGTGCAAAGTCTAGTTTTTGTACAGCTAACAGAGAATAGTGTCGAAGGACACAATTCCTTTTCCCTCAGAACTAAGAAAGGTCATCGGCGGATCCGGACGGCGACCCCGCTCTGGCCATATCCAAACGATCTGCGCGGAGGACGGACCTGGTCCGGTAGACTCCAACAGTCACAGAAGTGGTGCTCCGCTTATTGGTCAATTCTCCACCTATCAGGGGAATGTGGGGTTGGGCCACGGCCGGCCATTGCGCTGGAGACGCTGTAGTACATATGCCAGGCCTGTAAGTGGCGTTGTAGTCTGCCACAAAAGCAGCGAAGAAGACTTCCCGTGCATGGTTGCCCTTCTGTTTATACTCTGCTCTGGCTCTTTTTCTCCCTCCCCGATGCAAGCGTTTGCTCCCACTGCTGTAATTCAATGCAATCCCTCCCTCGCTGTAATTGTCTCCGGTAGTCCACCAGCAGATGACAAACACCCTCCTCTCCGGCTCTTCCAAGGGACGAGGGGACCGTGCGGCAGAATTTCAGTTAGATTTTTATTTCGCCGGTCAACATTTCCGTTAAAGTTTAAATCTTCCGGACAAAATTAGAAAAGTGCCGGTCAGAGGTCTTCTTTGTTATTTATTGAGCTTTAAAACAAATGAATAATGACTCTATATAAGAATAAAACACGGAGGACGGAGATCTCTTTTTCTCCCCCTCTTCTCCCCGCTGCAGCCCAGCAGCTGATCTCAAAGCACGCTCCCCTCTCCTGCAGGGGGGCGTGGTGCAGCTCACAGAATCAGCCCCCTGCAAAAACAGGGCTGGAAAGAGCAAATAGAGCGAAATGAGGCATGGCTAAAATGCAGGATCTGTTTGGTATTTTAGGTATGGCCCTACAATATATTGTTCAAATATAGCATGATATGTCCCCTTTAAGGTATTATTAAGGTAGGGTTAATGTTGCTCTCAAAGTGCACCAGATTGATGCTTTTAACTTCAATATTTAAAAAAAAATCTTCCCCTAGAGGAGGTGACGACCCCGCTAAAGGATGTTTGGTCCACTCCAAAAAATAGCACTTTACCCCTGCACCCCCCCCCCCCCCCAACAACTCCTGGGCTAAGCCCCGGATCTCCTACAATCCTAAATCCGCCTCTGCTTGACAGCCTTTTAACCTATGCTTTTAACCCAAACCACCTACTGGTTAAAGCACGTTATTACACGTTTAGAGTAATTGCAATGCAGGAAGATTGTGTTGCTTTTTAATGACTGTTTAAAATGCCTTTTTCTTAATGTCTTTCATTTTTGTAAAGCACTTTTGAATGTGTTATATTTTATGAAAACATTTAAATATTAAGAGTACATACATAGTGGGAAAGTAGAAGGTCAATTATATAAATATAGAATAGAAAATATCAAGAAGATACTCAAATGATATCTAGAGTAAAACAGTTTAGTGCCTGATAGGAGGATGTGCTAACTAATAAGGCTTTATTTAAAGAAATGTGCAGAATACGACAGTGTAATGGTGGAAGTATACACACATTGATAGATGTCTTGTAATGCACTGTTGAGGAACCTGTGACCCAAGTTTTTCATTCATTGCATAACTACACTGTTGTGTATATGATATGTCAATAAACCTTAGAAAATCTTGAAATCTTGAAAGGGATGTGCAAAATAGCAATTATATACAGTCTTTAATTAACTATTAGAGAATAGAGAGTAATGAATATGCTTTAAACGGATCTGCAGATAAATATTTAGTCTTCTTAAGCACCAACTATCAAATATCTCTCCTGATTGTTGGCACTTGACAATCACCTTCACTGAATTTCATTCAGGTGTAACTAAAGTCTGATTTAAGGGTTGTTTATATTTCACATCATTAATCCAAATCTGTAAAGTAACTAAAATAAATGTAGTGGAGTAAAAATACCAGGTTAACCTTAAAGAAAGCCCTCAGGATTATAAAAGACCCCATCACCCCAGCCACAAACTGTTCTGTCTGCTGCAGTCTGGCAGGCGGTACCGCAGCATCCGGACTAAAACCACCAGACACAGAGACAGCTTCATCCCACAGGCCATACGATTATTAAACACCTGAATTTAGAAATAACATTCATCTGGCTGCTACTTAGAAATTATGTATCTAATATATCATATTCCAATCACTTGTATATAGACTCTTATTGCACTATTTCACAATCTTTTCTGTGTATCTGTTTTATTGCGTAGCACTGTTGGAGGAGCCTGTGACCTAAGTGGGGGAGGGGGTAGGACACGTTCGATTCCTGTTTTGAATAGTGTGCCGTTGATGGGTTTCATTCCATTTCAAAGTCCTTTTGGATGCTCTGTGTAAACTTCGCGCATCCAATCACAAAGGTTGAGGACTGATCATGGGGTTTGTCAAGCTAAGCACATGGTGTAGTCCCAAAAGATAGCTCAGGATTCTGGGTAGTGTAGTGTCTTCTGCCGTCCTAAAACTCCGAAAAAATATTTGTTTCTCCGAATCGAAGGGGGAAAATACAAAAGCATTGCACACAATTCAAACCAATCAATGTTGTGTAATTAACAAGGACAATTTGGTGTTTTTTAGTCGATGAGTAGTGCAGATATCACTGTAAAATCAATCGACAGTAAGGAGAATAGGCTACTTACTTCCGGGTGTAAAATTCTCCGTTATCGAATGGACGCTCGTAATACAATACAGGGGACATGATCATTATCTTTTAAATAACATTAACTAAAGGGAACAATCTATTTGACACAGCTGAAGCTCTGGCCTTCCTTAAAAACTAACTAATTTAATAAAAATCACAGTTGCATTACACACAATGCACTGTTTTTTGAGAACACAAATTCGTAACTAATGTAATTTTTACATTCTGACGAAAAATAAAAATTATTATGAATACAAATAAAATAAAAGAAGCCTCCCGTGAGTTACTACAAGCTATAAAGTAGATTTAAAAAACGTTGTATAGAATAAAAGCTCACTGCGGGACGTTGTAGAAATGCGTGTGTGCACCACGACAAAGGAGCCTCATTCACTTTACATTGTGGTTGTTTGCGTGGTGCCGACACGTAAATGTAACAAAGTTCGTGACTCCACCACGCATTGTGGTGTTAAGGAGTCGTGGTGGAGTCACGCATTCTGGTGAGATCAGGTTGACTAGATTAGATAATTACGAAATGTGTAGATAGAATACATATCTTTCAGGTTGTTATTTTGTCATTATGTTTAATGTTTTATTTACCTTTTAGTATTTTATATAGTATGTGAACTTTGGAGAGGAGTTGGGAGACACATGACACATCAAATCACATCTACAGATCAAGACGAAGCGAATGGAAGTACTCCCATACTCCTAGCGTGAAAATGTTTGTGAAAACGTGTGCAAATTCTCCGAATATCCTAAAAATAAGCTCATATTTGAATTCCCCATAAAAAAACACATTCACATTCAGTAAAAACAAGGCCCCACTGATCATCTACTCTCTGAGACGATTCCAGGGATGTCTGGCTTGAGTTTCTACCATCAGGGAAAGTGGACAAAAGTGTCCGAGATCAGCCTCTTAATTTACCCAGGGCCTAGTGCTTGGCTTTGGGCATGAAAATTCAGGAAACTCCCCTGAGTATTTTATTAAATATCTGAACTTTGGAGAGGAGTTGGGGGACACACGACACATCAAATCACATCTACAGATCAAGACGAAGCGAATGGAAGTACTCCTAGCGTGTGAAAATGTTTGTGAAAAACGTGTGCAAAGTCGAAAACGGAGCAGTGGCTGTGATGCTAGCTTTGCGGCTAGCGGTTAGTTATTGTTGTTTGAAGTTGTTGCTATGGAAACAACATGATGGAGAAAAAATGTATATCTTCTACATATAATAACGGACAAAGTAAAGAATGAAGTGTAGCCTATGCCTGTTTGAAGTTGTTGCTATGGAAACAACATGACGGAGAAAAAGTATAATCTTCTACATATAATAACGGACAAAGTAAATAATGAAGTGTTGGCTATGTTTAAATGTTTGGAATTTGACCATGATGGCCCTCTTGAGTTGCCGTAAAATATGACGGATATGACGGATATACACCCGAACACATCTGGTACCAAGCCCATAGATATATCTATGCCCAAGCCCCCAGGAAGTGCGCCGGAGTCTGATGAGAATATTCGTGCTGGTCAAACGGCGGTACTACACTTCCTTTAGGTTGCTGGGCCCGGAAACACTTTTTCCCATTGATTTACATGGGGAAAAAGTGGTCTGTAACTCGTTGGATAATTTTTTTTAAACTAAATAAACTACCCAGTATGAACGTTTGTATAGCCCTTATTAAAAACCTTCGGTCCTCAAGTTGTAAAAATGTGCCAATAACGTTATTCTGAGAGTTATTTCCCTCCCATGGATGCACAATAACAACGGACCATATCGCCTTACTGCCCACGGAGCTGTAATAATGGATATATTGCACATGTTTGCTGTAATTTATCATTTGTAAAATATTATACTACATGGGCTGTATGATGTAAATCTTGTACCGTAAATGTTGTATTAAATAAAGTTAATATTACCGACGTAGATTAACGTTCCTGTAGCTTCTTATTGCACTTGCAATTGTTTTAGTTACTTGTGGGCTACTTAACATGAATAATCACAGTTACTATCCTTTTACTCCATCACATTTCAAAAAGAAATAGGCTATTGTTATTTTAACTCCACCACAGTAATCCATCATCAGCTTTACTTTTTAGATAAAGTTTTAACTCACGATTGATCATAACAGGCTTCAACATATACATTTTTATATATTACCAAGTGGTTTCATGTACAACCCACACAAGTATCATGCTAAATGAAGCTCTGTTGCTTGGATATCACTAGATCCGGATGTCAGCGTAATATAAAAGTACATAACGATTGATGTGTAATTTAGCATAATTTACTAGCTAGCCGCTAGGTGCTAACTGCCGCCTCGTTAATATAAATCCAGTACCATGCTGTCATGAACGTGCGGTGCTGTTACGTGTACGCAAATTCACGTGCTTAATGTGAACGAGCCTTTTGGGCGGCGTGGTTAAAGTTGCGCATGCTCTATGAGTGCACATACGGGTACTTCTCAGGTATGCCGGGTAATCTGTGAGGTTTCGCTCTCTCAAAAATTGGGCCATTTTGTCATCATGCGCCAATGAACAACTCTCATAGGAATGAATGAGGCCCCGCCTCCCACGCTGTATCCAGTTCTTATTATACATCCATGCTGATACCCCGAATACATCTTTTTTTTTTTTGTATAAATGTTTTATTGAACATTTTTTAAAACATACAAAAGCTCGGTGAGGATATCATCAACTTAATAACATAAGTGCAAGACATTCATTCACAATAAGACACACATAATACATCCAATAAGAGCCAGGGGGAGAGAAAAAAAGCATAAAGGCACACAAACATTTGAGAGGCATTAAGCTTACTTAAAATAATAACCATTTGGAAATGTCATTGCAAATCTTTATAGACATGTTACAAGATTGTATTTTCCTAAGGGACAGAAAAAAGGACTTGAACTCATTTATGAAACAGGGAAAGGAGGGCTTGCCTACTCTCCATTTACCACAATGTAAATGGTATTTACCCAAGATAATAATTATATTTACCAAATCAGATATGGGAGAATCCAAATTATCAATATAATATAAAATGTGATATATTTTGAAGGCCGGAATGTTTGTTAATTTAAGTAACAACCAATCTCTCACATTCGACCAAAACAATTTAGAAAAAGGGCATGAGAAAAATAAATGTTCCAACGATTCATCAGATAAATTACAAAAGGAACATGGTTCCACTTCAAATTTAAATCTTGAATTTAAAAAAGTAGAAACCGGGTAGATTTTAATATGAACAATTTTGAAATGAGTTTATTTTGCTTTAGGAGAAATAGGCCATTTTATAAAATAAGATAGAGCTTTTTCCATTACAGATATAGTGTCTAAATCGGTCCCTTGTGGAAATAAGCCTCTGTTCAAATTGTGAAAAATGTGGGATATCAAAGAAGCATTAATAGCCCGAGCTATTATGCCCGAGCTATTATGAGAGAACCCCGAACAAATCTGGTACCTAGGCTGAAGTCGAATAGTCCATTTAGCTTAGGAACCTTCCTAAAGGAGTGAAATGACCCGGAAGTCCCTCAGTGGCAGCCATGATAAGTGCCGTTCGAATTCTCTAGAATGATGAGAATGATAGGAAAGGAGGTTTCAAACTTCCTTTATAACCTCCTTTAGCTTAGGAACCACTGGACCTCCCTAACCGACAGGAGAAGCGAAAATGCTGCCCCACAATGCCTTGCAGCCGCAGCATTTGCCGTCACTCAACAGTCGGCCGTTCACGGAAACAACCGATTATGACGGAGAAATGATATCATGAAAGTTACGGTGCTTATTAAGCATTTTAAAACATAGGTGGTAAGTTGCCAAAGTGCTTTGTTTTGAACGTTCATCAGTATTATAATCAAAAAGAGAAATATGAACGTTAGTTTTTACTGAAATTATCAAATAAAGTCAACATTTCAGTCTTTACTGAGCTGTGTGGGGTTTGTTCAACTTTTAAAAGATGTTTGAATGGTGATGTACACAGTGATAGATGTTAAGGACTAACGTTTATAATAAATACATCTGTATTGATTTTAAGATCTTTAGTTCATACAATCATACGTATTGGGATAATTTGTATTAATGTGGACCGGAGGGAGAGGGTGACGAGCATGTTTCACTTTCCTTTTTTATTTCAATTCCAAATTTGGTCCTGAAGAATCTGTTTCTCTGTTGTCCACGTTCATAAAGCAAAGCAGCAGCATCAGAGCACGGAGCAGAGTCTCTAGATGAGTTCACAGCAGTCCCTCGTTCTTATTAAACATCCATGTTGTAGTCCGCTGTATAGAAAACTGTGGTTTCCATAGTTTCCCCACAGCAGCAGACGCACACAATGACGTCCGCTGGCGCATCATAAACACGTCGGATAGTGAAAGTGCATTCGGATTCTCTAAAGTACCGCAGTCTCTTCTCCTAAGTCCTTTTGAATTCTCCTATCCACTATCCCTTAACCCCGTGAAGTTTCACTCAGAGGTCAAGGAATAGACGATAGGGTTAGAATTTAGGAGCTGATTTTTAAACTATCCGACTGCAGCCCTACACTGGAAAAAATCTGCCATTTCCTTACAGAGCCCCTCCTCCAACACACACGAACGCGCACATGACCAATGAGGGCACGAGATAAGTTTGTGCACAGATGGAAGGCTGACAGGCAGGTAGGCCATCCAGTTATTTTAGCCGGGCCGGCTAAAATGATTGGTCGTGCTTTTTACAGCGCTACGGCTTCCAGAGATGACATGATGATATGACATGATGATAATTTATTTATTGTCAAAGCATTTAATATATTCATTGCTATCGGGATGTTAAGAGCATTCCATGGAATACAACAAAAAGTGTTTCTGAAATAGGTTACATACCCCACCTTTAAAGGGGACCTATCATGCAAAATACACTTTGTGATGTATTTTATACATAAATATGTGTCCCCGGTGCGTTGGGGAACTCACGCAGCGTCAGAAAATTAAACCCTCTCTCTTTTCCTCTGTACCCAAATCTTTTCAAAACGGGTGTACAATGAGCAGATACAGTTCAAGTCCTTTTTTCTGTCCCTTAGGTTAATACAATCTTGTAAAATGTCTATAAAGATTTGCAATGACATTTCCAAATGGTTATTATTTTAAGTAAGCTTAATGCCTCTCAAATGTGTTTGTGCCTTTATGCTTTTTTCTCTCCCCCTGGCTCTTATTGGATGTATTTTTTTTTGTCTTATCGTGAATCAATGTCTTGCACTTATGTTGATAAGTTGATGATATCCTCACCGAGCTTTTGTATGTTTTAAAAATGTTCAATAAAACATTTATATAAAAAAAAAAATGGAAAAAAAAATGAGCGGATTCAGATTCCATCCACTGTGACCTCTAGCGGCTGCGGACCCACAGAAAGTTGCTATCAGAAACAATGCCTGACGTGTTTTGGATGTCTTTGTTTACATAAGCAAGCCTCGCTAACACTCAGAGCTAACCTATCCTGCACATGTGTTTAAAAAGCAGGAAATAAAAAAGAACTCGCCTTGTGATAAACCTGCAAGAGAAAAAGCATTTGAGCTCTATACTATTTCAGAAATAATCCTTGATGTGGTTTAAACAGGATGGCGTTTTATCACTACAGAATTTAACTTTTAGAATTCTGATCAGGCATTTGCTCCGCCTCCTCTTATTTATTTTTTTCAAGCTAAGGACCCATCATCTCTGTTTCTCTAACAGGGCTTCAAAAAAGGGGTTTGAGCAATATGAGGCATGGCTACAATGGGTGATCTGTTTGGTATTTTGAAAAAATGTTTCATATGGGTATGGCCCTAACTATATATTTCAAATATAGCATGATAGGTCCACTTTAAGTAAGTGTACTTACTTATTTACAACACTGTGTGTAGTTTGCCTGTTTGGGGAAGAGAGAGATGAAGCGCTGCGCATCTCCAGAGGGTGGCGCTAAGGCAACAAATACGCATCCCTGCTGCCGCTGGACTCAAAAACAGCAGAAGAAGAAGGAGACGAAGAAGAAGGAAAGCGAGCTTTTTGATACCAGGCCACGACCTGCCACGGCGAGTCGCTAACATATAAAAGGTTACATAACTTCGAAAATTGTGAATAGATCTTAGCTTTGTGTAATCTTCCTAGAGGGAGGCGTCGAGACAAGTCTCTTCTGCAGCACCTTTCCATTGATATTTTGACTTTGGCACATCATTTCATCAATTTCAAACGGTAACGTCAATGTTTGCTAATTAAGCTAGCTCGCTGCCGCGGAAATGCTGTTAGCCATATTGGCTGTTTAACTTGTTTCCCCAATGTAAACATTACTCGGCCATTTGTAAACATTTCAGGGTAATGATGTCTTGAACTTGATTCATACTGACGATGCGTATACGTTAATGTATAATCATGTGAGCAGACTAGTCGAAAGATGCGGTAAATTAATAATAACAGTCAATGATACAAGCTTAACACGACGGAGATGTAGCTCCCCAAGGTGGCTAGTGAGGTTTAGCTCCGTGTTGAGTGCAACGCGTGTTTATCATTAATGCTAAACCTACTTTTGAGCTCTCTTTAATCTGTGACTTAATTGATCTCATTCAAGATTACATTTATGATATAAACGAAATGTGTAAGGAAGTCTGGGCCAACTCTATCTCGTATCGCTGCAAACTAACTGACGTAGCTCTGTTTTTCTAGCAGACGTGAATCTAGCTTTCAGTAACTTGGCTTCATTCATGTGATTTACCTTTGTCATTGAATGCGAGTTTACTTGTATGACTAACCCTAAGAAGATACAACTCTAAACACCAGGTAAGGTAGGTAGGAAAGCTGATAAACAAATGTAACATAGCGTAACATCTATCCATTGTATTAGATTTACTTTATTGAGGCCAATTTGAGAATTGCTTTCGCCACAGCAGCATGTAAACAAGCCATTGCACACAATGCGAAGAAGAGTAGAAAACCCCCCAAACAAAACCGGTCAATATGCACATCTAAAAAAACAACAACTGAACAGTCAAGGGTATAAAGCTGTAGACTCGTACAGTATGAAGGGCTAATTACAGCTAACACAATTTATCAGTAGGAACCAATGTAGCCTACTTTAAGTGTGTATAATATCTATTAGATAAACCGTGTTGCTTGGCCTAATTCTCAACCATTTCTTTTCAAACTTGATTGTATTCAACTGCATAACAAAGATTCAAGAAGAATCCGTACCCGCCTCTTGCATAAGCCATTCAAAACAAGTTTCTTGATTGTAAAGATCATTGTTTTCTGTTTCACAGGATCATCATGGCTGATGATTTTGACGTTGAGGCCATGCTGGAGGCTCCATTCAGAAAGGTGGGTTTCAGATGAAAGAGATATGAGGCCTGTTTCACTGTTATGATTTACTCTTGAGTCCTTTGATATTTGCTTACTGTGACAAAGTTTACTTGAATGTTGTGTGGTGTGATTGAGTATTTAAAACGCAATACAGAATTATAAATAAATACGCATCTATCTCTCTTTATAGACTTCCCTAATGATATCTCACCTCTACTCCCATGAATTCATCTTTGATTCCACTGTGAACTGTGAAAAAAAGGAAGGTAGTTATTGTGCATATACTGATGTACTGTGGTTCACTTTAGGAGTAAAAGAGATTCAACCTAGAACATCCAATCCCTATTCGGTTGCAACAAGGTGAATGCCAATGGTTGATAAGCCAATCTTTACCTGTCCAGGAAAGGAGGCAGTATTCAGATTTACAATCTGCATGCCAACACTGTTTCTCAACAGTCCTGTACAAACCGCTTAAAACAGGACTTCTGAAATTACTTGGACTTTGTGGCTTTAACAAAAATGTATAATTCTGTAGCCTGAAGTAATTAAACTTCAACGAAACGGCTCTTTAGTTAGAAACCTGTATAACTTTGTGTTTTTAAGCCATTAAGGGATACTGAATTGTGATATCAATCTATAACTGTTTTAAATCCATTAGCTGTAGTTTGACAACAGTATGCTTGAAAATGCAGATATTGCAGTTGTGGAGCTTCATGGTTCCAGCACATGTGCCATGTCATGTTTTTATGGCAAAACACAGGTGAATAATTAACTTTTCTTGCAAGTGAATGTGAATACTGCCTCTTTTCCATAGTCAACTGTTATGTGAATCAGCATCTTAATTTTGCATGCTACACAAAACCAAAGATATTGATATATTTTTTAGAATGATTGTAAAATAGACTATCCTGCATCATTGTTTTTATAGTCAGTTCTTTTTCAGTAGTTAATAATTCCTTAAGTCAAAAGATTGGAAATATTACTTATACTTACTATACTATTCAGACTAAAGATAATGGCAGTATAACACGTGGCTGAATTGATGGATTATTTCTTTTTTTTATTTCTTCATTATTTTCCTTGGGCGTCAATATTACTAAGAAGTGTGAATCCCTGTTTGCTTCAGGGCAAGATGTGTGACAGAGGTGGCATCGAGCTCTTACAGTCCAAGAACGAAAATGGGTGAAGATCACTGGACTGACACCAACCACACAGGATCTCTTTTAGTGGTCGTGGGCCATGCGTGGTCACATGATTAAGCACAAATAGTGGCTTTGGTACGACCTATAAGGAGGGGAATGGTGGAGATGATCTGAAAGCTTCCTGAACTCTGCTAATATGTTGGAGACTCCCTTAACTTTGCTTTGTTGCATTAAGTACTGAGCAGCCTTGTAAAAAGCAGAAGTGGGATGGGAAGCTATTGGGGTGGTGGAAGGACACTGTCCAGACATGACAGTAGGAAGTTTTGAAGTATTATTATTATTAATTATATACATTCTGCATTTTCTCTTGTCTCACCTCCACCCCCTTTACCTTGACGACTTGAAATGTTTCATCTACGTCCTCATGATGTTCTTCTATCAACCTTGCTTAGGATGAGATCAGGTCCTCTCATGCAAATGGACATGACGGCCAAAACAAGAAGTAAGTCTTTAAAATATTATATCCCACATTATTTGGCCACTTTGTGGTTCTGACGTATATCAAGTTGTTACTATTTAATGTGATCACTTTTTCTTGCACAAGGATAGCAGTGTTGTACCATGTTTCAGGAAAAGGAGGAGTCGTAGTAAGAGCCGAAGCCCAGGCTCTAAGAAGAAAAGGAGCAGAAGCAGAGACAAAAAGAAGAGTAAGAAGAGGAGCAAGAGCAGAGAAAGAAAACGGAGCCGCAGCAGGGAGCGCCATCGGAGCGGCTCCCGAAGCAAGGAGCGCTCCGGGCGCTACAGGGCCCGCAAGAGCCCGGTGTATGTGACCTTTTATACTTGATGACATTTATACTCTATGGTTCCATATAATGCAGCTGTCCGCTGTCTCTATGTAGCTTACAGTGCTCTGTTTTATGGAAACAGTCTGAAAAGTCTAAATACAACTGGGCCATTAATGCAGTCCAGTTTAAAACCATCACTAACTATGACTTCAGTAAATCATTTTCTAAACTCAATATATTTAAAAGTCGTAAAATAATTGTTGTTTATTTTTTCAGCCGGAAACGTTCCAAAAGCCGCAGCCCTTTCAAAAAAGAGAAGAGTCCCATCCGGTAAGACCTTCACATTACTGTTTATGAGCCAATGGCAGCATTTCCTGATTTTGCTATAGCACCCTGAAGAGATTTACTTCAAGGTTTAAACAGATCTTTTACATTTCTTCTTTTTATTCAAGAAACTTTGAGGATGCTATCGGGCAGTATAACAAAATCAGGGAGTAAGATTTACCTTTTTCGATTTGTCACAATATTTACACAATACACTGTTAATTTTTTATGTTTCCAGAGCATTCTTTTTTTTATTATAAATTGGCTGTTTCTCTTTTTAAAGGCAACCGATTGACAATCTCACACCAGAGGAGAGGGATGCCCGCACAGTGTTCTGTATGCAGCTGGCTGCGAGAATCAGAGCTCGAGACCTGGAAGACTTCTTCTCGGCTGTCGGAAAAGTCTGTAGATTTTCAAGTTATTTTCTCGTACAATCCAGCAAGTCTGTGTGGGGACATCATGTCTTAAACGGTCACTGTTTCTCTCTGTAGGTAAGAGATGTGAGAATGATATCTGACAGAAACTCCAGGAGATCAAAGGGCATTGCATACATCGAGTTCGTGGAGTCTTCCTCTGTACCGCTGGCTATCGGTTTGACCGGCCAGAGGCTGTTAGGAGTGCCCATCATCGTCCAGGCCTCGCAGGTGGGCACCTCGTATATCCAACAAACATATTTATCTAAATGGAAACTTGTTTTAGGCATATTACAGTGGGGTTACAATTAATTATATTGTTCTACATTGATATGCTGAATTAACGTGATTACATAACTTCATGTAATAACAGGCCGAGAAAAATCGCGCTGCAGCTGCGGCCAACAATCTACAGAAGGGCAGCTCAGGCCCGATGAGGCTGTATGTCGGCTCGCTGCACTTCAACATCACTGAGGAAATGCTGCGAGGGATCTTTGAGCCTTTTGGAAAGGTGAAAAAACCTGTTCACATATAGTTCTAACTTAATTTGTAGATGCATTGATAATAATCCTCCTATATTGGTGTGTTTTGTGTCTAAAGATCGAGGGAATCCAGCTAATGATGGACAGTGAGACCGGACGATCCAAAGGATATGGCTTCATATCGGTAATTAAATTATCTACTTCATTCAGTGATTTAGTAGAGTTCAGGTAGTCTGATTCTTACCTCTTTGCTTTTTAAAGTTTTCAGATGCAGAATGTGCAAAGAAGGCCCTGGAGCAGCTGAACGGCTTTGAGCTGGCCGGACGTCCGATGAAGGTGGGGCATGTTACAGAGCGCTCCGACTCGTCGACAGCCAGCTCCTTCCTGGACAACGATGAGCTGGAGAGGACCGGCATCGACCTCGGCACCACGGGGCGCCTTCAGCTGATGGCTCGACTAGCAGAAGGTCCGTTATCACATGCAACACTTTGTTTTGACCGTACAAAAGCAAAACAAAGTACATTTATATTTGTTTTTGTCCTATTGAACAGCAAGTGTCAGTCATGAGACAAACATATATTTGCTCAAGTTCTAGCCACTAAAATGGTTATGTTACAGTTACGGAGCGTCCACACTACAGCTCCAAAAATAGCTTGGAGCTGGGCGTGTCTGTAGCTTGGGGATTTTATTCAAGCAACGCGACCAACAACCAATCACATGAATCTCCCGCCCCCGACATACAAAGCAAAAACCCCCGGGGATTTTATGCGAGCAATATATATATATAAACTCCCCAAACAGGCGAAAACCTACCAGTTTCCCCCACTGTCTCTGCCACCTCCCTCCATGCCTGGTTCCTCCGGTTTGTATCCCGGTAGGTGAAGAGGGTCTGGTTATACAAAACCGGGTGATTTGCTACGGCGATAGTTAGTTTCTCATCCGACTTTTTTTGAAATATAGAAATGAACGGCGGGATATCTCTCCCAGCTTAGACGCGGTTTGATTGGCTAGCGCTTCAGCTGTCAGATTTTGGGAAACGGGATTTGATTGGCTGGCGCTGGCTACTCCAGCGTCTCAGGCGACAGAAGTTGAACATTGTTCAACTTCTGTCGCCTGAGACGCCTCGCTCTGCTACCCACAATTCAGTTCGGCGAAAAAGCGCGGCTACGTGACCCCATTGAAAGCGAATGGGCAGATTGGAGCTTTCGACGCTGTAGTGTAGACGGGCCGTTAACTGGATACTTTTAAGATTTATGCAGTCAAGGCTCGTTCTAAATAGCTCTGCATCGTAAACAAGATGTGAATATTTCTGTCTGTTACAGCTGACACAGGATTTTGATCTTAGCTTACTGAGGCTTGTTTCCTGGATGTTGTGTTAAGTATTTTAAAAATAACAGTCTTTCCCTCCTCAGGAACTGGTCTGAAGATCCCTCCTGCCGCTCAGCAGGCTCTACAGATGACCGGGTCCATACCCTTTGGAAACCTTTCTCAACAATGTGAGGGTCTAAATGATGGAAAATATTTCTTTGTATATTTATTCATGTATTTGAAAATATTGTGATAAATGATGACTTTTGTTTCAGCTGTTCAAAGCCAAGCCTTGAACCTCCCGTCACAACCGCTGGCCACTCACTGCCTTCAGCTCTCCAACCTGTTCAACCCACAAGCGTAAGGATTATACATTTCATTTCTTAAAATTTGTCTCGTATAGTTAAGTTGGCACAAAATTCCTACCGCCAGTTTTCAAATATTAAAATGTGCTTTTATTTTTCAGAGAAAACGATCTCACCTGGGCCGCTGAGATCCAAGATGATGTTATTGAAGAGTGTAACAAACATGGAGGGATTGTTCACATTTATGTTGATCGGAACTCTGCTCAAGTAAGTTAATAATTACAGGTTTTTGAGATTTGTTCACTCACAAAGCAAATCTGACTTCCCTAGTGGACAGAAAAGTAAATAGTCCATGTTGAAGTTGATCCATAGTGACAGGTTTCCTTTCTTTCACAGGGTAACGTGTACGTGAAGTGTCCCTCAATACCAGCAGCGATGGCCACTGTAAATGCACTTCATGGACGCTGGTTTGCAGGTATTTGACAATGAAATTAGTTTTTGAATCTTTAAAATGTAGCTATAAAAAAACAACTGGTAGAAAGTTTGCTCTTTTTAACGTTTCCTTGTTCTCTCGTTTCCAGGCAAAATGATAACGGCTGCCTACGTTCCCTTACCAACCTACCACAACCTTTTCCCTGATTCAGTCACAGCGAAGCAGCTTCTAATGCCGACACGTCGATAGTCTGAGACATGCTTAAGAAATTCAGTGTAAATACATTTGTTTGCAGTCATGGAGGTGTCGTTGAAACAGACGCTTTGAAATTAGATGGCTGTGTGTAATAAAAGTTGCCTCAACCTCCTGAGTTCACCATTGAAGAATAGGCAGGTTTTTTGTTTTTTTTTGTTGCTTTTCACATTTTTTGTGGGTTTGTGTTGTAAACTACCACGAGAAGTAATCTGCAGTTATCTATTGGTCTGTATGTTTTTAAATATTCCTGTCTTATCTGCTTGTTTAAATCACCAATTTTAGATTTAAAATTGCAAAAGAGTTACAAAACTGTTGGGTTATAGGCCTTAAATGCCAAAAGTATATCAATGTCGACAATAATCCTTTGTAACTTTTTACAGCCATAATTTCATTTTTTGTATGAAGGCTCCCAATAAACTTTGGCAAATTTGACAATTCATTTTCTGTGTGTCCTTTTTCAGATTAAGTATTTCCAGGTTAAATAAAGCTGTTATGATTTAAAGTATTTATAACAGCATGTTTCAACACCAATAAACTGGAGTTGCCTCTGAAAAATGTTTGCTGATTTCATTATTTTGTACCACACAACTTAACCTTCATTACGTGAAAGTTGATCTGTTACAGTATGACTATTAGCGTAATAGCATGACTTAAAAGCAGTCATGTATTCTTAATCTTTTTCTCATGCTGAACGGTCTAAAGAAACTCACCTTGTCCTTTCCGCTGATGCCTAAGGCCCAAACATCAAAAAAAGATATCACAGGCTATTTATCAATTCCCACCCATCATCAGTGCAGTAAGAGGAAGAAGACTCTTCCAGAAAACATAACTAATTTGGACAAACAACTTATTGGAAGTGTAATAAAAACAGTTATGGTACGATGTAGCCGTTTGGTTTGCAAATGTGCATCTGGTTAACTTCCCCGCCTTAGCACATAGCCTTTCCTGTGGATGAACCACACTTTGTGTTTAACAAATGACACAAGACAGGTTTAATGCATATACTTTGAACTTTATCTTCTAACAAAAAAGGTATTGCAACAACAAAATAGTTTTAATATTTCAAATCTTATTTTTTTTAGTTTTCAAAGTTTTACTGTTTTTGTTTGTTTTTTTCCCCCTCCTCCAGAAAGTCGTTGACATCTGGAAAAAATAAGATTAGTCTTTAGTGGCAAATCAGCAAACTGTTTATGAAACACGTGCAGCAATGTTTCTGGACCAGTGTAACGAAGGCTACATTTAACAACAAACAAAAGTGCTTTCGCCTGAAGGGTAAAACGCAGGAAACTGTTAACTGAATAAATTACTGTTGCAGATACTTGCTGTAGCTTTTGGGATTTGGGCGTGAGGGCCTTGGCAATGTTTGTCCATGAAAAGATAATGATAATGCCAATGATAAAACATGAACTGCAAACCTAAGAATGTATGAACTAAACCGTGAACACAGCAGCTTTTTGGTCCGGTGTGAACGCACCATCAGAATCTTCTCCTGCGGAAAATGTCTTCGAACTAAGGAAGAGGAAGATATTGCTAACCTGAAAGGGCTTCTTCACTTCGTAGGAGAGCACTCCTTGGCCTGGTGAGCCTGCAGGACGGCAATGGCCTCGTCCACCTGAGCAAAAGTGAGGAACAACTTTGCTCATTGTGTGCATATGACATTAAAGCCTTTGAATCTATGACCTTTTTTTAGGCTTCTCTGTTACATAATGTACTATGACTTTTTAATTACATATTACTATAACAACATACTATATGTGACCCGCTCTATCGAAATCAGTCGGAAGTCGCAACGGCTCATTTAAAAATAAACGTGGATTTACGTAAAAAACTATTTTTTCAGGGTTCGGGTGTTTTGTTTGATTTTAAACAAACAAAGTCTTGGCTTTCAGAATATAAAACTTTTATTTCCAAAATCACACGATAAATACATTTTTGAAGCTTGTAAAGGGACGAAGACAGGCACCTCTCACTCGCAATCTGCTCTTCCGCAGCGCCGCCGCCCCCCTCCCTCCGGCTGAAATTATGAACGTAAGAGTATAGTAATCATAGATAACACGGCAGGGTCCGTTACAGTTTGTTTTCATCTGATTTCAATTAAACAAAGTCTTGGCTTTCAGAATATTAAACTTGTTTCGGCAAATTCAGATGATAAATACAACTTTGAAGCTTGTAACGGCATAGTTACAAGCGGAGAACGGAGTAACTTAATGTCACAGCAGGCATAACAACAGCCGGTGTTTCTCGTGAGTGTTTTCCCCGGGAAACAAACACTACACACAAACGCAAAATTACACACACACACGCACACACACACTCGCGAGCTTCCCTCCAAACGAAAATATCTTCCCTCCGTAGTATTTTGATCATTTGCTCCGCTAATCAATCAGATCGATGGATTCCAGAGAAGAGGAAACTTTGAAGGCCTTTTTCTCAAAATGAGGACTCGGTGACAGTCATTATATAATGTGACATATTTCGCTTAATATTTGGAGTACAAAAACAATCCGGATATCATTAGAAAGCTAGGAATCGCCTCTTTCCAACAGTGTATACAACTCAAAATGTGTCTTCGGGTCAATGCGACTGATTTCGATAGAGCAGGTCACATATATGATTTATTTAAATATCTATAAATATTCCCTCCACAGACCACTGACGCCTTTAAGAAAGGCCTAAAAACCTTTCTTTTAAAAAAAGCCTTTGATTAAACTTGTGTTTTTCTTTCCATTACGCCTCTTGTAGCACTTTGGGATTGCTTTTAGCAATGAAAGGTGTTTTACAAATAACATGTATCATCATCTTCATGACATGCTTTTTAAAGAAATGCTATACCATGACCTTTTTATGTTTAAAATGTTTTCTTATGTAAACTATCCTATTACATTACTTTTTAAATAACACTTTGATTTGTATAGGCCGACCTGTCCTAACAAGCATAAGTTCTGATTGAGTGCCAACCTTTGGTCTAAAGAACTAAAGAGAAAATGACCAGATCATAACAACAATCATAAATCCTGTAATCTGCAGTAGTCCTTAATGCCAGCTGTGTAATAGCAAGACAACAAGTGGACGTAGTGATACCTTAGCATTCAGGGACTCGGGAGTATCGAGCATGTGCAGCAGCTCAGAGTTGTCGATCTCCAGCAGCATGCCTGTGATTTTTCCAGCCAAGTTTGGGTGCTGGGAGTGGATCACTGGATACAGTCGCTCTCCTGTGAATCACAGCAGCGAGAGAGATTAGCAACCCAACGCACTCACACAATCTACATCAAAGAAGAACAAAGGCGGAATGAAATCATGGCACACCGAGGAGCTGCTTCTGATCCATGGGTGGAGCTGAAGCCAGCATGGAGGCGGTGAGCGGCTCACGGCCTCCAAAGTGCACGGGCGGTGGCTCCATCATCGGCGCAGGAACAACCTGAAGACAGCGAGTTTAACACACAGCTGCAAACTGTCGCCTTTTGACAATCACTGTCAATCAGTGTCTGCATCTCAGGGGCAAATATCTTCCTCAACCACATATGTGACCTGCTCTATCGAAATCAGTCGGAAGTCGCAACGGCTCATTTCAAAATAAACGTGGATTTACGTAAAAAACTATTTTTTCAGGGTTCGGGTGTTTTGTTTGATTTTAAACAAACAAAGTCTTGGCTTTCAGAATATAAAACTTTTATTTCCAAAATCACACGATAAATACATTTTTGAAGCTTGTAAAGGGACGAAGACTGGCACCTCTCACTCGCAATCTGCTCTTCCGCAGCGCCGCCCCCCTCCCTCCGGCTGAAATTATGAACGTAAGAGTATAGTAATCATAGATAACACGGCAGGGTCCGTTACAGTTTGTTTTCATCTGATTTCAATTAAACAAAGTCTTGGCTTTCAGAATATTAAACTTGTTTCGGCAAATTCAGATGATAAATACAACTTTGAAGCTTGTAACGACATAGTTACAAGCAGAGAACGGAGTAACTTAACGTCACAGCAGGCATAAGAACAGCCGGTGTTTCTCGTGAGTGTTTTCCCCGGGAAACAAATACAATACACAAACGCAAAATTACACACGTATACACACACACTCGCGAGCTTCCCCTCCAAACGAAAATATCTTCCCTCCGTAGTATTTTGATAATTTGCTCCACTAATAATCAATCAGATCAATGGATTCCAGAGAAGAGGAAACTTTGAAGGCCTTTTTCTCAAAATGATGACTCTGTAACAGTCATTATATAATGTGACATATTTCGCTTAATATTTGGAGTACAAAAACAATCCCGATATCATTAGAAAGCTAGGAATATCCTCTTTCCAGCAGTGTATACAACTCAAAATGTGTCTTCGGGTCAATGCGACTGATTTCGATGGAGCAGGTCACATATATTTAACAGCGTCAGATTACAAACAATTTGAATAATTAAATCAATTGTGATATTACATTAAGGATTTGAATGTAGCAAGATTCAAAATAATATATAAAGTATGGCTATATCAAATAAAAATTGCTTCACATTCACCCGCTTAATTTTCAGCAGGTAACACATGAAAGCAACAATAATTATAATCCTATAACGTACTGTATATAATTATGCAATAAACATTGCTTGGATAAAAATAGTTGTTGTTTTTGTTAACATCACTTGAAACATAATTTCCCCCCAAGAGAACTTTACAGGGTACAGGAGTAGAGTGCACCAGCTGGGGGTAAGACTGGTCGTAACTCTACGTCCGACGTAGAACCGAAGGTTAAGACCAAACTAAAGTTATGACTAGTGCACCACTTAGACTTAAGCCTTGTATGCGTTGCGCCTGTGTGTAACTTTTACGTCTAGTATGGAGCAGGCGTAAAGCGGACTAGTATCCATAGTAACGTAAAACAGGCAAGAAGAAAAATAGCGATGGCAGTGCATCTTGTTTACATGTTTAACAACGAAAGGGCATTAAGAGGAGACAGAGTGGTCCGTGATGGAACAAACCCACTCGACATATATTCGGACAGTGAGCTGATAGAGAGGTTTTGTTTAGGCAAACAAGCGCTTTATGAATTAAACGAGGAGATCTCCCTGCACCTGCAGCACGGATCAGACCGAAATGCAGCGTTCTCCCCAACCTTGCAGGTGCTGATTGCGCTCAGATCTTACTCCAAGGGGGCCTTTTTTTAAAGTGTACAGCTCACTTTGAATGGAGAAGTTTGAGTGTTAAATTATGTAGACATGTGTTGCTTGGCAACAATTACTGTTTTGCGTGTATTGACGTGGACGCGCATCTTAAGACTAGGCGCAGCTACGACCGTGACTAGTCAGGCTTGGTGCAGTCGGTGTAAATTCAAATCACTAAGTCGGACGTAGCTAAGAACTACTTTTTTACGCCCAGCTGATGCACTCCCCTCCAGGGCTCCAGAAACAGCTGGTAAACCCAAACAGTGATGTACTTCCTGGTCCTGATTGAGTATCAGGATTAGAGAACAGTGCAGTACCTGTATTCTTGCCATGGATTGCGGAATATTAACAACCTGCTGGACGTTTCTCACTGCAGTTGAGTACTTGTACTGGCCTCCTCTGGTCATACCAGGCACATCAGTGCGCCCTCCCTGGGTCTGGGTGCCGATGTTATCTAAATACAGCAACAACAAAAAAAGTGGTTTTACAATGCACGTGAATGGCACATTTTAAGACAGGTGTTCATCGTGCTGTAATACATACATAACTTACTGGTCTTATTTGAGCAGCTTATGATGCGTGGAGCCTGAGTGGAGGCCTGCCTGACCGTAGCGATGGGGGTCGGTCCACGCCGGGGAACAGAGGGTCCAACAAACTGGTTCGAGTAGGGGCCTAAAAACAAAGAATACAACATTTACACACATGCTACATGTATCCATATATGCATCCATGTCACCATAACTCAAATGAAACCCAGTCACCCTGCAGTCTCTGTGGTTGTCCGGTCCAACGCGGCACTGGTCTCATGTTGCTGACAGCATTGGGGTTGTAGAAAGAGCGTGTGGGAGGCTGCTAGGAAAGAAAATTATGGAAACATGTTGCAGGTCAACCTCTGAATCACAATATATATATATATATTTATAAATAAATAAATATATATAAATAAATAAATATATATTTATAAATAAATATATAAATAAATATAAATAAATATATATATATATTTATATATTTATATATAAATATATATATATTTATTTATTTATATATATATGGGTGGGCGATATTGAAAAATATAATATCACGATATTTGTCAAGCAGTATCACGATAGACGATATTTTTTTTAGTTATTATGGTTATTTTTCAAGTTACTTAACAGTACAACCAGGTAACGCAAACTAAAATAAAAAGGAGTAACAGACCAAAATACCATTTCAAGCTGGTTTTAATTCTGCAATGAATCCCTGAATGAACAATTCAACAGGAATTTTGATATGGCTTCCTCAGTGTTCAAGTAGGTAGGCCTACACTCTACACAACAAACATTAACACTGGTTTATTCACCAAGTAAAGTGCACTCTCTTGCTAAATAAAATAAAATAAAATATTCAAGGCACAGTTTCTCAGTATAAAGATTCACTTTCTGTTTTAGGTAGCACTAGCAGTGATGTAACATCACTAAACATGAAAAGGAGAGTAAAACATAAATCAATGTGGAAAAAAGTCAGTGCCGAACAATTAAAATGTAAACTTTAGACTTGAAGTGCAGTTAAAGACTTTAGCATAACTGAACTGTTTCAAAAGGGAAAAACAATATAAATACCTTATTGATAAAATAAAATATAAGCCAACAGAATCAACCAAGACAATAAATGAAGTCTGTCTGTCTGAATCCTGACTAGACAGCTTGGTTTTTACTAACCGTTATCAGTATTTAGTTACTTCGGCATCATTTTGAAACGTGTATTACAATTAAATCACGGTAAAATAGGTTAATTTTGTCGTAGTTGGTTTCCACCACAGTATTTACATGGATATAAGCCACGCCCCCTCTCCAGCATGTCCTGTTTGAATGACAGGAGTAAACACAGCTGACAGCCGCGGTGAAACTCCAGCGGTTAGTGTGAGAATATTCGTATTGCGTCCGTTGTGAACGCTGAACCACTGTTCTGGCGCTTTTAAAGCAACTTCGAGATTTTAACAGTATCAGGGGCACACAGGCCATGGTGGCCTTAGGACGGGGCTTCACGGCCAGACCGGCCGTGATGGCCGCCGTGAAAATCCTACCCTGGTGCACCATCACGATAGATATGATATCTCTGAAAAGGCATATCGTGGAGACCTAATATTGTCTCGACGATATATATCGTCATATCGCCCACCCCTAATACAATCTATCAAATATATATCTTGGTTTTAGAGGTGAACATTTTGCTGCAATATTTTGGTTGGTTTGATTACATTTCCATCTTTTAAACTACTTGTGGCCTTGCCAAAATGAACAATTAGGACGGATTATTATTAAAACATTATTGGCTGTATGTATGAAAAAGTTAAATAAATGTTGTGGCTTAATAGAGAAGGTATTGAAAATAATTCCAAAAGCTTTGGTGATGTTCCACATGATGAATATCAGTCGCTCTCTGTTCTCACTGCATAACGGTCCGTACCTGAGGCACAGTCATGTAGTATCCGGCCTGCTGGAAAGAGTCGATGATGGGACTCGGCATGGTCCTTATTGTGGAGATCCTCTGCATGTATTTATTGGTCAGGATCGCTTTACGCTCCTCCCTCCGCTGAGCCAGAGCCACATACAGTGGCTTGGTGGCAATAATCCTCCCGTTCATTTCAGTCACTGCTTTTGTTGCTTCCTCGGGTGAGGAGAAACAGACAAAGCCAAAGCCCTTGCTTTGGGAGCCATCTGTCATGACCTGCAGGGAAAAAAACAAATGTTTAAGACGCTTTACATCAGAGCTGTAGACTTGAGACAGGACACAGAAATCAGGACTTGTGACTCTGACGCCACTGCAGGAACTTCACCTACTTAAGACCTTGTGGCAAAAGCAGGAGACTTGAATATGCGACTCAACAATATTGAAAAATGATTCACTGAATGTTGTTTTGCCTGTTAAAGCTCTGCCAAACTCTCCTACCCTTAGACATTTCCTGTTTCCATTTATTTGCTGGCTTAAAGAGCCTGTGACACGAGTTTCCCCCCCCCATCATCCAAACTCATCAATTTGAGTAAATATTGTCCCCTTGAAAACCGTTACTGAACTGATTTTGGATATTTGTACTTTGATAACCATTAATCTGCCTTCAATGTTGACAATTTTCTGGATCTTCTCGGGGATTCTTCAAGTCCCGCCAAATGATGTGTGACGTCATTGCGGGCACAGCGCTCCAGCTGCACCGTTCAGGATCCCAGCTTCTGCATGTAACCGCACGATGGCGCACAGCAGCAAGCTCAGACAGCGATGACAGTTTAATTTTGAACGTATCTGAGAGCTCATATGAGGCTGAAGGATCGGTTTATGTTGCATCTGTTAGAAGCTTAGGAATGAGGTGCGTCAATATGGGCGATCATACGGTCATGTAGCCAGTGGTGGAATGGGACTAAAAATCATCCCGGGACTCTCGACCGGCCCACTTCGGTACCGCTAGTAAATTGTCAACGGGGGGAGTGGGGGATGTCAGGGGCGGCGGGTGCTGTAGATAGTAAATGTAAATATGTATGTGGTCAAATACAAATATAATGTATAATGTCTGTGTCTTTGACATTAGCGCTGCTAGCCACCTGTGCCCTGTACTACGAAGCCAGTTCAACAGACCCTGGATATGTTTGAGTAGCAAACAAACTAACAACAAATTAACAAATGAGATCTCGCTAAGCGGTCCTACGACGCTGGTTATCAACTCGGTAAATCAAGCCAGGGTTTCTCTCTCCAGCTGAGAGCGCGTTCACGTCTAAGACACGAGTGGATCTGACTTTAATTACATTTGACTCGAGTGTTTCGTCAACATAATGTGTTAAATAATACTTCTGCATACAGTATGTGACACTGTAAGTGTTGCACGGCCAGATGAGGCTGGAGAAGCTGACTCAGATAAGGAAATATATGATATATTATGATATTATATGATCGATGATCTGATTGATGATGTAATATGAATGATAAGTGCGACACGTCGGCGTCTTCTCTGCATACGGCAGTTTAAACTGTATTTCCTTTATCCTGTAATATGACTTGAGAGATTTAAACTCCGCACACTGAGTTTATCTCTTTTCTATAAACGCCGGAGGCGGGCAGCGTCAGGTAAAAGAAGTTATTTAGCCTTCCCAAACCTGAGCCTCACGCGCCGCCTATGGGGGATGTGCTAGTGACTTATCCAACCGGCCCACTTCGGTACCGGCCCATCGGGATTCGTCCCGATGGCCAGTCCGCCACTGCACCCAGCCCACGTAAACTGTCAACGGGGGGAGCCTCGCTGCAGGGAAACGGTGGACCTAGTGTCCCGATCGGAGTGGGAATAACAATAATAATCCGTGCATTTTATCCATTAATTTCCCCAACATTGTGATAAAAAAAACACACGTTTAATCCATGTTGGTGTACTGCAACTACAAAAAGCATCGGTTTGTTTTCTCATCAGGAAATGCAGACCGGCTCAAACAAACGATTTTTTAATCATCATCCTCACGATCATTTAATGTATCATATGTTCGCCGAATTGACATGAAAGCACTAATAAATGTAGTTTCATCCACTTGAGTTTACAACTACAAAAATAATCGATTTGTTTTTATATCACATCCTACGGGAGGAAATTCAGTAGCTCTCACTACCGATTTTTAATCCTAATGTAATCATCATCTCACTACGATCATCTATGTTTATGTCACCAAATTGACATGAAAGCACTGACAAATATGAATATACTGTAGTCAACTTCATTAAAACGTTATTAACATGCCTAATCTCAGTAATTCACCATTTCTACGCATGACAACACACTTTGTCCGTGTTTGGCTCTCTCGCCGCACAGTGAAGCGTTCCCGCATTGGCGTCACTTCCGGCTTCCCCCAAAACTTCAAAATGAGTCGAAGGAATTTCCCGCGATGTTCGAAATTATTGATATTTAACGGAACGGTATCGCTTTTTCTTTTTTAAACTGACGGTTTGAGATAGGGGTGGGCGATATGACGATATATATCGTCGTGACGATATTAGGTCTCCACGATATGCTTTTTCAGAGATATCGTCCTATCGTGATAAAAAATAAATAAAACATTTGGAAAAAAAAAAAATAGCGGGAGGGGGAGAGGCTCTCCGTGCGCGGCGCAGGGGGCTATGACAGCGGACGGAGAGCCTCTTCCCCTCCCGCTCCCCCAGCCTCACCTACTGATTTTAATTTCACCATATATCAAGCCCGATCGATTTCACAATGTCAGCGCACCTCTGCTTTCGTTCAGTCCGAGTTGTTTGACACGCTCCCAAAGTCCCCGCCCCCTTTCTTTGCAGCGAGGGAAAATACACTGTTGGCAGTCTGCACACACAGCAATAATGGACGGAGAGTCAGATTCTGATGTAGAAGAATTAGATTTAGTCCCCAAAAAGAACTCTACGTCTGTGGTATGGACATATTTTGGATATAACACCACAGACACAAACAAATGTAATTTGCAAAATGTGCAAAAAAGGACATTTCAAAGCGACATATGGCAACACGTCGGGCTTACGAGACCACCTCAAACGCAAGCACCAGAAAGAGCATGCAGAGATGTAAGAGTGCAAGGTCCCCCGCGTCTGAATGCACAATCTACCGCAGCAACTGCACCAAAACAAACTACCATAGGGCAGGCATTTCATAAAGGGGCTCCTTATGAAAAGACTAGCAAACGGTGGAAAGACATAACTGACGCGGTGGCGTTTTATGTTTTTCCCTTCAGTTATGCTAAAGTCTTTTATTACACTTCAAGTCTACTCTAAAGTTTACATTTTAATTGTTTGGCACTGACTTTTTTTCATTGATGTTTTATGTTTTACTTAGTTATGTTTTACCCTCCTTTTCATGTTTATTGATGTTCACTGCTCACTTGTTCATTCAGGGATTCATTTCTGAAATAACACCAGCTTGAAATGCTATTTTGGTGTGTTACTCCTTTTTGTTTTAGTTTCTGTTACCTTGTAGGTGCTTGTACTGTTAAGTAACTTGAAAAATAACCATAATAACCGACATGAAAAAATATCGTGATATATATCGTCTATCGTGATACTGCTTGAAAATATCGTGATAACATATTTTTCAATATCGCCCACCCCTAGTTCGAGATTACTAGTAGCCCAATATTTCATTGCACAACAGTTGTTGGGATGCTGTCACAGGCTCTTTAATGACTGAAAAGGAAATATGTTTGGGCTTGTCTCTTTGTAGGACACTGATTTATACTCCTTAAGCTTTTATATGACATTTTTCCATGGCATGTCTAATCCTTTATTCCAGACCTGAATTTAAGCAGTTGACTGATTGTTGTGAATAGAACCAGGATGGCCCAAATCCTCACAACCCACCCTGAAGCTCTTTTTCAGATCACTAACGACCCTTTCATTCTATGAATAATAAGTTCATACAAAAGTACCTCAATAATTTGCCCTCCTCTCCATCAAGCCTCACTGCATAAAACCTGCTTATGTTCAACTTTTTCACAACGTTTGTGAAAAAGACAAATGAGAATAAATATTAGAAAACAAAAATGATCTTTATGCCTGGCCGGCCGCGCATTTAAAAATAGTCATTATAAGTGGACTGTCTTGTGGAAATGCTTTAAGAAATTCAAAAGAGAATGCCATCCTCCACAGTGATGTTTGATGCTCCATCACATTCTAACTAGCAGTGGAAAAGGCGATGTTCAGCTTTCTTCTGCAATGGGCAGTGAGTCCTTCATTCTGGGAGAATACAATTGATGGTGTATCTCTTTAAGGTTTAATGGTCGGGCCTTTTACTGTCTAGTAGTATTAAGTTGTATTGTACGGTTCCAGGTACTTGCTGTGCGGACTGAGGCTGGAAAAAGGAGTCTTTTTTATGATGGTCCTTGGTCTTGGCATGACCTTCAATCAAGCCTCAAACTGAGGGCACTTGTCTCATGTTTTAAATTGAAGTTGTCTGAAGTCCTTACCACCAGCTGCTCTTGCAGTAATAAGTAGTGTACCTTTCTTACTGTCCTAATGTGCACAATGTAGTGACTGCTTTTTGTCTTTTGTTTTCTTAGTTATGTTCTCTGTATTTTATATGTTTGTGTTATGTGTTATGTGTAACGTTGCTGCCTTCTTGGCCAGGTTAGCACTGCAAATGAGATTTTATCTCAATGCTTTTATCTGATTAAATAAAAATATAATATAAAAATATTCCTACCTCTGATCATTCAACAGTAAAATCACAATGATTGTTACAGGTGTGAATCTCATCTCATTACCTTGGCACTGGTGATGGTGCCGTAAGGGGCAAACTCTTTCCCGAGCCTCTCGTCATCTATGGTATCGTCCAAGTTCTTCACGTACAGATTCACCCCCTGGAATCAGAACGAGTAAGCTTAACTACATTTTATGCTTCCCAACCATTTTGTCTATCTCTTTTCTGTTCTCTTTATATATATTTTTACAACACACAGGAATATTTAAACATAGCATTTTGTCATCTATCTGCTTACATGTAAATTATGCATCAGTTAACGTCTGTACACAACAATTCAGGTAAGGCCTCCATTATGAAAACTACCTTTTTTACAAGTATTTAACCAATATTCTATAAAAATATCCACTTGAGGTAAAACCATTAAAAGGCCTTCAAATGTCTGGGCCCAGATGCACCCTGCAGCAGCACCTGGTAGCGCTGGATGCGATCCTGTTTGATCTGGTCAAACTTGCGCTTGAGCTCTCCCTGGCGCTCCAGTCTCTTCTGAGCACGACCGACAAAGATGGTCTTCCCATTGATATCTTTTCCATTCATATCATCAACTGCCTGCAAACAAGAGGAGCATCAACATGTTTGAGATACTACTTGTTGTCTGTCTTGTAGAAATAGAGAGCAGACAGATGTTCCTATTCAGATCAACAGAGCAGGATGGTCAGAGCAGCGGCCATATTTATATGCATTGTTGCAATTGCAAAGAACTGTTATCGCTGTAGCAGTCTCACTTTTGTATACGTTGTGCAGAAGCCAAGCAGTGGAGTCAGACATGGACTTTGGCTTGGTAAGACACAAATGTTGATAATTATGAAGGGGATTATATGTGGGTGAGAGGAAAGAAGTAATAAGAAGCGATAGACAGAGTTATTTAGCTTGTGGGTGTGACACACTTTGAAGCTCACTTTGAGCAGCACATCGATGCAGCCTGGTGTGTTTGTTGCAAGTCAATGCTGCCTTGAAGTCAAAATAATGAGCAGCTAGTGTTGGCAGGTATCTATAGATCTAGATGGACAGTGAAAACTTGGCACATTTTACCTGCTGAGCATCCTCGTGGTTAGCGTAGTTCACAAAGCCAAAGCCTCGAGAACGGCCCCTGTCATCCCTCATCACCCGCACACTGAGAGTCCTGCCTGAGAGCACAGAACAGTCTGTGACGGTCTGATCGACTAAGTTACAGTAAAGCAAATCTAATACCAACTGTGGCAGTCAATACATAACAGACAGGCCTCTAAGTGAGTGGGAGAGCAAAACACAAATGATTAAAAAGAAAAGTACTTTCTTACCAAATGCCGAAAAGACTTCCTTGAGTTTCTCCTCCGTGTATTCTTCACCAAAGTTTTTGATGTAGACGTTGGTGAACTTCATCGCTTTGGTTCCAAACTCCATCTCTCTCTCCTTGCGAGACTTAAAGTGGCCAACAAAACTACAAAGAAAATCCAACCCATCACCAAGGGGACAATAAAGAAGGACAACTTTCAAAAAAGGTGCATCTTTGGCTTAAGCACACAGCAACAAATAAGGACATAGCAGATAAGGACAAGCATCAGAAAATAGAACGATATATAGACTAAACTGTCACACACATTTTCTATTTGTTCTATCACAAGTGATTATTCCTGTAAATATTGTTCACAGATGAATGAACACTTCTCTTTCCATTATGAATAAAACACCTACTCTGCATGGACACGAGAGCTTTCTGATGATCATGCTTTGCCTGTTTAATCATCAAATCACAACACAAAGACAAAACACCTCGACACAGATCCTACCTATCAACTGACCTAAGGAGGGACAACTGACATGTTCGCCCCAGCAAATTGGCCATTGGGTTGACATTGCCAGATTCCAATTGTTTACCTGTCTTTTGACTGAGCAAAAAACAAAACACGTCATCCAGCATTCATTCACAGTTTATAAAGTTAAAAACACACATACATATTCTGCACTAGTCTTTGCCTGGATTTACTTTTTTAGGTCACATTTTCACCACCTTTTAGACTCTGGTAGTTTACTCACACTTTTCTATCATTCAGCAGCATCCCATTCATGGTGTCAATGGCCCGGTTTGCAGCCTCCTGAGTCTCAAAGTGAACAAATCCATAACCTTTGGACCCTTTCTCGTCACAAACAACCTACAAGACAAAGGCTTTAAATCATGCATCAATTTCAGAACAAATAAGCACCTAGTGTAGTCTTGTACTGGGCCAGGTGATCGTTACAATTACAAACTGATTGAACAGATCTATTGTGTCAGAATATGATCATCATATTATTGTTTTGGAAAATGTAGTCATCCAAAGACAATATTCTAAGCAAACTGATCAAATGTTGTCAATATTGTTTACTTTAATGGTTCTTTGCAGTGATCATCCGTTGTAATGCTGTGCCACTCATTTAAAGTGTACTGCACCACCTACTGTTGTATTCAAACGTATTATTCCAATATTGCATAATGAAAATAATGAATACCTAGAAAATGACCCAGGCAACTCACCTTGCAGGACAAAATGTTGCCAAAGGCTGAGAAGGTATCGTACAGAGCCTTGTTGTCAATAGACTCGTCCATATTCTTGATGAAGATGTTTCCCACGCCAGACTTCCTGAGTCCCGGGTCACGCTGAGACCACATTATTCTGATAGGCCGACCCTTGATGACATCGTAGTTCATTGTATCCAGGGCGCACTCGGCTTTAAAATAAAATACTGACATTAATAACCCTTTTTATATTTTATCAAATGTTTCATAAAGCACCACGGCTCCTCATGCAAATCTATATCACAGCTCCATTAAAGATTGAACTTCCTTTAATCAAATCACACAATAATTTATGTCTGTGATGTGGTTTTGTTTGATACTAAAGATGCTAATTACGCTTCACTCAAATGTTAAATACAATAATTCTCCCATTTCTATATTCGTGACGTTAAAAGGTTCAGGACTTTTCACCATACTGCTTTCGAAATAAGCATAACACCACAACAAAACATGGGGTGTTTTATTGGGCAACACTTATCCCTGTCCCATTTTGACAGTTACATTATTATTTGCACCCTTATCCCCAGAAAAATCATAATACCAACTACAAAATTCCCTTTATTTGTTATACATTTTTAAAGTTCATAAAGTTTCTTGTTTAATTTTAAAAATGCAGCTCATGTCTGTAATTAAAAATGGTGCTGCCCAGTATTCATTTTCCAGTACTAAAAATAGAGTTTACACTTGGTACGTTACCATCAGCTGGTTGCTGGAAGTTTATGTATGCATATCCCAGAGACCTGCGGGTGATGATGTCACGGCACACACGGATGGACATGATGGGTCCAGCAGGAGAGAACTTCTGGTAGAGCATTGCCTCCGTGACATCTGAATGCAGGTCGCCTACATACAGAGAGGCGAGGGGGTACGACTGTCCACCGCTGCTCATCTTGAGTCAGTGCTAGTTAAAGAAAGAAGAATGTTATGAGTATTGCATTCACTACATTCTCCCTGTTGCCCGTTTATTAAAACCAAGTTATATCCACTGCAAACCTAAATAAAACAGCTTTTGATCAATTTCTCACTTTAAGAAGGTTACCATATACCACTTGTTATGATTCAACTCTAAATTCTAAAGGAAACTTCTATATTAGAAACACATTATAATATGACCGTTTTCTAATCTTAATCTGTGTATATATGAACGCCTCCAACTCAAAAGGTGAGTACAAATGTAACAGGTCAGTTCTACCCAAAGGTGTTAGAGAAGTTTAGTGGTTAATTTTACCATCTTATAACCAGGAAGTATAAAATGGTCTTCCTTTAATGACCCGTTGGCTATATACTACATTCGGCTATATTATACTACATTCTGAAAGTTAAAGCAATTCATGTTTTATTAAAATGATTTATTTCCCCATAATTATGACGCGAGAGGGCATGGCCATATGCTTCTCAAAAGATGGCGAGATCCCACACGCCATGGCCCAAACGCCTCAGCCAAATTAGCATTTTCCAACATTTTATCCAAAAATGTGTTTCAATATGGCAGGGCATTAATGAACAAATCTAGGACTATAAAAAAGGTCTATTCAGCAATGCATTAATTAAAAGGTCATAACATATTTAATTAGTTACCAAAAAACACTAAAGTAACTAGAGCTAGCTACAGTTAGCTACATTTGCACCAATTCTTAGAGCACCTTTAAAACCAATATTAGCTAATATTAAGTAGAGGTGAAGGCACAAAAACTCAATAAGACAATTGAATTAAAAAATGTTTAAAAGTTAACGTTACTTACAGCTTTTAAATAGCCAATCTTCGGAATACTGAAGTATGATTTTCAGAGTAGCAGGTTGCGAGCGCCGTTCAACACTTTCCACATGGGCGGTAGGTTGTTTTCGTTTAATTATGGACGTGGAACACCTGCAGTGCTCCTCCGCGTATCGTCGTTTCAATTAAGCTGTGTGAGGGGGCATATTTTAACAGGCGTGACATTCCGCGATGAAAACTAGTTCTTGTATATAAAAAGTATTAAAATCTGTTGTTTCGCCCCCTGCTGGATGTTTGCAAGGCCCAGACTGAAATCATACATTGTCACGAAAACTCAGTGAATTTAATGTATATTTACTAAATCATATTAATATTTTCTGTGAACAAAAATGAAGACGTTATTTGCCTGTTATCTTAAACGAAACTTTATTTCACTGAATGTTCTTTGACACTTTTTCTATTTCTTACATGTATAGTGAAACTAGAATGGTTTTAAGATACATAAACACAAAGCTAGAATTACACCAACCATTGTTTATCTCCATTTCTTCATTGCTTTTTAGAGCTATTCTAAATTTCACAACCACTTGTGTGTGTGCACTGGGTAATAGACTGTTACAGAAGCAAATGTTTAGCCATAAGACTTGTAAAAACAAAGCAAGTAAATACCTGATATACAGACAGGCTTCGTTCCACATTCACTAACTGCATTTTCATCAAGCATAATAATAAATTGACATGATTTTTTTTTTCCCCCCTCCCGACAAGATTATTTCAATTCATTGGAGCATTGTCAGAGTAAACAGACGGTCAGCAATAATGTGGAATGGTGTCTTCAACTACAATATGTGGAATGTAGTGGTGATAAATGGTATTGTGACACTGAACTTTTTTTCCTTAAGTGAAGGACTTGGCCTCTCCAAATTAGACCGGATTTTTGAGGCGATCATTAACACAAGCTATCTTTAACAGCAGAGAGATGCACCTGGGTAAAAAAATGTTGTCAAGATTTTGCAATTTAGGTTGTCTGGTCTTAACTAATTCCCTTTGATATTTCTAAAAAACAAGCAGATGCAGCCACAGATACTGCAAGAGAAAGCCAGGCACAGATTTTTTTGTTGGAGAAAACAACCGCTTTAAGAGGAATATTTTGCAAGCAGGGTTGATACAGTGTGGTAAGACATTTTCAATTAACATCAATAAAAGGTTACTTTAGGTTTTACATACAGATGATAGTCAATCTTGCAAAATACATGGTACCACATTAACGCATACAATTTTCATTGTACTGAGATCAAGCAGCACCTGAACAGTGAGTAAAACTACAATGACAATCCATACTTAGTTCCAAAAAAAACAACAGGAGCACTGCCTTTCCAAAAGCCTAATTCATGTGGAATGTATGATGTCTGACAAATCTAACATGACAATTTAAGGGGTCCCTTGAAACTGTGAATTTGTGAACATGATCAAGGAGCCTTACACCAATATGTCAGTGTCACAATACAGCCTGCCTCCTTTCTGTATGAGCCCACAGCAGAATTGCAGTTAGTTGTTAATACAGGATTGTACGAGTGTCTGAAAATTCAAACACAAAAACTGTTTTGGGATTGTGAAGCAAATGGGACGCCTACCATCACAGTGATTGGTGGAAATCAACTGCCAGTTTAATTACCATACAATAAAACCTGTAAATATCATGAGGAATCACAAATAAGAAAATAACAAAAAAAAAAAGGGATGAAAAATGCACAACAAACTAGCTGGGACAAAGGGATTTGGAAGGACGATTAGAATTCACAACACCCCCCTCCCCCCAGACCACCACACATACAATCTTTCACATCTTTTCATACATGCTCTCTCACTACATACAGACATACAAAAGCAGACAAAAAACAACAGCAACATGGACTCATTAATCAATACAACATGTTTCCACAAAGTGACTGAATCTGCTAACTGAAAAATTACCCTGTCAGCTAACAGTGAACTGAGAGGGGTAAACTAGTTGGTCAGGAGCAATTCAGGCTGCTTGTCATACAGAAGTGGGAGGAGCTGATGGAGTGGAGGGGGATGTATATAAGCTGTCTGTGTTTAAGATAAGAGTGTAGGTGGATTAACAGTGCAATTCCATTAGTTTTCCCCATCTCCAGTCTCTCCCTCATCTGCTTGGTTTTCTGATGTCCACAGCTGGTAAGAGAGAAAGAAAATAATGTTATAATTAGCTGTGAGTAATACAATGGGATCAATGAGAGACAAAAGTATGGTGCTTAAAACTCACAGTCAGGTTATCCCTTAGTAGTTGCATGATCAGGGTGCTGTCTTTGTAAGAATCCTCGTTCAAAGTGTCAAGTTCAGCAATGGCGTCATCAAATGCCTGAAAGACAAATATTACACTTGTTATTCAAATGTAAAAAAAAAAAATCCAGCAACATTGTAATATAATATTGCCTTCTAATCTTATTCACAGTAAACTTGTAAAGGATTTAGAAATTATGACATTGGGCTTCAGTCCATACCGCCTTAGCCAGACTGCAAGCCTTGTCCGGGTTGTTGAGGATTTCATAGTAGAAGACCGAGAAGTTGAGGGCCAGGCCAAGCCGGATGGGGTGTGTTGGCTGCATCTCCTCCTTGCTGATGTCAAATGCTTGCTGGTACGCCTGCTGGGAATTCTCCACGGTATCTTTATAGTGAAAGAGAAGAACAAAAATATATAGTTGAAAAATGCTACATGTGGGGGGAAAGAAACTGCAGACTTGGGGATAATTACCCCCACTGATCCCTTTCATATAAGGATTTGACCCCTTGTTATTAATTGTATTAATGCAGCTGTAGGCACATGGTCAGTGAACACATCTCTTATGCTAAGCATGTCCTTACCCTTCTTTTTATCTTCAGAAGCAACCTCAGACAGGTATCTATAATAGTCGCCTTTCATTTTCAGATAGAACACCTTGCTCTCGGCAGCACTTGCATTGGTAATGAGAAAGTTGTCCAGTAGCCCCTGAAAACAAAAGTTTAAATAGTTTAGTTATGTGATATTCAGAATCAAAGCGCCATTTTCACATGTGAATGATTAATTATTGAATTACAAAACAAAAAATACAAAATCCTTACAAGCACATCACGGCAGATATCCTGCAGCTCGACTTCAATCTTCTCCCGGTATTCGCGCGCCATCTGCATCTTTTTTTCATTACCCTCCGTCTTCTGCTCAATGCTGGAGATGACACGCCAGGATGAGCGGCGTGCTCCTACCACATTCTTGTAGGCAACCGAGAGAAGGTTGCGCTCCTCATTTGACAGCTCCGTATTTTGCTCTGTCACCGCCTTCATGGATGCAGCCATGTCATCATAGCGCTCAGCCTGCTCGGCAAGCTTGGCCTTCTGTACCAGGTCGTTCTTATCCATTTTCTAGACTGGTGGAGAAGAAAAACAGTATTAGGATGTGTTGTGTAGAGTTAATCAAAAAACAGGGGGAAATGTTAACAACAGACCTCACATTGGCATTTAATTTTTCTTTTAAACTTGTATTATTAAGTTATTTTGCTTTGGCTTCTAAGAGAGGTTACCATTGGATTCAAAGGAAAGTGAGGATAAGCATTGCAAACTGGGCCCCATGGCAAGTGGGTCAACCATACACATCACTGGCTAAGGCTAGCTGCTAGCTAGCGTTTGTCAATCCTAGTCCTTAACCCCAATTAGATTTAATGTGACTAAATCAAATCCACTCACAGTATCAATAACTGCCATATTGTAAAATATAAATAACAAAACTGTTTTAGTGGCTCTTAATGTCGTTTAAATCGACAATTAGTACACCAAGCGAAGCATTCACGGGTCAGGTTTTAATGCCCTCCCTTTATGTTGCTAGCAACGCTAGCGGAGCGGTACATTGTGCTAACCGATATCAAATATAGCTTGCAATGTGAGACCGATCAGAATAATAATTAGTTTTGTACAATATAAATATGACACCTAACATAATTAGATACCGTTATTATTACTCATCCGTCGTATTAATGAATACGCACAGCTAGTGGAGGAGTGGCTAACCATTTGCTAGCTAGCGTCGTCTTAAAATGTAGCGTTAGTGTGTGACGGTAACGTCCGTTCGCTAGGCCAACAAAAGCAACGACTGACTTTCGGTTAAAAAAACACGGTTAGGGTGTTGGCAATCGGCATTTGCCATTTTTTTATTATACACAGAAAACACAATTGTGTACTCTAACGCGTTACTTTCACGTTTAATTCATTTTTAGCAGCTGTATCACGGCCCGCCTAGGCTGACGAGCCTGTCAGAACAAAGTGTCACGGAATCCGACCGTCCGTTAGCTTGCTGGTTAGCATGAGCTGCTAGCCAGCGCGCTAAACCGTTAGCCTTTCACAAACCCAGCTCGCTATCATAATGGCTTCTCAGCAGGATTCAACCAGACACGATGAAAACGCCATTCTAACATTAAGCTACGAATGCAAATATGCTCTTATATTGCGCCTTACATAAGTGCGATGTTCTTACACTTACAATATTGGTGACTTTTAGTCCTGCTTTTTTTTCTCTCTCTGGACGATTTAGCCTCCGTCCTCCGTCTCGCTCAGCGTATCGTTCAGGGCAGTACCACTTCCGCTACACTGCCCGTTCTGTTTCCTCTTTTCTCACCGCACATCTGCCTTACGTAATGCTACCCCTACTCATAAGCTAAATAAGATAATTAATATCGTACTGTAAAATATAATAAAAAACACAAGTTATATGTGCGCTTAAGCCATATTTGTTTTATCTGGTGGGCTTTGACATAACTATTTTCATTATAGATTCATTCAAACAACAAGGTTACATGACGATTTTTATTCCACACTTCATTACAGCAAAAAACGCATATTATCGTTAATGCGGATCTTTATCTGGCAACGGCTCCCTGGTTTGGTTAAACTCTAGACAACATTACTATACGTATTTTCAAAGATATCAGATTTATTTATGTTGTGTGTTTGAACATGAGAGCTGTCTGCCGCATTTATACACCTTACATAACTATACAGAATGCTGTGCAGGAAATTGGTAAACGTATTGGTTATAATTGTACGGTTACATTTTATTAGTTAGCATGGCTCTTTGTACATGTAAGACAGTTATTTTTGCTTTCATCCTGCACAGCAAGGTCAAACGTTAAGGTCAACCACAATTGTAACCTCTGTTTTGTACAAACACTAGCCCAGTGAGCCTACATTCATAGACTCTTGACATGATTGATCTGTCTGAAGCACAAGCCATAGAAAAAACATCTCTAAACCTGAATATGACTTTCTGTTCTTTAACTGAGTGACATTAGGGATCTAAGTTATGATCATTTTCATTACTGTTTATGTTTCAGTTTTTTTAAATTATTGTTTAAAAAAAAGGTCATAATAGTGAAACATTCCCAGAGCCAACAGAGAACGAAAAACAGTCTAAATACTTACAGATATTTAAATAATCATTTAATAAAACTGAAACAAAACAATCCTCTAATGTTAAAGGCTGTAAACAGTGATGTGGAGTGGTTTTGCACAATAAAGAATCTAAAAGATTGTACTGTTGATCAAACTTGTTGATTCATTTTCTGTCTATCAATTAATTGATTGTTTCAGGACAATGCAGAAATGTTGATCATACATTGTACATGTCCCTTATAATAGAGAAACAGCCCTCTGCTAGAGTGCGTTATCTGTTTTTTTGTTGGTGTTTGAACTGAGTCATACATACCTTTAAATAGTTTTCTCTTTCCAGTAAGTTGCTTGCTTTGCAAAATTATTTCATAAATCACAAAAAAATCCTTTCAAAAAGTACAGTATATAGTCTTTAGAAATGCCCTGACGACTGAGAGCAACACTAACACAGCATGTATTGAGTTAAACTTTGCTTCATTGTCTTGCCAGCTACATAAAAAGCTGGAAGGAAATGTTTCCTGCTCACATATAACTCAGGTCCCAGCTTGCTGACAGACACTCTCTTCTCTCGACACCAACTAAGAGACAATGATGCAATTAAGGACTTTATTCTTTACATCCATACTACTGCCATGGATATTGTCTACTGCAGCAAAAGACAAATACATGGAAGTCAGAAGACCTAAGGTAATTTTATCTTTAAAGGTGTATACACTGTTATTGTATTATCTTTAAAGGTGTATACACTGTTAATAAGTTGGTAGAACTAACATAGTCCTCTTGAGTTGTAAGGGTGTATAGCTGCTATAAGCGGTTCTCCTTTTTACAGAAAGACACTGCAAACTTTCCAGACTATGACACTGTTCAAGACTCCGTCACTGACCCAGCAGCAGCTCCAAAAGCTGTCGGTAAGGTTTCTTTAAATTGAATAAATCGTTTTGAACAACTGTTTCAATGTTTATTATGCAATAGTTGTTGAAGGATTTGTATTTTTAGGTAAATGTAGCTAAAGCAGTGTTGTGTAATAATTGGGTCGATCAAGTGTCCAAACTGTGTGTGTTGAGCTTGAAGCTGCAATCACATTGCTGAAACCTATTACATGTGATCTTTTCAGACATGCCAACATGTCTGCTTTGCGTTTGCCTGTTTGGATCAGTTTACTGTGAGGAGGTGTTCCCTGAAATGTCAGCAGTCCCAGCATTGCCAAAAGAAACAGCACATCTCTACGCACGTTTCAACAAAATCACAAAAATAAGAAACCAAGACTTTGCAGACATAGGTAAATACAAGTCATTATAGTTTAGTTAAATCTTCAGTGAATGTGATCTTTCAAGTCATCTCTCTTTGTTTTATACTCCAGCCACCATAAAAACAATTGACCTAACTGGGAATCTCATCACTGAGATAGACGATGGAGCTTTTTCAAAACTTCTACTTCTTGAGGAGCTCATTCTTGTAGAAAACAAACTGACTAAACTGCCTATGCTGCCTGCCAAGCTGACTCTGTTCAATGCCAATTTCAACCAGCTTAAAACCAAGGGTGTGAAGGCAACTGCTTTTAAAGTAAGATCCCAAGTTAAAATGTAACAAACATTATGTACATTGCAAGTTTGATACAGGAGGCAGCCCGAAATAGTGGTCTTTTGTTGTTGCAGAAACTCACAGGACTGGCATATCTTTATCTTGGAAACAATGAACTGACAGCTGTGCCCCAACTTCCAGAGTCTCTTCAGGTTGTGCACCTGCATGTAAGTTCATTTGCAATACAATGAAATCACAGCAAATTACTGTAGAAAGAAATTAACTTATTTGTGTTTGTATTGCCAACAGTAGTAGCTACTTGCTGGGCCAATATTGTGGTGTCCTGTGTCTGTTCTGCAGAACAACAAGATCTCAACAGTAACAGATGAGACGTTCTGCAGAGGGAACTCCAGTTATTACATCCGAACCAACATGGATGAGGTGAGGCTGGACGGGAACCCTGTGGTGCTGTCTGAGCACCCCGATAGCTTCATCTGCCTGCAGGCCCTCCCTATCGGATGGTACCACTGAAATGACCAAAACATGCTTTTGACGGTGGTAAGCCCTTCTGAAGAAGATCTGCGTCAAATTAAACATGCAGATATAAAGATACAAAAAATATTGTTTGCAAAATGTGTTTCAATTTGATATACTCACAATGCTTACAGTGCAAGTCCATATAAACGCAATGTTACAGAACGTCAGGATTTAAACAAGGGTATAAAAGAGCTTGTGTTTTGGGATGTTATCAACCATTATCTAACATGTGTGCAAAATAATCCAAGATGTCTTTAAATACAGAAGATAATTTCTTTATTTGTTAAGTACAATTTGGCTTGGCTGTTTTGTTTGAGCAGGTGCTATGCAATGTTTTAAGAATTTAACTTCAGTATCCTATAGGCCATTCTGGAGATTATTTCATTCTTTCATTTGAGCTACCATTATTATTATTACTGCAAATGTTTTCTTAATCTGAAGATAATAGCAATAAACGTGCATGTTTCTCCATAAGCCTTTCACTCATAACGTTCACATGGTTGTTGTTACATGCTACAGTATGAAGTCCATTCCACCCTGTTGGAAACAGTAGGGAGCGAGAGTCCAAGAATGTGTCCTTAGGTGACACAGCAAGTCCACATTTAGTCTGGCCATTGATCACTTGGGTGTAGGCTCATTAAGAACTATTAAACCATCAGCCATCTTCTTCTCGTAGTCCCGTTCCGATTGTTTTCTTCGGTAGACATCATCTGGAAAGAAAACAGAATAAAGAAAGTACAATGAGACATTCCACATGCTTTTTCTTGATTGTCGAGTTAAATGTTCTTCTATGAAAAAGCATACATATGAGTTATTCTGCAAAATAAAAAAAGTTTGCAACTCCAGAAAAGGCTATGGGTTCAAGGAATGAAAATAACAGATGAAAGTCTGTTCTCTGTAGAGGAAAACACTTTTCTGTATCCCTAAATGACCTTGGAAAACTACAGGGTAAAATATGCAGGGTAGCTTTTCTCCCCACCTCTTTTTTAAACAATAAATCATTTTGAATCCTTTTAGTTCTGCAGAATTGGCACATTTGAGCACATCTGGAATAAATGAATGCGAGTTCAATGAGAGTAAACATAAGGTTTATTTTCCTTTTAAAATATTTGTGAGGGATCCAGTAGCATTTAACTCTCTACATGGTTGCTACAGAAATATCAATATGTGATATGAAGCGCTGGACACATAATTATTTAATATAAAGTTATAATACATATTTATAACAATAAATCATATTGAAAGGGACCACATTTAATTTGAACAAATACTATGTATTGCTTTAAGTGCATTCAGTTCGTTGGGTACATACACTTCTGTAACTATTTTGAATTGAGGGGTACTTTTATAACAATATCAATTAGGATTTGTGTTGTCATATATTTAATTATCAACACTGAGAGAATGTAAAGCTATATTGTGGATTTAATTTTTTATGTAAGCAGCTGTAGGCTACATGCACTGCCATAGTCGGACCCACTGACTGTGCTGTGTGTATTTATAAGTACTTGTTCCACCTTTCTCTCAATTTTTCAATATTTCCTAATGAGAGTGGGGAGGAGAGGAAAGTTTGAGGACATGTTTGAAATGTCAACAAGGCTGCTTTGTGCCACATATTCAGACAAGCACAGTCCTAGGCAACTGTAAACAGACTGCAAGTTAATGAAACGTGCAACATGGCAATCTGTACGTCACGTTATATGTAGGCTAATGCTCTTATTTGTCTTTATTTACATTTAAAAGCCTTTAAAACTCATCATATAACTCACTCATCATATAACTCACATACCAAGGCAATGAGCAAAGATATGTTACTGTCATGCTAACATCAGCTAGCTTAAACACGAAGTTTAAATGTTAGAAACTAACTAGATTCACACTCACAGAAAGTCTCTTTTCCTATCCTCACGTTGATCATGATCCACTCCATGGCGCCACCGATGCAGAAGAAGATGGGGAGAAACCTGTACGTCCCTAGACTTTGTTTCCCTGGGACAAGGCTCAGTAAATATTGTATGTTGTTACTCTTCATTCTGGCTAACAGATATGTTACCCAAAACAGGTAATGTCAAGATAAAACTGTTTATAATGCAGGGGGGACTGGAGGGGCTATGGTGTTTCAAAGTAGCAAGCGCGAACCTCAACATGTCCTTTACGCTTGTTACAAGATCAACGGACGTGAGTAATGGGGTGCGCTCGTTTTGTCATCTGCAGTAAAGAAAAAGAACAGAACTTTCTAGAATGTATATAGGACTCTACGGTAGCTCGATGTTGGAGCATAAAACGAACGCACCCAGGAAACATCGTCACATCCGGTTGTGTTTAGGTGTCAAGCTCTACGCTGTAACTTCAAAATGAATGCAAAGAATGGCGCTGCAAAGAACTATAAAATACAGTTTTATCCGACGGTTAAACAGCTGAGAAGGGCATGTTTTCTCCTCATATAAAAGATGGGTTAAAGGTCGCAAAAATATAATCGTTTTTACAAAGGTCTATCCTGTGCAGACATTTGATAAATAATTGCATTTCAGAGTGAGAAAAACTTTTAAAATACGATTATAAACACAAAAATATTATCGTTTTTTTTTTTTTTAGACATTTGGCTCAATTTATTATTTTTGAAAGTCATTAGTTGTCGTGAAATTGCCATAAAGAAATAATTGCAATTACATGATATGTAGTAGAGGAGACTAGTGTATCAGTATTATGTCAAAGCTTTCGGTCAATAAAAGGCAGACCTTAGATGAGTGGTTATGAAATGTTAATTCAATATTGAAGGTACCTTCATACTTTTTTTGTCACCTGGTTGCTGCCAAAAGTAGCTACCAAACTAACAATAACCTGGGATTATCTGTCAGTTGAGTCCTGAGACCATGGACATCTTCATAATGTTTTCCTTTTTTGTGTCTTAAACATGTTATACATTGTAGTATCATGAACACAGAGAAATAATTAAAGTATAGTGCAAATATCAGTGTAATTGGATAAAGCAATGCAAATAACTGACAAATACATATGTTTTATTTAGGCTGGAATGATCAAACACATCACTGTTGATATGGGCTCTAAACTGTAACAGTATGGCATAATACTGCAAAGCCCACAACTACATATACAAACACAAGACCCTCAGACACATGCAACAATGACGAGAGGTCTTCAATTATAGTACCATACAAGGAGATAAGATAGGTAAGAAACTTATTTAAGATCTACTGTAAATTGGGCTAAAGATGATCATAATTTATTATGAAAAAAAGGTTCACTCCTGACAACTCAGGATTCAAAACAGTTATTTGTTTAGTGTCTGCAGTCCAAAACATGACCAAGACAGCTTATGTACGAGGAACAATCATTTTACAATATCCCCCTTCCCCTTAAAATTGGGATCATAAGTCACATTGATGTTAAGATGTAGATTTTATACCATTATGTGTAGGCAGTCTTAAAGCATGACTACCTGTTAATAATCACATTATTCTTGAATTCGGAATAACATTTTGCCACATTTGATCAAAACTATTCCTTGAAAAAGCAAGATTTCCACATTTGAGCATATCTGGGGTATTCTTGTGTCCCTTTATAAATACAATGAAATAAAAATCATTGCTCTTGTATATGGGGTCTTTCTGCTTCAAACAAAAATCTTTATACTCATAGTCGTCAATTAGGATATTTTTTAAGTAGTGGTAGTACAACTAAGAAAGTCTTCTTGCAATTGAAGGTGAATAAATAGAGAATTCCTATTTTCCACAGTTGTTATGCCATCTGCCTGGACTTTGAGCCTTGTCCCACTGTACCACCTTGGTCAAAAGAAAAATAAATGATTAGTAGCAGACATTTGAAACAGATTTCAAAATGTGTTGTTGTTTAAACAGGACATGGGTAATATAAAGACAAATCAAACTGCAGTGTCATGCACAACAACTGTGCTTTAACTCAGTCTTCAACTTTGCGAGCTGGTCTACAGAAAGTCCAGTGATGCTCCACCGTGTTCTCGTTTGCACGCTCACTCATATGATGCACACGGGTGTTGCGGATGCTGAATCCTTGTTTCATGATGTAGTCCATGAGGTGAACCCTTAGTGAAATCTCTTGGTGATAGTCACATGGTCCGAAGGTGAACGACACCTGGCAGTCTCTGGTGTCCATCATGTGTTTGCTCCACTTTGTGAAGTTGTTGGAAATACCTTCAAGCAGGCCGTGAACTTTTGTGGTTATGGTTAGCTGTGTGATGATAACAGCGACTGGATTTGAATATTTTGAAAGTTTCCGAGTGCTTGAGAGCTCCACGACCTGTTCATAGATGTCGGGAGGGTACAGAGGCTTGGGGTCATGAAGGCAATGGATCAACGGTTCAATCTGGTAGAAGTCCGCCTCTTTCCTTAGTAGGTCCGTCTCTGTGAAGTCGGCAGGAAGGGTAAGCTCAGACGTCCGCAGAAAGTTCAGGATGTACCGAAAAAGTGTCCCATCACGATCAATGAAATAATTCCCTTTGGAATCGCGAGTAGTGGGGAAATCTCCCCGGAACATTGCACCCAGCATGGAGTCTGGATAGCGCTGCAGGGTAGATAAACTGGTGGTGTACATGTGACCTCCCACATTCAAGGTAACGGGAGAACTCATCTAAAACAAAAGAGGAACAAGATAAGGATAAGAATTAAAAAAAGAAAATTATTTTTAAATTTGCATTACTATATACAGTAGTTCAATTACATGAACTGTGTGAATTTCAGCTGCCAAACTAGCTAAAATAAATGGAGTTAAATACAACGCCCCTGCAATAAATCATGGAGTTTGTCGTACTGTGTGTACAAATGTTTTGCATTATAGTGAGAAGTGTTTCTAACATATCTCTGGGATTAAATATTGGAAAAACACAATGCAACACAATTCAACAGCACCACAGATTCTAAAATGATCAAAAAGGTTAACTCAACACCTCACTACATCTGTTTAGATACAATCCCAACATGTCAACCTTACTGCAGGGAAGTTATGTGGTTGCATTGTTAGATGCTAGATGTAAAACTACTCTGTCAACAGAGTGATTTTAACTTTTCTTTCTGTTAAAAAATAAACCTCTTATTCTAGTCTGATTTCTATCCATCTCTTACCCTATGGCCCCAGTCTCCATTATCCATTTGTAGAACAATACCCACTTGGTCAGAACCAAAATAGAGAAGGGACAGATACGCTTTGGTTTAATTCAATTTCACCTGTGGAAAAACAGTCAAATTAACAAGAGCTGTCACAAAGTATGCAGAATATGATTGACACAATCATGACGACTCAGTAAAATCATCTTTTTGCAGTACAGTGAAATGTTTGCATAAACCACTGGTGCTCACTTTGTGGATTAAATGAACAAACACTATTCAGGCATTTGGGATTTATGTTATTTCCGGTCAATTTATGCAAGATACATGAATTGTAACTCTAAACTGAATACATGTTTCTTTAAGAAATATTCAGTGTTCTTTCTGTTAAACCAACAGTCATTATTTGTAAAACCGCAGGTCCATTTAGAAACTGTTTAAGAGCTTTTGATCATACAATATCATTTCTGCAACAATTATTTTTCCATATTGCCTGTATGTTGATATCAGTTAGCGGCAAACTCCATCTGCTGATGAAGGTAGTGTGAAATTACCAAAAGCTCCAGAAGTACCTGACATTGTTTTGTTAAAAAGCTAGTGTAAAAAAAAAGTAGCCTTCCAGTATTGCTGCATTTTGCTCATTTTTTCTATGAAAATAAAGCTGCATACGAGCTGAACAAAATGCATTTTAAAAGATGCATGATATTATTGTGTAAATCCAGCTGGGATGAACTGAGATTATAAGCGTTTAATGCAATACGAGCACCACAGTGGAAAGGTTTTGTCGTATAGCTTGCTAGCTAGCAAAGATAGCTAACTGTTAGCAATCTACGAGTCGTTGACGTTAACTGCCGTGTTTCTACTACGGCTGACGTCGGGATTAATTTATTAATAAATTAGACTACCAGGAAGTAACATAGACGTTTAAACAAAGCCTTACCGGAGAGCTTTCTCGGTTATTTGTCTTGTTATTTTGTCCAGATTACAGCAGTTTGCACGGTTCGTGTTTAACTGCACAGTCAGTGATGTTTGCCTCTGGTCGTACCGACTGCGGTCAACTCAGCCGTCTCTCAAATTTGCTTGGTCAAATGAGCAGTTCTTCATTTTTGAGTGCGCGATTTATAGCGCCTTTACGGTAATCGCTGAGAAGCGGCACTAACGCAAGAGTAGCACAATGCGTGTTTTTTCTGCTTCATGCGATACAAATTATTTTTACCATAAATTGTTAAAAAAACTAACATTTTACCTAGTTTGACTGCTACCAACAATAAAATGAAGTACTTTTACTGTCTTTTTTCTGGGTAATACTCTCAAATTCCCCTCCTGAGAACAAAATCATGCCACTTCTGCTATATTTGATGAGATAAAATGATTTTTAGCCATACATTCTTAATAAAAGTGATACTGTTGGACTCAGTACCGTAAAGATGCTATTAATCGCGCACTCAAAAATGAAGCGCTGCTCATTTGACCAAGCAAATGCGAGAGACGGCTGAGTTGACCGCAGTTCGTACCGGGCAGCTGTGCTCGACTCCAGGCTGCAGAAAAACTGCGCACACAAGGAGGGTGATTGAAGGGGGAGGAGGGGGGCAGGGAGGGAGGGGAGGAGATCTTGCTGCCTGCAACGACAGCCAGGAGGCACCTCTGATGCATGAATACACTCACACACATCCTACAAACAGTCACACACTGATAAATGCATGGCACCTTTATTATCATGATGCGGTTGACATTACAAATTCAACGCAATGCACTTTCAATAAATGCTTTAACACTGACCAGTGCCATATAGATATCTATATCTATCTATATGGCGCTGACACTGATAACCTTGCTTTTAGTGTACATACTTTTTCACGTATATCTGTTTACATGCATGACACGTACAGGGAGCACGTGTAGCATTGCAGGGGAAGGACATTATTGCAACTTGCAAGGCTTGAGTTTAGTAGGATTTCTTTGTGCCACCCCTGGTGTCTTGTTGCAGGATGATGAACTCAAGGATGAGTTTGGCTGTCCGACAAGGCCTCTCCATCACCACAGAGTGTCCACAGTTCTCCAGCAGGTCCACTCTGCATCCAGATAACACTTCTGCAATGACTGCCGCTCCAGAGACATCCACCACCTGGAAAAATGCAGGATAGATATTATGTTTATGCAGATATGCAACATGAAGTATCTTTATTCAGACCCAAGTTGAGAAACCTGAGCTGCCTCCTTCAGGTTACAAGTTTGTATACAGCAACATGACATTTGAGTTTATTAACTTTCATGTCTACAGTTAAACTGAATAGAAGTAGATTTCACATTATTTTAATGTGACGGTATGCATATTATTATGCATCATAAAACATATATAAACTATCCATATGTTTTCTTAAACGCACATGCACCCATGCATTTAAACTCGTATACAACCATATTTTACATACGACCACGCAACTCATTTAAGGATTGTTTTAAAAGCAATATCTCAATGTAATCACACTGTATTATTGGAACATCATACTTTACCTGATCTTTTTTCCCCCATATTACTTGTAAAGGTGCAGTTATCAGATGTAAGTGCTCCTGTAAGGCATATCTTGATGGTTCACCAACAATCTCCATAAAAACTAAATCAAAGAAAAGCAGGTTTATTTATATGGACTATACTGTATGCTTACATGGGAAATCGTAAGAATTTGGGAACGAACCTTTTTCGTAAAAAGTGTTGTGAGGCTGCCGAACATCTACCAAACCTTGAAGAATCTAATAATGACAGCACATGCATACACATAAATAACACAACCGTTAAATAATGAATTATGGTAATTATTATTATGTATATTTTCTGTAATCATTGATTGAGAGTGTATGCAAAGTGAAATCCACAATGATTTTGAATTTCATTTTTAAATTGTGACCTGCTGTGGGATTTTAAAGCGGACATGAGAGCAAAGTCTGAACATGTCCTCCATCTCCTCGGGGGTAGTCGGGATCAGCGGGATGTTTAATGTGTAATTGCTGTGCTCCAGGTCCTGCAGATGATTGTCAAATTTGGTCTCGCAGGGGTGTCTTATACCTGCAAAACAAAATAGGTGACAAGAAGGTGATAAGGTTAACTGGTATTTAGTTAGGAATAATACACAGAAAGAAAAAGGGAAGCAATTAAGGGTGTGTGTCATAATATCATGTCTTGTCTTTTAACTATTAATGATCAGTATTATGTCACAACTTTTAGAAATACTGGTAATCCAGTGAAAACATCTCTAAGTCATAGGCAGAGAGATGCTATGGATATGGTGGACATTCGTTCTTGCCGAGGTTCACAGTTGGATCCTTTTGAGTAATTTCCCACATCTTTCAATCTTCACACCTCCTGGTTGTAACCGTAACGCGGGTTTCCTGCGATGTCACAATGTCATCGGTAGGATTATTTTGTCAAACTTTGAAAAGCTCCCTCCAGAGCCTTATAAGATGTGAGAGAGCCTATTAAGGGTAAACAATATGTACTGGTATTCTTTCCACACACACGCTTACACACATACAGAGTGACTGACCGTCTGGACAAATGAGAGTCATGCTGCAGATCTCTTTTTGGTAGCAGGCTGCATAAACCCCGGCTACATTTCCCCCCATAGAGGTTCCAACCACATGGAAAGATTTCCTGTTTAAGCGAATGGTTTCCACAAACTAAGAAGAAATAAAGACAAAAACAGATATTAAGTGGAAGGACTCTGAGAAATGCAACCTTAATATTAATTCATCTTTCTTCGGTTTACCTGATGGATCCTTTTGACCTGGCCCTGAATGGAGTAATCTTCCGTGTTAGTCCGGGTTGTTCCCTCATGACCAGGCATGTCCACACACACTATGTGCAGATGTTTTGGTAAATACTAGAGCAGGAGATTAGAGAAAGTATAGCTTAAGACCATTAATGTATGCATTGAACCAAGAAACGCCAAGAAATGATTGGAATGACAATAATTGTGTATCAGTGACAAGTGCACTAACCTTGACAACACTGAGCCATGTGTCTTTGTGAGCAGAGAAGCCATGCAGCATTAGAATAGATGGTCTCATCCCAGGCTTTCCTCTGCAGGCATAACAGAAGCGATAACCACCACAGTCTGCATAGCGCACCTGCAGGCCCAGAGTCCTCCTCCAGTACCTGAAGAGGAGCAGGTACATACACACAGACATTATCAAGTGATAATGAGCTTTGATGCAATTTTTTAAGAATTCAAGCTGCCAATTTCTTTGATGCTAATGCTTGAAAACATTAAGGGTTTCATGTTGAGATTTAAAAGAAATAGACTAGACATTTTTGTCCATAAAAGTCACAGTAACCTCTGTGAAGGACAAACTAACACTATTTTACATTAAACTATTACCCTAAGATGTGTAAAAAATGTAAGTGACAAACAAACAACACTGGCAAAAAAACCACTCTGTGCTGCCAAACATGTTTTTAAATCAAAACCAGGCTATATTTTATGCAATACACATTAACACAGCTAAAATGATCGAAACATTTGAAATTAAAATGCCAAACTGAGGCACAATGGTTGATTAAATGTAGGCCTATTGTGTGTAGTGTATTTTTGTTTCATTGGTACTTGTTTACAATTATTATTTGGCGCTCATATGAGAGAATTCCCCTGGGGTATTAAACATATACATGGAAAGGCAAACAGAGTTATTGACTTTACCAGTAATACACCTTAATGAGTGCAGAGGGCCAGAGGAGGAAAGAAGCAACAAAAGCCAGGATGGGAATTGCCAGTGTTCCCCCTGCAATGATAAACAAGTTCACCACCTCTAGATCAGCTGCCATGGCTCACCTAAAAACACAGCACACAAAAGCATTGAACACATGCAGTGTCTCTTAAGCATCACATGTTGGGGGAGGGGGAGAGCCAGTTTATGTACAATGTTTTGTTGCTAAATAACTCAAAATAACATATGGAATATATTTATATGTGATGACAAACAGTTTCATAATTGTAAAAACTTACTTTTAAGATGAGTTTTTTCCCTCCCTGTGTCACAGGCAGAAACATGTGATCGCTGGGTTTCTGTTGATCACTTCTACGGGTTGCAGTTCATTTAAAGGTGTTGTTGATGCTTTGAGAGCATGAAGAGTCAACTTGTCTTACTGATGCTCTGAATAAAACTAAACATATTATTGTGGAGTGTAGTTAGTCCCGGCAGTTTGCTCTGGATAAACTCATTGATTATTACTCATCATTGGATGAAACCGGGCCACATTACTCGGTCAATCTTTTAAAGTGAACGTACAACAGGCCGATCGTTGCTTCAGTCCAGGCAGTACACTATAAAAATGTACACACTGTGAAATAGATTTACTATTTACAGCCTTTAACACTATAAGTCAGTAAAGTGAACACAATAAACCTACAGTAATGGATTTTACTGGTGATTATAATGATTATTGACCATGTATTAAGGGTTCACAAAAGGAAAAACATCAGATAACAGTGGCAACATTCCAGGGCTTTTCTTTGCACAGACCACTGGGTGTCATTACATCCACAGCATGTGAGATGTTAGCTGTGCTTCAGTTGACAGTGAAGCTTTGAGGGAATAGTGAACAGACTTTTTCACAGCCACTTTGAGGTTTCCTTTACTAAAGGGAAGAGAAACAAAACGGACGAACATTGCACCTCCAGATTTGCACAATAACGAGTCATTATACGTCTGGAAGAGTTTCAAACCAAAGCAAACTGAACAAGGTGTAGACCAAAGCCATATTTTAATGTAGCCTTTGTTCATTTATGTCATACAATTCTCATTAAATGAATACACTGGAAACAAAGAAACAAAAACAAGATATGTGAATTCTATATCCCTGAAAGCCACAAACAAAAATTCAAATACACAGTAAAATGTATACCTCAGCTTTATACCTGCCAATCATCTTCTTCTTTTTATTTATTGTTGCATCTGTATTAAATCTGTATTGTGAGTATAACACACAACTATTCCTTAAATAACTATTTTTTATTTGTATTCTAATATTTGCTTACTTAAGGTCCATACCACTGTTTCCTGAAGTTCCCTAATAGGGGTGAGGGTGATGTTTGGATGAAAGGATTTACATGTACAAAGTTAAATAAATAACTTACATAATAAATGTACTTCAACATGAATGAGTAGCAATGTAAATGTAAGCAAAATCAAGTCCAAGATCACACTACACTCCCATCTAAAGCAATGTGCATCTGCCATTCTGCTGCATCTCTGGTCCACTGCCGATGACCTACATACAAACTAGAGCAGAATAAATGGACACTGCAACTCTGCAGAGAGGCCCGGCTTGCGTGGGAATGATTCTCACATTTGGGTTTATATAGGGCGAAGAGGCTGCTCACATGTCATCCCCAGGTTGTGGAGCTATGACCTTATAAGACATTGCAAAATTGGAAATTTAGCAACAAGCTTCTCATCCTGTTGAGTAACATGCCTCCCCATCCACAGACCTATTATAAGTGTGGTCTGCATGCTTAAAAAGCGTAACCGCACGGAGGGCTTCACGCCCTGCGCCCTCACTCCCATTGCTCCCCGGGCGCTGTACAATAGCTGCCCACTGCTCCTAGGTACTAGGATGGGTTAAAAGCAGAGAACACATTTCCACTGTGTGTGCTGGGTGCTCTGCATGTGTGACCATTAAAGAGGGTTTCATCCCTCCCGATATATATATGTGTATATATATATATATATATATATATATGTGTAATCTTCCCGGAGAAGTGAAGGCCCCCACAGTCAGTAACTCAGATCATCAAACCTCTGATATCATGTTGAAAGACAATAAGTTCCTAGCATGGGAAACACTCTTAAATACTTGCATCCAACATTTAAAAAAAAAAATACAACTCAGATGAATTATGACCGCAATGCTCCTTTAAGCCCTCCTTCAAACCCCAGATCTCCAATTTGTTATGCAGTCTTTTGTTGGAAATGTATATCCGCAGCAGGGGTTCAGAGTGTAAACAGGAATGATATAAAACAGCTCTGTTCCCATTCAAATGTATTTGCAAAGGGCTCAAGTCGGTGTGAAGAAAGCCTCAAACCAAAGACAAGATGACCCTATTCAAAGCCGAGTAGTACTCCTTATGACCGGTATTAATGTAGTAGTTTATAGTGTAGTAAACTATAGCTTAGAGGCATATAAGGAAATTGTATTTTAAGCATCAGCGTGCACAGTTTATTTTAAAGCATGTCTTTATTTGGGATTCTGGTGTCAAACTTGACATTTCTACATACAAGTCCCATCACTACCACAAGGTGTATATTTGTTGACTTTGGGGTATTTTTCTTGAACAGATGGAGTGTGTTTATATGATATATTGGACACACATGTTGCACCCTTCAAGTCCAGCCTCATCTGCCAGAAAAGTGTAATATGTCCTCATCTTGTGGATCAGCACCTCCAGGAGTGGCTCAAGGGTTTTCCTGTCATACAGGCCAAGTCTGGCACCACATTGTGTTTTCTTTGTACCACTGGGAATGCTGTTGGTTCGCTCAATTCTTTTCCACAGTACATTGTGGGCCGGCTGACGCACACCCTGTTCTCACCTGAGAAAACCTCACTCCCCGCGGAAAACACTCCCTTCAACCTCAACCTGGTTCTTTGAATGCCATCCGAAATACAAGGAGCTATCAGACGGGTGCAAAACAGGAAATGTGAGATAGTTGTAACTGAACACATTATCTTGCTTAAGAGAAGAAGCACACATATTTCTACAAATATAGTTCCATTCCCCTAATATTATCGGGCAATACACAGAAGAACCGAGCACCCATGCAGGGTTCCTGGAAAAATATCAGAAGTAAATGGCAAACATCTCCATACAACTTGGTGGGTTTAGAGACGGCCTGCTTACTATGCATTGACTATCATGGTGCAATTATAAAGTTAATATCTTTAAATGAGGTCACTCAGATCTTACAATAAACTGTATATGTCAATTTGTTGGGTTCTTATTTACAAGGAACTGAGTAAACCAAATATAAAGCAGCAAATTAATATATACAGTATATATTCCTTGATATATTTGAGATTTTCTACAAAATCATAATGCATGCAAATATGTAGTCATGACTAAACTCTGAATGAATACCAAATAAATTATTGATAGTTATGTATTGCACCAGTTGCTTATGTCAGTAACCGGTAAGATACAATGCTCTATGGCATGCATTTAAATTATATTGTCATGTCATTGAAAAAAATATCCATTATTACAAATATTGGTGATAAGAGGTACTTTCTTAGTGGTACCCACCATCACCACAGACTGATGAATTGTTATGTATCAAGGGCAGTTATCATGCATTCAACAAGGGGCTACATTATTGTGACAATATTTATTATTCGGACAGTTACAGAGATGTGTTACAGTTAGGGAGGATCAACTCTAGGATATCCATTTAAAATATCATCATCATCATCATCATCATCATCATCATAAAGTAAATAACTTTGTAGCGTACCTTTACATTCATTATTGGATAATCCTATCCTATCCTTAGTTATGATAGTAGACGAAAAAAACAACTCAACCTTGTTTCTGTCAAATAATAATAATAATAATACAAACAAACGTGTTCATTTGCACACAAAACAACATTATTTTATTAACATCTCTCTCATCTAAAATAGAGCATCTTAAAAATTAAACCGTGTTAAGTATGAGCCCTCCTAATTAATAGTGCAGATATGATAGGGGCACGTTTTTCAGTTTCAGTGCGGAGAAATCTGATGACAATTATGGGTTCACTTCTCTGTTTATGTTTGTGTGTGTTTGAGCACGTGCCCCTCAGGTCCTGAGGAGCAGAGCAGCAGCCACAGCTGTTAGAGCCACAGCAGCCACAGGTCCCCAGATAAACCACGGCTTCTGAAACAAGTGGTGACAGAAAAGAGAACATGAGCATCGCTTCATGAAACGGCTCAATATCATCATCATAGAACCGCCGAAGCTTTGACAGAATGAGCTTGCCATTGAAAACAATGCAGTGCACAAAGAAGGCAGGTTAGAAACAGCTCTTTCAGGTAAAGATAAGCCCATCCAAGCAAACTGAGAGAAACAGTTGTTAAGCATTAGCCATCCAGACAAGACAAACAGATGTCAGATGTTTGGACTGTGTGATTAGAGAGGTTAGAGTCTCTGAGATGACCATTTATTTGAGTTTCCCCAATGGGAGGCATTCTGGGGAATAGGGACAACTTGATTAAGTCATGCAATTATCTTAGACACACTGATGAGAATGAAAGATGTAGGCCGATTTGACAGGAGTGATGTGTACCTTACTACCACAATGCGCCGAAGCACCAATACAGCAAAGCCAGGGTAAGGCCGATGACTATGGCTTGAACAGGCAGCAAAAGGGATGTCTACAGAAGGGAAGGGATATTACAGTAATCATCTGCAACGGGACGTACTTTAGTCGGGCGTAGCTTTATTAATAAACCCCTGAGTCAGAATTCTGTGTTTGTAATTGATGTTTACACAAATCTCATAAGTCACACACAGCTGTCATGGTCTAATACAGTAAGATACAGTGGATACGTTTAAGGGAGCAGGTGCACTGCTGCGAATAAAAAAACAAAAACATGAATTGAACAAAATATTCAATTTTGATCTTTCACAAAATAAAATAGATGTTTAATGCACTGCAAAGCTCATGCTTCTAAGATCAAAATGTGTTTGCTTCTTATGCAAATAAAAGCTATGGTGCTGTTTATTTTAAACAAGGGCATTTTAATATATATTTTATGCCAAATGATTGTATAAGATTTTCTTAGTGTATGATAGGCCAGTACTCACCTTTGTCCCTTTGTCCTGTAACTCCTTCATGTTGGCTTTGCACTCCTCGAACTCATCTGTAATTGACTGCTTTTCCTGCTCAGTCTTCTCGTACTTTTCCTTCAGGTCTGACAGCTCCGTCATAGCCTCCTCATACTGCAGAAAGCCAAATAGTTTTAAATTAAAAACACAAAACAAATGACTTTAACTTAAATGTATAATTATGCTGGTGCCATCTTATGTATCAATGATTGATTTCATGTGTTGACAGATCCCTGCATGCTTTGTCTGACAGGGCTTTAGAGGACGGGTACATCACACAGAGAGCGCTCTCAGGTTCAACTCTCATTCAGCGACTGAAAGTCACACCACATAGGGATGAATGACTTGTGGTTAAGGATGACTTCATCTCGGCTTTCTGCTATTGAACAGTGGCCCTCCTGTCTCAGAGTCACAGTGGTGGTTGATTCCGCCCCCCCCCCATCCAGCCTGCTAAACCTGCCTGGGAGCATACAGCAGAGCGCCACCGCCAACAGCACACAGCCGAGGCCTGTTTCAAATGAAGAACGCTCTAAACTCCACAATATCTTGTTTTAAGAGATGAGCTGGGAGTTTTGCTTTCACTTCAAGACAGTTTCAGTTAGTTAGACTTAGTTGTAGTAGTATCTACGAGCCATTAGATGAAGACATAAAGACTGTTTTGTGTCCTGAGCTGGGAGACCCTGAGGGGAAACCTAGCTTTCTTGGTTATAAAGCACAAACTGAGTAATGTTTTAATTACCTACATTTACCACCAATAAAGATTAGATGTCCATATAAAAAAGGTGGCATATCCTACATTTGATGGATGGATGCCTGTGTATCAAGACATACTGGTTATGCAGTCTTTATCCTTGATTTTTTAAATTTCATTTTATAGTTCTGTGTGTCATAAAAGTTGGATTTTATTAGCTTTTAAAGGATACATTTAAGCCCTTGTTCAGTGTGCATGCAGGAAGTTTGATAAATACTGTATCACCTTGTAAATATTAAGTTTCTAAAGCAACAAGAACAGCGGCAGAGCTGCTCTGCACTCAGAACAGTTTTGACATATCTCATGGGACAATACATGTTTATTTATATGTATACATGGTAGAAAATAGACTCAAAACCTTTGGACACTTTGGGCAGTGACCATTGCAGACAATGTAGACAGCTGCACTGGTTACAATGGATCTATTTCTGTCTCAGTCACATGAGTGAAAACTGACTGGATGGCAACAAATGTAGACAATGTTTAACAATCAGGTTTGAGGGCAGAGGTTTTTTTACCCTTAAGGTGATTCTACATGACTTTGAGATGCTTGACCCTTTGGTTGTGGTTTGGAGAATGTACCTCTCTCTGCAGAGCCTTGCTCTGGCTGTCTGCCTCCTCCAGTTGGGTTTGCAGCTTGGTGCTGTCCTGCTGGTGCTGGAGCTGCAGGGCCTCCAGCCTCTTCTCTAACTCCTGCTGGGATCTCTCCAGGGCTTTGAGGCTGTCGCTCAGCTCAGCATTCTGGGCACGCGAGCTACCAGAAAAAAACAACACTGAGTTTAATAGGTGAGGGATCATACAAAGCATACGGTATACTGTAAAGTAAAACCTACTGAAACAGAGCCAAGCACATGAGACAGAGGGAACACAAAGGTGGGGGTGAAGATGGTCTCTAGGTGACGTAGCTCAGTGCACTGACCTGGCAAGGTCCTTCTCCAGCTGCTGCTGTCTCTGCAGCCCCGCCTCTTTCTCAGAGCGCAGCGCTGCACATTCGCTCTGCAGGTTCGCCTTGTCTTTCTGGTGAGACTTGAGGAGTTCCTCCCTCTCAGTCCTGAGGGAAGCACACTCACTTTGCAGACTGCTCCTTTCCTTCTGGTGCTTATTCACGGTTTCTTGTTTTTCAGATCGCAGCATTGCACACTCCTTCTGAAGGCCATTACACTCTGCCTGCATGGACTGCAGCTCGCCGGCTATGAAAATAAAATGTTTTATGTAAGATTCTTTGAGCCGATGCCCTTTTCTTAATTAGCTTACAATCACGTTCGCAGTGTGTGTTCATTTGAGTCTCTTTACGTTTTAAACAAAAAGGCTCTTTTTCTAGGTCATTAGTGCATCAAACACATCTATGTTCCTTTTGTATGGATATTCTCATCATATTTTGTATCACTGTGTATAGACCCTGTAGTACCTTGAATTTCTGCAGTTTTCTGCCACTGCTTGCTCTGCTGTTGAAGGTCACGCTGTAGGTTGTCAATTTCATGCTCATATTTGTTGGCGGTCTGGCGCCATTTATCGAGATCCTTGGAGACGGTTGCCAGGTTAGTCTGGATAGCAGCTACGTCATGATGGCGCTCAGCAGCGGCTGCCTCCAGGGCACGTTTCAGCTCCTTCACCTCATCACGGGCACTTAGTAACTCGTCGCGTGAACCGGAGGAGACATCCATCTGCCCTCTGAGGGTGCTCGTTTCATCTTGGAGCTGCCGCAGCTGGCCTGTCGGAACAATGGTTGGTGTTTAAATAAATAATGTTGACATTTTCTATGAGAAAATACCAAATGTTCTATCAACAGACACAAAGATGTACCTTGAAGAAGTTTGATCTGTTTTGCAGATTCATCAGCTTGGTGCTTATTTCCCCTTTTCTCTTCCTGCAGGACACCTACAAAAAAAGATTTCATTTATGGTTTTTGTGTGTGAACAGCATAAAGTGAAGGAAATGGTGTGTATTCGTACCTTCTAGCTCCATACATTTGTATTTTTCAGTATTGGCTTGCTCCTGGGCGTCACGAAGTTCATCTTTCAAGCGCTGGATAACTTTCTCTGAGTCTCCCGAGGATCCCATGTTTGACTTGGTCAAGTTATCTGATAGTGAAATACAGAACAGAAATGATTACTCAGATTAGAAGATGCTTTCTCTTTTACATTTGAGTATCTAGCTGTGAGGTTAAAGCTTATTATTTCCCCGCAGAGTCACTGGAGCCGTTTACAATCATTCATTTCATTTCATTTCAAACCTTTATTTATACAGATAAAATCCCATTGAGATCATTGATCTCTTTTCCAAGGGAGACCTGTTCAAGTAGTTCCACATGAAACATAAAAGCATAAACAGAACAACAAAAGGACATCATCCAGCATCATTTACATAATTATCCACATAAACAGGTACCAATAGCTTCTGATTGACTAGCATCCAACCGAGCTTTAAAAACATTTAGTGGCACCAGATTGTTCAGTTTCCATTTAATTTGCAGACTATTCCAAGACAGAGGAGCTGCGCATCTAAAAGCTGTCTTCCCTAAGACAGTCCTAGCAGTTGGCACATTTAATAAAACCACAGCATTCGATCTCAGGCAGTAGCCACTTACAATTTTCCGTGAGATCAGGGAGCAGATATAAGATATAACATGGCTTTGTATATAAAAATGTACCAGTGACTGAGCCTCCGTACAGTTAGTGAAAGCAAACCAGCCCTTGCATACAGGGTACAGTGATGGGTTAATGCTTTACAGTTTGTCACAAATCTCAGTGCACTGTGATACGCAGCATCTAACTTGACCAGGCAATGGGCAGGTGCATTCATATAGACCAGATCCCCATAGTCCAGAACAGGTAAAAAGGTCACAGTGACTAGCCTTTTCCTGGCCTCAAGCGAGAAACAAGACTTGTTTCTGAAAAAGAAACCTAGCCTAACCCTCAGTTTTTTTAGCAGGTTATTGACATGAAGTTTAAAAGAGAGACAATCATCAAGCCAGATACCAAGGTATTTGTAACAGGCAACAACTTCAAGTTTTGTTCCTTGCGTAGTTACAATATCTAAAACAGGCATTAGAAAATAAAGGTTGAAACATGATGACAATCAGGCAGAAATGATGGCAATTGACTATAAAAATAGAAGCCGACTCACTTTTACCATATTTAACCAGGGCTGACATACGAGATGATTTCCCAAGATATTAAATGGAACTATTATATAAACTAATTGCTAACCCAGAAATAGACACAGCTGCTTTATCTGTATTTTTTTAATCCATGCTTTCATTCCCAACTGTCCAAAAAATACATCTCTGGCGCCTCATTGCTTGTTAACAGCTTGTTACTGTAAACAATACACAAAGGGAATAGACTAGCCAACGTTGTCAAGGGTCTGTTGTGTTTCCTAGAGGTCGAAACAAACTCCAAATACTTGTGCTTGGCAATTCCCAGCGAATATCTCGATCCCCTAATCTACCATGGCTCGGAAAAGAGGTGACCTCATCCCAGGCCGAACATTTGGCAGAAGCTAAAACAAGAGTCATGACAGGTCAAGCATGTGCACCATAAATGGACACATCGCTGGACTGAGGCTGTCATGAAATGCTTCTTTGTTGTGATTTCACTTGTTCTGTCACACAAGTACTGTTCATATACACACATATTTTTAAAAGTGCTCCCAGATTTCATTGATAAATGTCCCTAAAATGAATGGCAATAAAGCGACTGCTGGAGGCCCCCTCTGACTCGGGCACATGACCACCACCCTGCTGTGTGCCAGACAAAGGATGGGCGGGCAGTGCTCCATCCAGCATGTGTGTATGAGGTTGTCTGTTCCCTCATGCATGCATATGTATGAGTGAGAATGTGAGTGGGCTTCCTGTACGTAGGTTTTTTCCAGTTTCTGTGAAAGATGAATGTCGTCTGGAGACCATGAGATTAAGAGAGGGCACCCAACGTATTACCTTTAGTATCATTAGTTATTATAGAGTGACACCTGACAGAGTCATAATGGGAGTAGCCTGTGTGTAAAAATACAACTGTGACTAGTTGGGGGATATTGAGCATCACACTGCCTCAAGTGACGACAAGGGAACATTTTTTTAGAAGAAGTCTTTTTTTAGCTCGAGTGCTGAAGGCTAAAGCCATCATGGTCTATCTTTCCCCCGCTGCCAGTTTCCTTCCCAATGCATGTGACAGCGTACTAAAACTGAAAATAAGCATTAGCGATGCTTGCATTGAATGTCCACAGTATTCAGCAAATCTCTACAAAACTGCTTATCAAACTGACAGGTGTGATATCAATTTACAGTTACAAAATGTTCTCTTAGTGAGAAATATCAGTATCATTTTGAAAAGACAGATCATCTTGTTGTGAGGACACTGTTTGCTTTGTGCTGCCTGTACACTATACCGTGCAGTGTAGCATGACAAATCAATTCATGCAAAATTGATTCACTGACAAAAATGCTTGCACATTTTCTCAGGAAGATCCCTGTTGATTTGTATGTTTTTGATGTTCTCTGTATAGCAATCATTGCATTCTCTTTTAATAAGCCACTCTAAAGGCACTAACACACAGGGAGATAATGTGCCCTCTGTGTAAAGAGACTCCATCTTCTAATAAGCTGTTGACACTGGAGAAATCAGCCTCTAAAACAAGGCCATCTATAGCAATGTCAGCTCTAAAGCCAAACAACGGCCCTGAGAGGCACAGCCACTCCATTTACCGGTGACTCATGCTTTATTCTCTCTTCACATTGCCACTTAGTAAGATGTGCAGTTACAGGTAAGAGCCATTTGAAAATCAAAACAGTCAAGTCACAAAATAATAAGATTGTTACCTTTAATCAGCGACACGTTATTCATGGGATCACTCAGCTCTTTCGCATCCATTTGCTTATCTGTAAAGAAAAAGTATAAGAGGTAAACAAACAAATAGATGTATCTCACTAAATCAAGATGTTATGGTGCCAAATCAAATACAGAAGAAACTTGATCATAATTACACTATGGGTGCTGTTATTATGGTTAACAATGATCTTTTAAGAAAGTAAACACAAAAGTGCATGCTCATCTATGAACACAACACAAGTCATTTACAAAGATGCAGTGGAAAAACTGCGGAGACATTTTCTTTGAGAAATAGGTCACATAATAATAATAAAAAGTTTAGGAATAAAAAACATAGGAGGAAATGTTACCTTCGGTGATCTAGGAGCTACAGTACTCTATGTTCTGAGGCTACAGCAGTCCCTGACATCAAGAACTCTCCTCCAACTATCAGATTTTTTTCAGATGCGAAATGGACCAGTCCACGCAGTGAGGGAGGGGGGACACTGGGGGGATTACAGACGCTGTGTTCCAGATCTCTCTGCTATTGTTAGATTCAAGCCAGTAAAGACTAAGGAAGGGTTGATATAGCTGAACACATACTTCGAGTTTGGTTGCAAAGCTATACTAGAGGTTAGTCAGATGAATGTCATCAAAAAAATGACACCCCTATTTTGTACAGTCCCTAAGCCCCTCCGACTAGGTCATGCATCCGAGTAGAGCATGTCGGAAGCTGCAGCTGCATAGTGACACAGAGAGGGTTTGTTCGGGGAGCCGTGCTGCTCTCTGACCAGTTGGTACTGATGTAAAAATCTACAGGATGACACAGAATAAACAAAGGCAGTGTGTGTCACGTATGTGCTGCAGCCTCATATTTTTGCCATGCTGTAGGCACTTTAAAATTAATAAATGATTTGCCTTAAGGGTTGGATCTTAATTTAATCCCGAGCAGGGAAGCTGTGCTGTGTCTATCACACGAACAAACTGTGTATTGTTATGCTAATTGGAGAAAAAAATACCTTTGTTTGCCTCTTTAGCGTGCTTTGAATAGTTTGTGAGGCTGAGGCAAATTCCAGTTATAGAAAGAAAGCAGTGGTCTAAATTAAATAGCATGATATTACTTTTTCTACATGCAAGCAAATAAATGTTTCCTCCCGGATCGAAAGCTTTTAAAGCTAATCATGTCCCATCAGCAATTCCTTAAATAATGTACAAAGGCACACAGACATAAAGGATGTAATTCAGATTTTAAAATGGAGGGGCATGTCATGGTTTAGGGGACATTCACATTATTCAAGATGTTTTAACTTCAGTCTACCTTCGTATTTAAGGCGGTACAATTCCTTATTGTAGATTGTAATATTATTAGTCATCATTGTGATGCCGCAGGCTAAGTGGAGCAAGTATGAACAGCTCTTGTTTCAATTGATTTCCAGACATGCATATCAATACAGATAATAGCATGCTGCGCCCAACAAGGGAAAACCTGTGTTACCTGTGTTAGGCGTACACTGTCATCCTGGCAACCGACAGTAAATTAAAGACCTACAACAAAAAACACCCTTCAAGTTTAACGAAGAAACTGACAAGCTGTCCCTACAGTCTGAAGATATCAGTTTGTAGCTACACAACAGTGAGAAGGACATAGACATATGCCAAGACCGGTTTGTAAAAAGCTGTGAATCAATCTAAAATGTTTGCTGTGCCCAAGGGAACTCAACCTTGGTTGGCCAGGCAAGCTAGTAATGAAGTAAAGGTTTATGATATAAAGCTGCAAATCATTTACATGTTTTCGCTCAATAATCAACCATTCCAACTTTTAACTCTGGTTTAAGGATGTTTACAATCTCTACAAACGGTATATCCGCATCCCACAAGGGTGATTCTTTAACACGAGAACACTAACCAGCGAATCTTCAGTTAAGTGGATTAAGACTCTTAGAGCACGCAATTGTTAAGTGTTTTCTAGACAGACAGGTGAAGGGTAAAGCCACACAAACCGGTTTTATAGGTGGAAGAGCTGCACAACTTTAATAAGATAAAGGTCTGCAAACAAAACTGCTCTATGACTGAGAAAATGTATGGTATCTCATATCATCAACATGATCTAAAGTGGCTGCTGCTCTCCGAGAGCTTGCTTAAAACATTCATAAATGCCAAACTCCATACTCCCGTTATCCTCACATTTAATAGCAGCCTGGACTGAAATCTGCTTTTTGCCTCAGCAATAAAACTGAATTTGATGTTGCATAATATATGTAAAAGGCATTTAATAGTTTTATTGAATGGAAGTAACATTAATATCTAGCTACACTTTAGTTGTACATTTGTCAGGTTCACCTAGCTCAAACTACTACCGTCTAAAATCAAGGTTATACAAATGATTGTGCCTTCATGAAGGTTTTAATGTTTAGGTTATTGAAACTTTTCTAAGAGAGGTTTTAATTGAACTAATGATATTTTTTAGGATTATAACCTTGGCAGTATTCAATGTCCTTTGCTTGGACTGCAATAGCTTCAGCAAGGTTAAACTGAGTGTATATTTCTGCAAGATAAATGGCTGGCTTGGAAAATATTTCTGCAGAAAGAGAATATATTAAATTGAAAAGTGTTGTTACCCAACCTAAAAATTGACCCATATTAGACTAGTAGGCTACATCTTCCATACACTTCGAAGTGTTTTAAAAGCTTTAGTATTTTTCTAGTCAGGTAAATATGGATTATTAACTGTTAATTTCATCCATTTTATTTTCACATTTCCTTTCATTTGAATGGCATCATCGCTTTTGCACTGGAATCAATTAAATTAAAAATAAACAGCTTGGCATTATATAAAATCCTAAAATTAGAGAGATACCTAATCAGACAGGTAGGCTACTTTAACGTAGGCCTAGCTAGCTTAGATAAAACGTTACCCTAAGGATGTAGTGTAGCTAACTGATAGCTTGTTAGCTAGTTACTTTAAACGCTGGTTTTAATTATTAACCTACTTAATATGAACATAATATCAGGTCAGAGCTGAGTGAGTCATAACACATTTAAAAAAGAATAAAGTGTCCTAACTCAAAACCAAACAACTCGAAAATCTGGTTTTGTTGTTGTTAATTGGCTATGATGCTAATTTAGCCTAAACTAATGAAAGACGTCACCTGCAAATTGGCTAGGTTTCAGTTGATACTAGCTTATGGTAGTTAGCTTGCCTCTAACTCCCTATCAAAGCCCTACTTTGTATAGGCACAATATAATGCTGAAGAGGCAGTCTCAAAGGCTACAACCTATAAAACAGTGTTCAGCCTACAAGTTATAAAATATCACTGAAAGTTGCCTAATCAGTAAGGTGGGTGTTGCCCTTTCTTACGTGTGTGAGGCTAGCGGTCCGTTCAGTTTGACTCACAAACCAGAAGTGATACTCTATTCTTGGTGCCAACAGCAGGAGGAGAGGAGGAGGAAACATCACCGCAGAGGGTTTCAGTTTAAATATCCTAAGCCGCCAGATGTTCAACAACTAACGTTCACGGTTTCACGGTTGATTCACCTTATTTGTCTGATCTCGAGTATTTTCCTGCTCCCCGATGACTTCCTCTATTTTAGACTGGATTTGGAGTGAGAGCTTTTGGCTTCCCCAAAATGTTACATGGGCGGACCTGGAGCGCCCACCACCTGGTGAGGAGTATCCCCGAATGAGAGACATACTATACGCTCTACCTCTGGCTGTTTGCGTTTTTCTACTAAGAATGCTTTTTGAAAGGTAAACCGCACCCTTTTACCTTTGTTTTTGTTATATTTAGGTAACGTTATTTTTATGTGAATGTGTGCTCTGTGTGCCTGCACATTTCGGGGGATTTCAGCCTATGTGGCAACTGTTGCTCCAAAATACAGGAATAAAAACAAGCTACCAAACTCATTGCAATAATCTTAATATATGAGTAATTCCTGTATGCAAACTTTCAGGAAACTAGAGAATCAACTCTAGATGCTTCAATAAAAATCCTGTGCTGATGCTATTACAAAAACACCCACACACAATGTGGTTACTATGACGTTAGACAAACCAATTTTTATTAAATTGACTTCATAGATGGGGACTGCTTTAGCTTCTGCCTGTCCATGTGAAAGATACTTGCTAATGCTACTTCTCTCCTGTTGTTGGGTTTGCCTTAGCCTCCTAATAACAGCTTAAGCATTCCTTTTGAGGTGATGATGACACATGAAATAACTCCAATGACTTGAAACACACGTTTATCTTGCTCAGCAAAACACCTACCTAATGATAGTAAGGTTATTTAAACAAATTAAAAGAACTGGCATTAAATAGTTCATTTAGTGTATTTACTTGTGATCATTGTAAACTGAGGCTGCATGGTTTAGATACTTTTGAAACTGTTCTGTGTACTGCATAGCCTACATATCAGTCTTCCTTGCACAGAAAGTCAAGAAGTGTTATAGCTAAGTTCAACTAAATTAGGGGTTATGCATGGTTTTCTTTCAGAGTTAAATGAAAGGGCAGGCCCTAAACTCAGTCTTTACTTCTATTCATTCAGTATTTTTCAAAGTTAGGAAAACTTTCTAGATAAATGTGGGTTGTTGGGAGATTTAAATTAATAGGTGAGTCTGAGCATGAACACTGGTCAACTCATATGGTCATGTGGCACCCATCAATTTGGTGGTAAGAGGCAGTCCTTCCTTTCCCTCACATGACGGTGGTCATCATGCTCTGTTTAGACTAGGTGCTACATTCCCCAGAATTCCTCCTAACGCTCGCCTGTGTCTTCCTTACAGACTCTATTGTACCCTCTTCCCCTCCCTCTAAGACAAAGTCAAACATTACTTTGTAAGCAAACTGCAAACTCAACAGTTCAAGTCAATGAAGGGAGCCCTTCAGACAATCCTAGCTAATAGTTCATCTGTTTGAACCAGTACAACGTGCTTAACTTATCCCACTGACTCTCTCCTTGTTTATGTCTCTCTTAATGCTTCACCGTCTCTGTGTCCCCCTCCCTCTCACTTTTTTTTGCCTCCGTCTGTGTATTTACAGGCTAGTGGCCAAACCCTGTGCCCAAATACTTCAGATTCAGGCGGGAGTGCCTCGACAAGCTCAGCCCAATGCTGTCCTGGAGAAGGTGTTTCAGTCCAAAGCGGTACATAAAGCCCTTACTTGTTCTGTAGTCCACTAAATGTTATTCTGCATGCTGGAATAGTAAAAGTTACTGCACTGGCATAAACCAACACAGACATAATGATATGGGTAGTCAAGCAGTGTGACAATCATACCTGGTGTTGTGGTGTTTTTGAGAGTTGAAGTGAGACTATGGAAAGCAAGTCATTTCTATTTGTTCCGTCTTTAGTGTCCAGACACGAGGACATTGGAGGGACTCTCTAAGCAGATGGACTGGGATGAACGGAAAATTCAGAGATGGTTTCGGGTCCGTCGAAACCAAGACAGGCCAAGTGTGCAGAAAAAGTTTTGTGAGAGCATGTAAGTTCTTACTAAACTGATATTCAGTGTCTATGTGTTGCCATTGGGGCTGCAACTACAAATTATTTCATTATTTGTTGATCTGCAGATTAATTATAATACAAGATTACTTCGTTAAATGTATTTTCTTGTAAGTCCAAGACCCAGAGATGCATTTTCTGCAATTTTTGCAGGAACTTAAACAAACTTTAACGATTGATCAATCAAAAGAGTTGAGTTCATGATAAATATTCTGCCCATGGCTTAGCCGGCTTAACGTCCCAGCTGTATTTGCCATAAAGTTTTGAACAGACTTTCGTAAAATAAATCCTAATGACTGGAGTGTCCCCCTGACTTTACATGTAGCGATACCAACAATTCGAAGTTATTCTACAAATCATCATCTACACCTCTCTGAGGCATTAGCATTACTTTAGAAATTAGTCTTTTAAGAAGAGAACAAGTTTCATTGTAGTTTCCCAATTCAACCCTTTTTCTTTCACTTCAGGTGGCGATTCACCTTTTACTTGGGGATTTTCATCTATGCAATTAGACATTTGTGGGTGGTGAGTCAAACTGCTTTTGCACAATACTGATACTGTTTCATTGAAGTATGTGAGCCTACTGCTTGTTTTTTGTTTAACTTATCATATGTATCTGTTTCTGTCAGTCGCCTTGGATGTGGGACACCAGAGAATGTTGGTACAACTATCCATTCCAGGTAAATAGTTTTTTATTTTATCATTATAATATTCAGCTGCTTTTACTATGTTTCTAAACTGTACAGCACCATATTGTTGGCAAGCCAGTGGTGCTTCTTTTAAAGGTGTTTTTTGTGTACCTCCTCCTAAAGCCTCTGAGTGCTGGACAGTTCAACTACTATGTAGCTGAGCTTGCTTTCTATTGGTCCCTGATGTTTTCCCAGTTCATAGACATCAAACGAAAGGTAAGTCAGCCTCACTCACACTGTTGTACTGCTTCTTATTTACCCTTTCTACCAGAACTGTTTTGCCAGCTGTTCATATTGACTTCATTACATAAACTTGCTCAATCAATCAATGAGAAGGTAACTTTAGCATATATGGGAAAACTTGCTATTGTCCATAGATGTGTTTACCTCTGCATTGGAAAGAATCAGTCTTGGGTTACGGTGACATTTTATACATTCATGCTTCAGCTAACTCTGCATTAAGATTTATTACTGCCGATAATTACAATAATCATATCATTGTGAGCTGAATGCTGCCTCTTTTAATTTCAACCCTTATTGAATCCACTCAGAGCTTTGAAAAAATAACCTTGAATAACAACCAAAACAATCTGAAAATTATGCCATTTTTATACTCAGGGCAGTATACTTTCTAATGTTATCCTACTTCACTTCCAGCTGTTCTAGTTTTCGTTTATACATTTGCCTTAAAATTGTATTGTTCTATTTCATTTCAATGTTTCAATAATTTTTCCATTTTCATTTGAACAAATTTTATTCATTTATGTTTTACTCTGCTATATTGTAAATGAGGATTCTTCATCAATGTATTTGCAGATGTACAATTTAAAAAGGTTACCAGTGTATTGAAATTAGCATATTATAATGTACGCTGTCAGAACAGGTTAGACCACGAAAAGCTGCAGCAGCACATTATTTACAATGCCTGTTATCAGCCTGTTTTACAGGTCTTTAAACAAAGCTTTTCAGTTGGTTTCATGACAGCCTGTTGATGGATTTAAGGGAAAGGCAGTGAGAATTACTCTCCAAGTTCATCCCATTGTTCTCTTTATTTTTACAGACCTGCAAAATTACATTGCATCATATTCATTTATTTCGTCTTTTCATTTCACTAATCACAGGATTTCATTATCATGATTGTCCATCACCTGGCCACCATCTTCCTCATCACATTCTCCTATGCCAACAACATGCTAAGAGCTGGCACTTTGGTCATGTGTGTGCACGATGCATCTGACATCTTTCTCGAGGTAAAGATTCAGAAGTGAATATTTTATTTTTCCTTACAGCACTTGTTGAAGAATTAAACTTCATTGTTTAACAATATGAAGGCAAACAAAGATGGGAACAGGAGCCACTTGTACTACTGTTTGTACCTGTCTGAGAAAAAAGCACATATCTATTACAAGCATTTCCATATGTAGCAGCACAAGTAGCATAGAGCTGCACTACCTGTCTGACAGGAAAACCAATCCATCACTACCATCAGTGACATACCTTAATAATATATTTAATTTATATAGCGCTTCTCATCTGCCAAGACAAATCTTCAAGATCATTGCTGGAGATACTGTTGTGATATTTTATTACTGTGTGAATCATTAATTCCTTATTTATTCCCCAAGGCTGCCAAACTGGCCAACTACGCCAAGTACCAGAGGCTATGCGACGGCCTGTTTGTGGTGTTCAGCATAAGCTTTTTCATCACTCGACTTGTCATCTACCCTTTCTGGTGAGTCAAATGAGAGCTTATTTACAAACCAAATGACATACCTTTCCCTCCTTGACACATATTTAGGAATTGGAGAGTATTGTTAAACTAAATTGTTTCATAACAAAGCAACATAACCAGTAACCTTTGTGTGTTTGCTGCAGGGTTGTTTACAGTGTTCTGGTTGAGAGTTGGGAGATTGCGGGGCCGTACCAGGCCTGGTGGTTACTCAATGGGTTGCTATTGGTGCTGCAGACTCTTCACATCATCTGGTTCTACCTCATTGCTCGCATCGCCATCAAAGCTATATTCAAGGGAAAGGTTAGTCTGGCTTTTTTTCCTTTGTTGCAATGTTGGTCAGTTAGTCTACAACTGTGGTCCTGACTTAAACATTACAACTATTGGGGTTGGTTTTAATGAAGTTATTCCCCCCCGCAGGATGGCTACTAATGTCTTAAGTGATAGTCTGAGGTGTCCTTTAGTGCGGGATGACATGTCTTTGTTTTAGTAAACTGTCTTGACAACTTTCGGATGAACTGCCATTAAATCTGGTACATACTTGCATGTTCCTCTCAATAATAATAATCTTGGTTTTCTTCTGACTTTTTCTTTGGCACAATCATCAGGTCAAGTTTAATGTGTTTAATACTCTGATATAAAACCAAATACCTGTAAAACTAAAGATATTCCCATCAGCCTCAGTTATACTCTCATCGCATCATTTGGTAGATATGTAACAGTCAGATTCCCGGTTGTATTTTCTGAAATCCATATGTATTCTTCTTCACATCTTTCCCTTACCTTTCTGACATTTAGGTCAAATATAAAACAGTAGCCTTAGTGTTGTTTTCCTTTCATCACTATCCCAATGGTTAGTAAAACTGTCATCCTGTTCGTTTCACAGGTGACTAAAGATGACCGCAGTGACATCGAGAGCAGCTCGGACGAGGAAATTGATTCCAGTTCCGGTAAAAATCCCAGTCAGACTCTGAATCCAAAGGACAACAATCACACTGTGAACCCTAATGGAGACACTCATGACCACTGAGTCCCATGAGGGGATCAATTCCAGTGGCTTTTATTCACCTGCTGCGGGCCTGCGTGACCCACCTCGTCACATTGACCTCCTGAAAGACTTTTTTTTGTTCTTCCAAAAACATTTGCCGTTGTTCCAATGGAGAATGGACTCGGACACAGAGGAACTTTGTGTGTGGTATAATGACTTAGCGCTGTCTTACTGAGTCAAGTTTACACTGTGTGAGGTTTACATCTGTTTTTTGCTTACAGGAGTGGACAGAGAAATGTGTGTGGTCTCTCTGCACCTTGCTGTGTGTGTGTGTGTGTGTGTGTGTGTTTGTGCGTGTGTATACAAAGTAATGAAATTGAAACAATGTCAACACTGCTATTGTCAAGAAGCGTTTTCTACATTTTATTTGTGAAAATGGTAATATATTTACAGCTGAAAAAAGAAATCACTGCAATCTGCCTTATTGAAAATACTGCTTACTCTAGTAAGCTAAAGATCTCTCTTAAAATGCCAAATATTTCTTAATAAAAGATAATGCATCAGTGAACAATGTGTAGGATTTTTATTATATAGCGAACTTGACTGTATAATGAGTACAACTGCTGCTGATTATATTCTTGAGTAGTTGCTTGATATACAATAATAAGTGTCAGTATAAGTATCAGTCTGTATTTTCTATCAACTGGTCATGTTTCTTGTTTGTCAAACAGTCCAAACCTTAAGATATCTTATTTAAAGCAGAGAAAAAAGCAAAATAAAATGTAACATTTGACATACATTTGACATGTATTTGACATTGTAATCAGTGAATGTGCCGTGCCCCAACACAATATTCCTTGACGTATGATTATACAATGAGTGATTGAATACTTATGTTTCTGTTGACTGACAAATTAATGAGTCCTTTAATCACTTGAACTCAAATAATAAGCACCGTTTGTGATCGTCTAGCAGTGTGTGTGATCAATCTTCAGTATCTTATTTTATCACACTCGTCCAAGATGCTCAAAGCTTCTTCACTGAAGTCGTTGTACTTCAGGCTAAAAGAGAGAGAAAGCAGAGTTACACAAGTTACAAATGTTTCCCCACTTTATGTAAACTTTATGTAAAGTTCAAGATAGTTTATCTGTTCACTGGAGCAAATTAGTCTTACTTCATCTCCTGCATGTTGTCGCTGTCCTGCAAGACCTCGACGATGGCGGGGACAGAAGCGTCGGTCAGCGAGTTGTTCCTTAGTTCCAGGGTCTTCAAAGTCTTGCTGGCCCTTATAGCAGCACACAAGTCCTCAAGGCAGGCGTCCGTCAAACCGGTCATCTCAACACTGCAATAGAAGAGAGGCAGACATATTTAATGTAGTGCTCACTGCAATGTGGTGATAAAATAGTTGTTTTATTATTTTGACTCACTCCAGTTCCTCCAACAGACAGCTTGGATGTGCAACAGCATCCCAAAGATGTTTAACCCCTTGGTCTCCCACTGCATGTATACCCACAGCAAGGGACTTCAGTCGAGAAGTCCCACTTGTCAGCACTGAGCTCAGCTCTTTGAAGACTGGCTCGGTCAACTCGCATCGTTGTAAGCTGTAGGGTGTATATTAAATATTTGTGAAAGGTGGTACCTCATCACTGAAAAGTCAACAGAATGATAACACATGGCACCCTACCAGAGCTTTTCTAGGCGACATCCGGGTTGACGGAGGGCTTGGCAGAGCTGCAGCGCCCCCTCCTGTCCCAAATCATTCACTGACAGGTCCAGCTCAGAGAGAGAGCAGTGCTCCGACATCAAGGCCGCCATTAGATGAGGACAGCAAGAACCTGTCAAATCGCTGTCGAAGAATCTAAAATAAAAATATATCAAAAAGGTCATCAATAGCAAAAAAGATGGATGTCAAATATTATTCATCACACGTTTATTTTATGTGTCAAAGCACACATATACATTGAGTTATTTCAACGTCAGTCTTACTTGAGGCTTCGCAGTTTGCAAAGCGGGTGTTGCAGAGACTTGCACAAAGCCTCCACTCCTCTTTCACCAATCGTGTTATGGTTCAGGTTCACTTCTCTCAACTCGGATTGGCCAGAACACAAAGCTGCAGATAATGAGTCCATGGATGCAGCAGTCAACTTGCAGCCGTGTAGCCTTCAAATAAACCGAAAAAGGTGGGTTTAAAAAAAAAGAATAGACAGATCTAACACAAAAAGAAATGTAATCTATAAAAAAGGTACACACTGGAGGTCCTGTAGCTTGCATAGAGGACTCTGCAGCGCTTTGCACAGCTTCGTCAAGCCCTGGTCCCCGATGTCATTAAAGGTCAGGTCTAACACACACAGCTGGGAGCTGCCTGAGGTCAGGGCTGACACCAGATCTTCACACATTGCCTCTGTCAGGTTGCAAACTGCAAGTCTGGGAACATACAAATCAAAAATGTTTAGGACTTATTAATGTGCTTTTAAGAAATGTGGGTTATGGTAAAGCATTTTTAAAAGAATGCATTCAGCTTAAATCTTACTGTATTGTTTGAAGCTTGCAGTCTCTGATGCCAGCGCAGAGAATTTTAAACTTTTCATCTCCGAGGTGTGAATGTGAGAGATCGAGCTTCTTTGTGATTCCTCTGCTGAGTGCTGATGCCAGATGAGAGACGGCCCCTGCACTCAAGGAGCTCTGTGACAAGCTGGAGACACAACAGAGCAATCTTTTATAAAATATGCTGAATTAAATTATGCCTGGACATGTCAATTTCTCACCTCGACTTACCATATCTTACGTGACAAGGTCATAGTTGGAGCCAGCATCTCTGCTTGTTCCTCTGTCAGATTCCCTGTGTGGTACAGATTCAACTGCTCCAGCTCACCGAGGCACGTGAACACATAATTTAGAGCCACACAGTCCTGGAGGCTCAGGTCTCCATAGCTGATGCCTATTCGTGCTGAGGGGGTGATAATCTCTTTCACCAAACTCTCATTCTGAGTTTGATGAAGCAGATGGAAGCAGTGTTGGTGCTTTTCTTTGTGAAATCCCTTCAGTGTTTGCTCTGAGTTGCTTTTAAACCACTTCTTGAAATCCATGATCTGATCCGAGTTCAGCTCCCCCAGCAGGCTCTCCAGAGGTCTGCGCTGAAGTGGCTCTGAGAGAGCTGACAAGAAGAGATCCAGAAACTTTGCATGGCTTTTGTGCTTTTCCAACATCTTCTCTGCACCCCCGGGCGTTGAGTTGTCACAGAAGACAGAAACAGCCAAGAGGAACTCCTGCATCAGACTGGAGTGGAAGGAGAAGACACGTCTCTCTGATGGGTCACCGTGAACTTGCAGAAAAGCACCAACGGAAGTAAGAAACTGTTGAAAACCAAAGGAATTCATTTCTTCTTCGGTGCAACTCGAATGCTGATCAAGGAGACAATGAGAAGCCATCTTGCCGAGGGCAGATATGAACTCTCTGCTGCAGGCCTCGTTCAGTGAGAGCGACTGAATCAGGTGGACCAGGATGTTTACATAGAGCTGAGATAACGTTTCAGGAAGTTTAGCACCAGCATCCATCAGAGACTTGTAAACAGAACAAACTGTCCAACAAAATCTTGGGGAAGTGCAGATATCATAAAAGCCCAAAGTCTTTTCCATGTGGATTCTTGCTTTTCCTGCAGCAATCGGGTCAGGAAAGAACTTGTTGAAGTATGCTTCTCTTTGAGGCTTCAGAAACCCCAACACCTCCACCATGGTGCTGCTCAGAAACTTTAGGGATCCTGTTGACCTGGATGCAACCACAAAGGCAGCTCCTTTCAGCAGGGATCCATGAAGCAAGCTTGCCACTAAACATGGCATTGAGGCTGCCTGGCTGGGGTCAGAGCACAGGGTGTGGGCGGATAGATCCAGGCTTTGTTTGCACTGATCAAGATCATCAAACACAAACAACACCGCTGCAGGATTCTTCAGAATTAGAGGCAGTGACTCACGAGGGACATTCCCGTGGTGGTGTAGGAGTAATGTTTCCAGGGAGAGCGTGCCAGTGAGGGAATTTAACTCCCTCAACTTGAAATGGAAAACATAAGGAAAGTTTTGAAAGTGCTCTCCTTTCGCCCAGCCCACAACTAGCTTCTCTAAAGCGGTGGTTTTCCCTGATCCCTCAGGACCTGTCAGTATCACAGATCTGGTCTCATCAGTCAGAGCCGCTTGGATGGCATGATCAAGGGAGTTGTCTTCTGCATTTCTGTCTGTCACAAGAGCATCAGAAGTCAGCAGGGATATGTACCTATTGTTCTTTATCACACTGACAGGCAGCTCCCCGCCAAGAAGTGTTGAAATTACTTCTGGTTTCAGGGTGTGAGTCAGTACAGCCACTTTGTCCATTGTGTAAATAATTGCTGTGAGAATACATAACATACAATATAGTTAAACCAATAATGACAGTCTGCAAGAAACATGTAATGCCTGCAAATAAATTACAGTGTTATTAACTTTAAGTTACTCCCTGACTCTGACAAAATCTGTCTCCCAAATCATACAAGGTACAGTAACAGAGCACATTTGTAATGTTCGAAAATACGGAAGTGTGTGTACAGTTACCTTGCAGTCTACGCAGTGCAGAGCCAGACAAACAATAAGAAAGTCTCGAGAAGACAGTCGATCAGGAAAGCAGACGGGTTATTGTTTTAATGGTGGGGTACCGCCAACACTGTGAAGGCAGCAGCTGTTGCAGACGAGCTATCAGCCGAACCGATAACCGTTGCGGAACAGGAAATAAAGGGGGGTATTAAACCCAGAGCGCTGCCTTGCAGACGATGGAGTGACGCAATAGAAAATTGTCCTGCGACACTTTGCAATTGTTTTGATATGCTCCCAAAATTAAGTTTTGTCGTCTTACTACATTTACTCAAGAATCCAACGATTAATCTTTTTTCTTATAGGCCAACTCTCACAAGATAATAATTCTGGTTATATTCAAAAACTGTATTTATTTAGCAGCCTTATATCCAGAGAGATTATTAATAAATGATTAAGCTACTAGTTTTATATTATAGAGTCCTTAAATGAACCCCACCCTTACCAGCTTCAATGCAAAAATACATACAACATTATAATACAAATATCTTACATGGTCTCTTTTCAATAATGAGTACTTTTACTTATGAATATGCTATGCATAACAGCCATTAAGTTGTTTCAAAACTGGTTTATTCTGGTCAGAGCTCAGTCTGATATTGTCTGCAGCTGGCTAGAGTAAGCTGTATTTCCTCTGTTTGGATAGCAGTTATTACTTTTTTTTGGAAGGACATTATATGCATTTTATATGATGTGACACAAGTCAGCTACTGCTGACTTTTTTTATCATGTTTTAATGAAGATTTGAAGAAGAGAGTAACCAAATACACTGCAATTAATTACTACCCAACAAAAAAAAGGACACATGATCATGCAACTGAGCACATCTTTATTAAAAACACAGGAAGTGGTAATTCATGTTTAATTCAATGGGAGGGGAAGTAATGGTTAGTTGGTGCAGCTGTCTTAATGTAGGTTACAATGAGATTAATGCAAAGGTTCGAGTTAAATGGTCAAGGGGATCCAGCAGGCTAATATATTGTAGGTTTTTTCTGCATTAGTTCCATGTTGATATGTCTTGGGTCTCCACTGTCTTGATGAGGATTGCACTTTGCCTTCGTGGCCTGGGGTTGTCAACTTGGACGGCTGTTGTGGAGAGGATGGTGGACAATGTTACTTACAGTCACACACATTACACACAGTCATAACAATTCTGATACAAATGCTAAAAATCTCCAGTATAAAAGTACTTACTTTGGTTTTGCACAGTTTGGATGTTCACAATAGAGTCCTGTCCAATTCTATGAGTGAGAAAGCAGAAATTGGATAAATACATAACAATGCTAGCCCTGATGTTGAATATAATTGTTTTTTAACAGGAATTCACTACATTTAAAAAAATAAAAGTCTGTTTACAGTTTGTTTTTAAGTGTGAAATATGCTCATTGTTGCCACTTGTTGGGGGAAAACCGTAACTACAACTGCGGGTGTCACCAACCATTAAATACCAGAGACTTCATGGATGAAAACAAACTGGATTGTTAGGTTTGCAAATGTGGGTCGGATCAACAACTTGAAAAAAGCAGACCAAACTGTTGGTGGTCGAGTTTACTTGAAATAATTGTGGGCAACAGGTTTTGACTGGGTTTGCTGCACAATCGTGATATTTTTGTAACTCTTCATCTAGTGTCCAATAATGACGTTTATTACAAGGCTGAAAATCAATTAAATTTTTTAGAAATGCCCCCATCGAAAACCTTATTTGCCCTTCAACCATATCCAGATATCATGTGATGAGAACTTGGCAGTGTTGAGATCTACCAATACCACTCACCTTTCCTCCTCTCCCTCCAGCAGTTTCCTGTAGGTGGAGATCTCTATGTCCAGGCCCAGCTTGACATTCATGAGCTCCTGGTACTCTCTGAGCTGCAGAGCCATGTCATGCTTTGCCCTCTGCAGAGCCCGCTCCAGGTCCTCGATGCGAGCCTTGGCATCCTGCACGGCCCCCTCCCCGCGCTGCTCAGCTTCAGTTACCTGGCCCTCAACGTTGGCATGCTGAAAAAATGTCAGGAATGGATGGTGTCGGAATTGAATTACACCTTTCAGCAAATAAAATGTAAGGCTCAACGGAAGCATTACCGTCAAACTGTAAGACTAAACTACAAATGTAGTCACTTTTGACTCATAACATACCAGACACTCTATAAACCTTTCACTCACCTGTGACTTTACAGCCAGGATCTCATTCTGCAGGCGGCTGATCATTCGATTGAGCTCAGATATTTCCCCCTTGGAACTGCGCAGATCACTGCCATACTGGTCGGCTGTGGCTGTGATCTGGTCAAACTGGTGACAGCAGATAACAAACAGAGGACGTGAGATCAGTAATGATCAGGTTTGACAAGGGCGGTACATGTAAAAAAACCATGGTCTTCTAGTAGATTTACGAGCTTTAGCTTACTGCTGAACCCATTCATGTTTCTAGTTTGAGAAACTGTTTTTACTACAGATTTCATGATATAAATGATTATTCATTATTTGTAGTTTTTTACCTTGCTCTTGTGCCAGTTTTCAGCTTCTTGACGACTGCGACCAGCAATGTCCTCATACTGAGCCTTGACGTCTGCCACGATCTGATCCATGTTCAGAGCTCGGGAGTTGTCCATCTGCACCACCACAGAGGTCATCTTCAGGCTGTCCTGCAGCTCACACAGCTCCTTTTAAAAACAAATACATACAGCAACGGTATGAAGAGAAAATCCAGAACATAACAAGCTGCATATTTTTCCTTATATTTGAAAAATGTTGCGTTTGCGTACCTGGTCATACATAGCCTTGAGGAAGTTGACTTCATCACTTATCATAGACACCTTGTCATGTAGATCCACCTTGGACATATAGCCTGCATCTACATCCTGCGGGCAGCCAAAAACAAACAAACACACTTCTCTTAATGTTTAAGCTTTTCCTGTGTTTTTACAAAAACATTTTTTACACGTTAAGAAAATAATTATCTCTCATAGCCATCAGGACTGCATACTTTACCTTTTTGATCAGGACAAACTCATTCTCCGCATCATTCCTTTTGTTGATCTCATCCTCATACCTGAAAAAGCCCAGTATATTGGATTAATCATGCAAAGCTTGCACATCAGAACACGTCTTAAATCTCAAAATTAAAAAGAAGTTCATTTTCTTTCGCACTTACTTTGTCTTGCTGTCGTTCACACTTTTGTGCATGACATTGTTCTCCATGTCCAGTCTGTGTTTGTCATTGTTGAGAAAGTCCAGGTGCTGCTGCAGGCTGGCGATGTAGGACTTCAGCATGGGTTCAACAGAAGAGGAGGCGGTGGTCTGTCCCTTCATCATATTCCACTTGGTCTCCATCATTTTGTTCTGCTGCTCCAGGTGCCTCACCTGTGGCACAATTAGAAAATACCCTTCAAATCAAACATCTTTTGTAGTGATAATATAATTGTTGGATTAAATCTGACATTCAAAATCCCTCAGCAAGAGTTGAGGAGAAATGTTCTCTTACCTTATCAATGAATGTGACAAAACGATTGTTGAGACCCTTGATCTGCTCTTTCTCCTTGTGGCGAACCACTTGGATGTTGGGGTCGATGTCAACATTTATCGGGGTGAGCAGGCTCTTGTTGACGGTCACGGCTTTAATGGAAGCCCCCTGATAACCCCCGCTGCTCATCCTGGGGATGGAGTAGGATCCCATGGACATGCTGCTGAAGCCCCCTGAGGACGTGCCTAGTCCTGGACGGCTGCTGCGCTTGCTTCTCATACTCATGGTTGAAGATTTCACTGCTGGAGGGGATGGAGAGGTTCGGTGGTGGTTGAGCTCTGTTTGTTGATCATTTCATCTTTTGGGTTCTTTATAGGCAGGTGTGGGTGTGGCGCGAAAAGGAAGTTATGCGGCTTCCCAATGTTGGTAAACCAGTCTGTCACATACCACCTGTTCTCCCACCTACCCCCTCAGTCAAAGTTGCGTTGTTACAGCTACGCTGGAATTCAAGCCTGCTCCTCGGTTTCAGGTGTGCCGCATTTGAATAATAATGAAGGGGTTTCTGGAGGAAAGCACTGGGTACTTGCTAAATTAAAAAGAAGAAATGTGATTCAAGAAGTATTGAAGAACCAAAATCTTTACTGATAAAGGTTTAAAGCGTGTGTTATCTGAATAATTAATTACATTGGCTTTGTGCCCAAATGAGATTCCATTGCAGCACAAGAGGAAACAGATTAATGGCATTTGGCTCACCTCGTGCTGTCCGGAGTTGTGTGTGTTGTGCCGCTGTTTTATTGTATTTTTTTTTTTACTGTTTTATGGTCTGATGCATAAGAATGTATACCCTTATGGAGCACTTCTTGACCTGTGCTTTACTAAATAAAGTTGTATTTCTCTAGTGCTTTCCTTTCACCAACAGGGGACACTATCTGCTAAATGGCAAATGTCAATTGATAAGGTTCTCCAAAAAAGGGGACAATAATAATCTGTACACAAATATCTAGAACATGTACCTTATCAGATAGGCTACTAGTTTTGTGAGAGCCTTATCACAAATCTTTTAGTTAACTTCCTGAGATTATACAAATATGATAACATTTGTTATCACATCAGTTATCAACCTTTTCTTTGTGTTAACAGTTAAAATACAATGTGAAACGTTATGTCTGTACTGTATGTTGGGGACACCCGGTTGTAAACAAAAGACTGGGCTTTCTCAAACAATCTTTTATAACATTTATCTCCTTTTAACTCTCCTATTTCTTTAAAGATGGATTACCCAATCATCTTCTTGCTTTAAAATAACAACCAGCCCTACAGAGAAAACAAGTCTCTCATCAGGTGTGGTTTTATTCTGGAGTTAAGACTGTGCCACTGAACCTGCTCATTCTAGGTGCGTAATGCTGGGAGAAGAATAGCTGTGACTGTGACTGTGTTGTATTTATATATATAAAGAAATACTGAATTATTTAACAGATGTATTTTTACAGTCTGTATTAGCACTTGTCAGATATGAAGATCGCCTCGTTTAACGCACAGAGGTTCGGACAGACCAAAGTCTCAGATCCAGACGTCCTGTCAGCTCTTGTCAAGGTAACACTCCTCTTTGGTAGACATTGTTATTCAGTAAAAGATCTGTAATGATAACGATAAGGCTGTCGTTTGGAAAAAGCATGGTTCGTGTCACTTTTTTGTGATCTTTGGGATGCAGCCAAGAGCCAAGTAATAATTGGCGGTTTGAATTATGAAGTGTAAAATGTTTCCTTGATGACATCTTGATAATCACAACTGCTTTTGATAAGGCTGTAATTTATTCAATTTGAGAGAAATAAATATCACAAATGACATGCATTAATATAATGTGTCCTTTTTCGTCTTTTGTAGATTGTGTCACGATACGACATCATAGTGATTATTGAGGTGGTGGATGTGACCGGAGCTGCTGTCAAACTGTTCTTAAAAGAACTAAATGAGTGAGTTTACTTCTTCTTTTTTAAAGAAAATATGTTTTTTGTTGTTTTAACTATGCAAACGCGTTCTTGATTGTCTTATCAGAGTCAACACGACCCATCACTATGCTCTGCAGCTCAGTGTCCGACTGGGGCGGAACAGATACAAGGAGCAGTTTTTGTTCCTTTACAGGTAAGATCAAATCCCTTTGCCAGACTTTAATACTTTTGAAAAGTTACCATCAAACTGCACTAAAATACATTTTTGTCCCACTAAAAGGGATGATGTTGTTGATCTGGTTGACAGCTATCAATATGAAGACAACCAAGTGAACGACATGGATGCCTTTGCCAGAGAACCATATATTCTCCGCTTTAAACCACACAACACAGGTCAGTCCTACCATGAGTATAAGAAAAACAGGGTGTTGCAGTTTGGATATCAAAGTATAATGACATACTCGCCATAACACCTGTGTTGCGTCTGAGTCATGTCTATATATGGACCGAAGCAGAGTGCAGGTATATCAGGTTATGTCAGTCAATGGCTCCGGTGTGCGTTCACATGTAAGATAAGAGGTGGGAAAAGATCTTGTACTTCAGTAAAAGTAGAAGTACCAGAGTGTAGGAATACTCAAGTAACACGTAAAAGTCCTGCATTCCAAATCCTAATATAATAGCATAACAATTTACCAGAAGTAAAATAACTCATTTTGCAGATTGGTCGATTTCAGAATAATATATATTATATGTTTTGATTATAATTATTGATGCATTAAAGTGTTATCAAAGCTGGTAAAGGTGCAGATAGTTTTAATTACTTTGTATACTGCTGTGTAGCTTGTGAATTTACTCCAGGTGTAACTATTGTCTTAGTTAAGTGTTGATTACATTTTACATAATCAAGCCACATCTGCAAAGTAACTAAAGGTGATAATAAATGTAGTGGAGTAAAAGTACACGATTTACCTCTGAATTGTAGTGGAGTAGAAGTACAAAGTAACAGAAAATGGAAATACTCAAGTAAAGTAAATGTATCTCAAAATGTTACTTAAGTACAGAACTTGATTAGATGTACTTTACTTTACACCACTGTGTGAGATACGTCGTGACGGGGCATGTAATCGGAGAGATTATCATTTGTTTTTGTCTGTGGTTGCAGTGCTGAAGGACATAGTGCTGATCCCGGTCCACACCAAGCCGTGGGACTCTGAGAGAGAGCTGGATGAGCTGTATGAGGTCTGTCTGGTGGTCAAAGACAAATGGAAAACTGATGTGAGTTGCATGATGTTCAGTATTAAATTTTCACGGTTTCAAATAAAAGAAGTGCTTTAATATGTTCAAGGTGGACCAGATGTATTACCATACAGTGGAAAAAAGTATTCTAAGCGGATATAAATGTAACATAGGTAAATCTGTGATATAAACATTCAGGTAAATAAAGTCAAGCTTAAAGTCATAGCAAAATACTTGAATTGCTTGATTTACTGTAAATAATCAAATTGAGTTGAGTCTGCTTTACACAATAAGTATTAAACAAAGACTATTCATGCTTCATCTACATAATAACCTGCAAAAAGCTACTATAATTTTGAAATAGATTAAGCAGGTTATTTGTTTTAATCAGTGGACATACCTTATTTTATACTCCCATATCAGAGGAATCACACAAACTGTATGGGCTATAAAATATGTTTAAATAATGTTTTGACATGGCTTTCTTGATTACATTTCTTTTATCAGCACTCAAAATGGCCATTTCTGATTTATTTTAGAACATAATGATCCTGGGAGATTTCAATGCAGATGGTGTGTACATCACCCCTAAGGAGATGCAGGAGATTCGCATCCGCAGCGACAAGAATTTCCATTGGCTAATCCGTGATGGCGTGGACACGATGGCAAGAACGTCAAACGAACACACCTACGACCGGCATGTGTTCATTCATAAACACCCATAAATTCAGGGGACATTGCTTAAATTGTGGCATACTATTTCTGTCAAGAAGAAGCATTTTTGACCTTATATTTAAACAATGGAATACATTTATTTACCACAGGATTGTTGTGTATGGAGAAGATATGCTTACAGCCTTTGTGCCAAACTCAGCCAAGCCATTTCATTTCCACAAAGAGTTTGCTATGACTGAAGAAAAGGTGAGTTGCCCCTCATACTGTATCTCATTGTCTCTGTACCTATTAAAGTTAAATCTCATCTAATAACCAACATGTTCTGCACTTGCATAACTTATTTCTCTTTTTTTGTAGCAACATTTCTCACTCATTATGTGCATCCTCCCACAGGCCCTGAGGGTGAGCGACCACTACCCTGTGGAGGTAGAGTTACGTAAAGCCCCTCCTTTCTGGATGACAAAGAGCAACCGAAGAAGTGACAGTGTTGATTCATCAGTTCACAGAGCTGTCACAGGTAAAAAACAAAACTGTATTTTACTGACAGACATGAATTTAAGTATGTGGGAGAGGTGCAAACAGTACTTTGTTTACACATTTCACTGCAGTGGGGCCCTTTTCAAAGACAGTTATGCACTTAATGAAAAGGAATGGTTGGAATTTGGGAGTGTTTCTTGTAAAAAATAATTAGTACTTGCCTTACAGCTTTAGTCAAAAGCTTTACTTTCGAAAAGCAGAGGCTTTTAAAATGTTTGGGAGGAGAAAACTAGTTTTAAACAATTAAAATGTCTTTATTGTGATGGTGCAGAAAAAACATGTTTGTTATTAAGTCTAATACAAAGATGTCAATTCATTGTTTAAAAGGAGAGTCTTGTGATTTGTGTGTACACACATGCTTTACATTTTGTGATTGACCAAATCCAATGCTTCTACAGAAATCTCAGTAAACACCAAAACCAATAATATCCTATGTACTTCCTTTGTGTCCAAAGCCTGAAATATAGAATCTTTTGTGCCATGCTGTAGACCTTTACTACAAAGCCAAACCACAGTTACGCTAGTCAAAATCAGAAATGACTTTTTTTCATCCATTTGTTTTTAACTATTAAAACTCACTTCAATTAGTTTATATCCAACAGCCTTACCCACAAGAGCGCCAAATCCAAGGCATGAAATATTTTCCAAAACATACTCTTTCTCGTGTTAAAGTCAAGTTCAGTAAAAACTGGGGTCAGGCTGTTTAAGGTGGTGTTCAGACGAAATGTACTTGGGGCTGAAGTCTCTGACAAGGCAGGAAGTTGAAGAGGCACAAACACACTAAATGCATTCAATGTGTTTTCCTCTCTCTTTACTTTTTTCATTTTGCTGAAAATAACAACAGATTACAATCAGCCTTTAAGATAAAAGCATATTCTAGTAACACTTGTGTTTATTTTCTCTTGTGCACTTGAGTAAATGTTTTAAATGATGCCATATTTCTGCAGACTTCAACCCAAACATTGAGGCACTAAAGCCCAATAATTTGCGAGACCATGGCAATTTTAACAAAAAGTTGAACAAAATAATCCAGTGACAGTTATTAGACACTATGCATGTAATTAATTAAGTGTTTTTTCCCTCTTACAGAAAGTCTGCAGGATGATGTGTTGAATCTGCAGAAGGAAAACCTCCTGCTGGAGCGAGAAAAACTTCAACTACTGATCACTTTATTAAAACAGCGGCTTTCCACACTCAAGCTGAAACAATGACAAGATCTCACAATGACATGACTGATTTTGCTAAGCTGTATTTTTTTTAAATACATAATGGTTTCACACATGAAAGGTGTCCTTTTTATATGTATCTGGTCCGTGTACGTTTTGTTAGTTTGATTTTTCGTTTGAACCAAAAGCCAAAAAACGAAAATACCAGCCTTTTTTCGTTTTTGATTTAAAACGGAAAAACGGAAAACCAAAGCCGTTTCCCGTTTGTGTTGTCTGAATCAAAAGAGGGATAACGAGAAAACCTAATAAAAAAAAGTCTGTAAAGGTAAAATACTTGTTATTGACATCATTATTTGATCGACATTAAAATGTGTCTTTACCAGTCACCCACTGTCACCAAGTTTGTGTTGCCGTTACTAATTTACATTCTTCAAAGGAATTGTTCATCATTTCAATGTTTTAGCTTGTTGCATCACTCTTCAGGTGACAGAAACCAGTCGTTTAACTGTTGTTGCATCTAGAAAAAGAGACAGGCAAAGATAGCTCATCACTTGTTAGCTTTGCACAAATACTGGTAGTCAATAAGAAGTGCTAGCATCAGAATATAACTTTACAAAACACATAAAGGTCCTGAGACCGTGGTAAATAAAAAAAGTCACAACAAGCACACGGGATCGTTTAGTGTTGTTGTAAAGTTAATCTTTTGACTATCAGCAAGGCAGAATAACACTTCCTTTTGACTACCAGTATTTGTGCAAAGCTAACAAGTGATGAGCTATCTTTGACTATCTCTTTTTCTAGATGCAACAACAGTTAAACGACTGGTTTCTGTCACCTGAAGAGTGATGCAACAGGTTAAAACATTGAAATGTTGAACAATTCCTTTGAAGAATGTAAATTAGTAGCGGCAACACAAACTTGGTGACAGTGGGTGACTGGTAAAGACAAATGTTAATGTCGATCAAATAATTATGTCAATAAAAACAGTGGTCACATTTTTACTCTTTATGCTTAAGAAATAATAAACAACAACTGTGACCCAAATATCAGTAACTAAAGTCAACTCAAAAACACCATGCCTGTCCGTGTGTATAAAGGGGAAACATGTTACTCCTCATCAAAAAGGGATTTCAGAAAAGACTTCTGACAGACCATTAACCTCAACTATGGTGCTGTTATCGGAGTTCCCCCTACATTTTGCACAGTAGTCAGAGGTCTCCTGCCACTGCTCCACACATCTTTTGCAGCCAATGATGCTCTTGCAACATTGTGTGAAGACTGGCTCTTCGATGAACCCTAAAAAGAAAATTGAGAAAACCTAGTCATTCTCTGTATGCATGTCCCTGTTAAATATTTTTGGTGTATTGGGTGATAGTGTTTACTTATAACACAACTTTAATGCTGTGGAAAATGTCTTTGTTATTATAGCATACTACGGCCTGTTACACAAAGGTCTACGTCAGTACATGCAATTACCTGTAGTGTATAAGACACAAATGACCTTTTTATGTGAATGTAAAAATGCGTATTTGTACAATGGTAGACACAATATTAAATGGATTTAAAGTTACCTTATGTGTGTGAAAATTATTCAAGTATCTATTGCATACTTACTCAAACAAACAACACAGCAAAAACCTTGCTTGATTATCTGTAGCTGGGAAGGACTTAGGGTGACTCTTTGAGTGGCTGTCAGATTGGTGAGCTCTCTGATTGATGCAGTGACATCTGATAAGCTCTGTGATGCCAGTACCAGCTCTTCAACAACATAACACATAGTTAATGGTACTGTTAAATCGTTTATGCTAATTGTGGTCTTACCGTTTGTTTGAAATATTATAAAATGCAAGTGTTTTATTTCTGAATGTAGCTTGGCCAAGTCAGGGCTGTTTTCTATGGGGTTTATATTACATGGTATACATAGTTCAAAACAAGACAGAAAAATTGCAATAGGGTGTATCAAGGTAAATTGCTAATCTTGATTGTGGGGAAAAGTTTTTAGTTTTTTTATTGACAGGCACTTTTTTAGGTGGGGGAACCCATTCACTAGCAGCATGCAAAAGTGTTAATACATAAGCAGTAATGGCCAGAAGATATGTGCTGATTTGAAATAAAAAACTGTTGTTTTTAATAGTCGGAATAAGAAAGCTTAAGGATAAAAGCAAGAAAAACACAATGTACTTCAATGATTGAATTATGTATACGGGTAATATGAATACATAAGATACCTCAATCTTCTCCGCTTTGTGCCTTGCAAGTCCTGAAAGTCCCGTTCTGCTACAGCAAGAATTCTTCTTGCATTTTGTTTCCAGTAGTGTGACCCTTAGGAGTAGAACAAAACAATATAACTTAAGTGGCTAGTTCAGTCACGAGTAGTATTGTGGCATGTAATATATACACATAATTCATTAATATTGTCCACCTGTTGTTCCCTCTGACTCCAACATTTCATTTCCCTGGGCATCTGTTAATATAATGGGGTCATGACTTCCAATGGCATCTTGCACCTTTCCAATGATCCCCTGAATGGAAGCCTCGCATTCCAAAAACCGGATAACCACCATTCTGCTGGGACTCAGTCTCCCACCAACCAGCTCAGCAAGGTACACTGATCTGTAAAAATATCATACCCACATAAATGCTATGACACTGAAGCCATAATAATCATAGCAATGGTTAATATATATGTGTCATTTGTATATCAACAAAAGACAATGTAGAGCATTTTTTAGGGAATAATGTTAAAATGTGCATAAAGTGGTATTAACTATTAGTACACAATAACTACGAATTATATAAAGAATGGAAACTGGATTTGAAATGATAATTTCCTCATTTCAAATCTTATCTATCGATTTTTCATGTAAATGAAATTATAATTAATTTCCCATCTCGTAATTAGTACATTTTAAAATAATGTTTCACAGTAACTTAGTAAGCGACTTTAAGGTTACCTTTGAAATGTTTTGGAGACAGTGGCCCTTGGGGGGGCTGAAGCCCGCTGTGCAAGTGAACTAGCAGAAGCAGTTGCAGGTGTTCGCATGCAATAAAATCGTTGGCCCATGTTACTTGAAGCTGGATGGCGGGACATCGTCCTCACCATGCACCTCATAGTGACCTCTGGGAGTGAGATCATAGGAGTTGAAAACACCTGATGCTCCAGGAAACCAGGCCACGTTCGCATCATCACTCACATAGAGACTTTGAGATGAGACCTGTCAAAAACAATCATAAGTCAATTAACTCCTAGTGCTAGTCGTTACTTCCAAACCTTTATATATGATTGTGACTACTGAGAAAACCTCACCAAATGGTGAACCTCTAAATTAAGTGATTATTATTATAATTATTCACATAATAATAATAATAATAATAATAATTCAGGTTCAGGCGGACTTCAAGGATGCAAAATCCCCAACAACTAGGCTAACAGGCTTCACAAAGGCACAGAGCTGTAATGTTAACTAGTAGCTAGCTAATTCAGTGATTGTAGTCGATGTAGTCTATAGTATTATTTGTATTTTTACCTGAAAAATGCGGCTTAGTTTTTTTGCAGTCATATCTTCTTCTCTGAGACACACTCTTTTACTGTTGCGAAATACTACGTATTGATCCATGTCTATTAAAGGTGGGGTAGGTAAGTTTGAGAAACCGGCTCGAGATCGCTAGAATTTGAAAATACACAACCGGAGAAAATCTGCCACTTCCTTATAGAGCCCCTCCTCCAATACACACGAACGCGCACATGACCAATGAGGGCACGAGATAAGTTTGTGCCCCAATGGAAGGCTGACAGGCAGGTAGGCCAACCAAAGTCTGAATCCGTTTAGTCGGCCCGGCTAAACGGACGACTTTTTACAGTATTACGGCTTCTTTTTCGGCTTTTTCGGCTTCCATACATTTTTGTATGGATTTTTTGTCAAAGCGCTTAAGATATTCATTGCTATCGGGATGTTAAGAACATTCCATGGAATATAACAAAAAGTGTATCTCGAGCCGGTTTCTGAAACTTACCTACCCCACCTTTAACTAGCACCGCACTTTTATTTTTGACCTTCTACTTCCGACCACATGGATGGATAGAGACGATAGAGACACGACTGATCTGCGCTCTTATTTTGTAAGGCAACTTCCGGTAGCAGAATATGAAAAAACTGGGGGTTTTTTTGTTTCTATTTTCTAGTGATTTTATTTTTTGTTTTGAGAAAAACTAAATCAATAGAAAACAGAATATGAAAAAACTACCGTGCCGGCTCGGTTTGCTGACGGCCGGCACCGCCCTTTATTATTATATGTTTTAAGCAAGCAGCAAACTCTGGGGAACAGCCGGGACGCCAATACGGAAGTGCCACACACTGCAGTTCATACATGGGCCGCTAGGGACTGGCTGCAGAAAGGAGCAATTTCCATAGACCCCATGTTAAAATGCCCAACTTTACAGCAGAAAAAAAACATGTTTCTACCACAGTCTATGGTTTTAAGGCATCATGTAAATTGCGCTGACAGGCGATAGAGGTTCACAGTGTATCCCACGTGTGGCTTTCTGGCACCAGGGTCAGCCGTCTCTCCAGTTGTTTTTTTCAAATCAGCTGCTCTTCATTTTTTTCCCTGCTATATTCAATGAGTGATACAAATACTTTTGGGAGAAGTTCAGGTCTTGTACTTGAGTAAAAGTACCAGAGTGTAGGAATACTCGGTTACAATAAAAAGTCCTGCATTCAAAATGTTACAAGTAAAAGTAGAAAAGTATTATCATCAAAATATAGTTAAAGTACCACCTGCAGAGGGATGTAGATTCAGGTGTTCTTTTCCCCATAGAGACCGCCTCGCTGCACCTTATCCCTTGCATAAAGATAAATTGTGGGTCCCTTACAACATATTGTACACAGTGGAAATAAACATTCTGGTTACCTCAACATCAGGTATCTTATACATTAAACTCCTTCTGAATCAAACCGTCACGGTAGCCTTACCTTACTGATCCCTCTTAAATTAGAAAAAACACGTTACTTTCCCAGCAGAGAGAAAATTGATTATTAAATTATTAATGTGACTAATAAAGAGCAGTTTGATTATTAAGTATTATTCTGTTGATCGATGTCATTACATTTGGGAAAAAGCACATAATGACTTATTTAAGACTCGTTTTTGTCAAAGTTTAGGACTTGGACTTGACTTGATTGCCCATCCTGACTTGAGACTTGACTTGGACTTGAGCGCAAAGACTTGAGACTTGACTCGGACTTGCAAAACAATGACTTGGTCCCACCTCTGCTAATTTGACTGCTACTAGAAATGAAATGAAGTAGGCTACTTTTACTGTGTACTTTTTGAGTAATCCTCTGTCCTCCATAGTAGCCTACATAATTCAGGTTTTTCTGCTATCTTTGATGAATGATAAAAAGACAATTTTACCATTAGTTTGTTGTGGCGGTCCAGCATAACACAACAGGAAAGAATGAAACAGAGAGGAATCAATAAAACACAAACACAGATATAGCTGATCAGTAATTATTATTTAGTTGTTGCAACAAACAAACAATATGGGGAGTACATCACCTGCTGCCACAGCAGCCAATCGCGGAAATGCCCCGCACCAACAATCATACAGCATATATAGCCACTGCAATGAACACACACACATTTTCCCTAGGCATGTTTAACGCACACACATTCTATCATGCAGCCTACCACACATAGGCCTATGTCACATGTTTTTCTCTGAAAGCAATACTTGTATATGTTTAAACGTCATCATCTCATGACATCCTTAGGAGTAGTTAACAAACAAAAATGTTAACTGTTTTTTATAACCTGAGGCCTTCTCTGAACTTCCTCTAACCTCGGTGTCAGCTCACTTAAAATGAATACATCTATTGATTATTCAGAACGACCATTGTCTCTCTAACTGTGTGTGACCCAACTCAGTAACACACATCATATGTGATCTTTAATGAATATCAGAAATACGCTGTATTAAACATTCTGCTATAACACTGAATGAAATTGATACTGTTTGACTTTGTATTAGTAAGCCTACTACTAACAATACATTGAAGTACTTTTACTGTGTATTTTTTGAGAAATACTCTGTCAAAGTCCCCTTCTGAGAACAAAATCAAGCCACTTCTGCTAAGTTTGATGAGGGAATTCTTTTTATTGCAATTAATTCTTCGTGAGATTGATCCTGTTGGACTCAGTACTGAAACTACCCCCACAAGTACTATGAAGTACTTATTGTGTACTTTTCCAACAATCCTCTGTCAATGTCCCCTCCTGAGTACAAGAATGCATGTTTCTCTGCTATTTTGAATAAGCGTTAAAAAACCTTTCTTCATGAGACTGATATTGTTGGACAGAGTATTTTAAGAGGATGGTAGACTGCACACTGACTCACTCTGTCACTCTTGTTGGCCTCTTATGATGCTGCTGTCTTTTAATATATGATTATTTCTCAGCCGCTAATTCGTCACAGATTCTTCAGTCTCATCAGCCTCATCCTTCCATCAGTCCCAGTCAACGCATCAGCCTCCAGCACACTTCCAGTGTCTGACTCCATATGATATTGTCCTGATGCTGTAAGGGTGATGCCCCATGATCACACAGTGCCAAGGACCTCATATTATGTCTGTCATTAATGTTACATCACCCATTATAACAATTTGCTTTCCTTTTTCTCTTCTCTTAACTGAATAGCCCTGTCTTTAAGTATAATACAATGTAAAGTCCTTTTCCTGCACCATTTTAAGGCTTCAAAACAGGCATTTTTACTGTATGTGTTTGGAGAAATGACACAATCAATGGCCCAGAATTGTACTTTATAAACTCTGAATCTTGTGGTGCTTGAATAATTACACACTGGTTAAGCCGGCCAGGTTATATATGCCTTTTTTGGAGCCCTTTTTTGCAATATTTATTAAAATGTCAGTAGTTATTTAAACAAACCACTATCATACAAGCAACCATAAAACACCCTTTACTAGAGCCATTGAAGCCCATGAAGAATTTATCCTTTCACAAATCTGTTCAACGTAAGTTAACATTTTAAATATTCTTCATTTGCAGTATTTTTTTAAAAAAGTGTTCAGAAAGACTGCATCAATTATATATGTATATGTATATATATATATATATATATATAATATCAATATTTTTATTAACTAACCAAAGTCAATTTAAATAGCGGGCAAAAATGGGTTAATTGCCATGCATGTGGTGTTTGATATAGTTTTACGTTCAATTTCAACTATTTTAGGCAGAAAAACGTATATTGACGAAACCTTTTTTAATAATTTACTATAATTTAGAAAGGTTTTTGTGAGAAATCATTTCAAAAGTAAACTTATTTTTCATTTTATATTTAAATTTGAAATGTTTGCACACAACATTATTAATTTATTAGGGCTGTCAGTCGATTAAAATATTTAATCGCGATTAATCGCATGATTGTCCATAGTTAATCGCGATTAATCGCAAATTAATCGCACATTTTTTATCTGTTCTAAATGTACCTTAGAGGAATATTTTTCAAGTTTTTAATACTCTTATCAACATATGAGTGGACAAATATGCTTTATGCTAATGTTTATTATCATTTGAACAATGACAAATATTCTCATGAATATTAAACACAACAACCTCTGAACATTACAAATATCCGCCTCAATTCTACCTGGAACCTCTCATGGAACCTCTCATACAATACAAATGGTGTGTGTGTGTGTGTGTGTGTGTGTGTGTGTGTGTGTGTGTGTGTGTGTGTGTGTGTGTGTGTGTGTGTGTGTGTGTGTGTGTGTGTGTGTGTGTGTGTGTGTGTGTGTGTGTGTGTGTGTGTGTGATCGTTGGAGCCATGTGCAACTCAAGGCATATAGAGAGGCGAAGTCCCTCCCTTTCCGGGAGCCTCCATGGGACCCCGGAAGCGTAAAATTATACATTGAAGTCAATGGAGAGAGAAAGGTTATCTTTTGATCCCGTTTGAATTGTGCCACGAATGACACATATGATGTTTGTCAATTTAAAAGAATATTTTGCAAGTCAAAAAAATTTAAATGTGTCGTAAAACTGTGAAGTTACACATTTTTTTGTGTGAAACCGTTGTTAGTTGCTCTTCAGATTGAAGCGTCCAGTTTTATATCGACTATACTGTATGTGTGATCTCCTTTTACATCTCGTTGTGTCATTTGAGTTTATTTGCTGTGTGTAGATTCAAGGGTTTTGGTTATCTTGTCAATTTGTTTGGTTATCCAGGCACAGCTGTGTGTGACTCCCTCTGGTACACTGGTATGTGTTTTCCTAATGTAGAGAGCATTGATTAATTAATAAACTACACACTGAGTCTAGATCCTGACCAAATCCTTTTTTATTGTTGATCAAATGTTTTTCAAAAATGTATTCATACACATTTAGAAAAATACAATGTACAATCACAACCAGTACAACACACATTACAAAAAATACAGAAAAAACAAACAATAACAACAATCAGACAAAACTATGGAAAAATAACCCCTCCCACCCCCAGATCCGGACCATCCTTGTATTATTGCTCATTCAATCTATTATAGCATGCTAACAAACATGGTACTTACTTTATTTGTACAGATCTGCATGGGAGACGATTGCGCGATGCAGAGCGCTGTCTGTGATTGTGCACGGGGGATGTACAAATGCAGCCACGCTGCAGCATTGGCAATATGTGCCATGTGGCAGATCAGCTCCACAGATGTCGAGTGCCAGTGGAGGAAGCCTGGCACTTCCAAAGTAGTCCAGCCGGTGTCTCAACTTTACCAACAGTGAGAGGAGACATACAACCCACTGGCCAGAGACATCGCCACTCAGGATGTAGACTGGTTCAGGTCTGCACTGAGGGGCGCACAGTGTGGCATGGCATGGCTTTTGTCACCTGAGCCAGAGCCGCGGCCTCAACATCAGGCCATTGTCACCGTGCCGGAGCTGGTGAAGGGGCATGGGGGTCGGGGGCATGAGGCAATTCTTGCCTCAACGCGACTGAGCAGAGACCAGCAAGCTGCCATCCAGACAGCCACCGGAGGACAGCGGACAAAGTGGCAGTTACACAGGCGGGGCAGGTTGACAGCCAGCAAGTTTGGTGCTGTGCTGCGGTCGGGACTTTCATTCACTCCATGCGCGTCCCTCATGAAGAGGGTGCTCGGGGGGTACATCTTGGACGGAGTCATGGCTGTCAACTGGGGGGTTGTAAACGAGGCCGAAGGGGTGAAGGCTTTTGTGCAGGCCTATCAGGAGACAGTGTTCGAGTCTGGTCTCTTTGTGAGTGAGTCGGTGTTTTGGGAGCATCCCCCGATGGACTTGTGCAGCCATCTGCCCTGCTGGAGGTGAAGTGTCCACCATCATTATATAGGATATATATATATATATATATATATTTGTATACATATCTGTAAATTGTATAATTTTATTTGATTTAAAAGTATTTTTGATCTCTGTCTATAAACACAAACTGAGTAAGATTGACAATAAAGTTGACTTTGAAAAATATATATATTCTTTATGAAAATAGTTGACTGTTGGAGAAATGAATCCAAATGAAACGTTGGACTGAACTACAACTATGCCTTTAAATCTCTACGGACTGTTTTTCAGTGGGATGGCAAGTTCCTATCTTTAAACATTTATTAGTTTTTTCTCAGAACAGATTTGATTTTCTGAAGTTAATTTAACTTAACTATGTAAGGTCATTATTAAAAAGGTACAATCAATTTGTTTAGGGTTGAATAAAATAATGATAAACATTTCATTTGGATAATTTACTGACAGAATAAGAAACTCAATGATGCTCTACTCACCTGTTCCTTTTTATAAAGTGAAACAGTTGAAACGATAGATTTTAGTAAATTTAAAAACAACCTTCTCCAAAAGCTATCAAGGAATATACCGAATACTTGTTTTAGAACTTTATTACATATTTTTATATAAATAGTTTGAATGATCCATAATTGACAGAAGCTTGTGTTTACACTGACCTGTTACTCATATATTAATGTCTTTGTAACTTCAGTAAAGCACTACCTCACTCATTTCTTTCATTCATCACGGTTCAGTAAACTAAGTGACACATGAACCAGTTTAATAATTATAATAACGTAGGATTGCAACTCTTTGAAACTGTAGGTGGCTCTTAAAAGAGCCGTTGTGTTTGGGTGTGCTGGTCTCAGGTCAGTTTAAGCCTTGGGCATGATGGCGACCCTCTTTGCTTGGTTCATCTTACTGGGGGGCAGCTACATGGATGTCGGTGCAGTCCACAGTCATTGTGCAGTTGAAGGCAGAATGAATTTATTATTGACTCCGAATGAAACACAACTTCATGTCATACAATACATTGACTTTGTTTGTAATTGTGTAAAAAAATAAAGCATTGATTAGCAAGCAGGACCTGCAGGAACAGAGCATGGTGATGGATGGAGCTGGGAAGAGAGAAGAATAAAGAAAACAGATCAACTTCATTATCGGATATTAAAAATTCAATTTCAAAACAAGTTGCCGCTCCTACAGTTTCCTCGTGTGTAAAGATGATTTCACTTGACCTATGCACAATATCACACTCAATACATGTGTGTCTCTGGGGGGTGCATTGTGCCTTTGATGTATATAAATAATATACCATAACCAAATACTATTACGTACAGTGGAAATCAGGTTGCCAGAGCAGGTCAGTGTGCATGTTCCTCAGGGTCTCAGCAGTTACAGGTGAGGGAAAGGAAATAAAAGAGAAAAAGGTCAGTAACAACACTTTAAATACTTATCTCTTTTAATAATGTTCTATCAGTAATCACTCAACTACTGTCTTTCCAACAAACAGATTGACTCACTATCATCACAATGAAACACGTCCAGAAGAATGGACCACAGATGGAAATTAGCTATTAGCTATAATCTGGCATATTGCATCTCTTCTCTTTGCTGAGATTAATGTTTTTGTATGCATGGTCCTTCTATAAATAAATAAATGTCATGCAAAGCTGCCTTCCTTCCTTTGACTCTCCCTGAACTGCCTGATCTTTTAATGTTCAATGTTACCCATTTGAGCAGATAGCATTAAGTAGAAAAGATCGCAGATGCTAATCTGCCGTTAGCCTACCTCCCTCCGAGGGGGCGATAGGCTCCTCTTCAAATGTTTCACAAAATACTTACCATTATGACTACTCTTACTGTTTAACATTTGGGTTCACTTCATGTTAAGGCTAATACAAATGACAAGGCTAAGTAATGTGATGCTAACTAACGTGCTCGCTACTAGCTATGTAGCTAACTTGACTATGTTCCATGCACAACATGTGTATTACCTGATGTCTGATCCAACGACTCCTGGTCCTTTCATCAGACGGGAAGCGATAGAACGAGCTATGATCTATAAGTATGATCACTTATGTGATTACAACCTGGTACAAAGCACACAGGCATCTTGTAAAAGTGAATTTATTTTTAGCAATCTCTTATTTATTGGAGGGAATAAATCAGTTATGAGATCTTCTTCTTCGCTTTAATTACGAGTCGCAACCACTTGGAGCATGATCGCCTGTGACATCACTTACGCGAGCCAGAATGGGATTTGGGATTTGTAGTCTTTGTAGTCGCGTATTTTTCATAGTCTTATATTTCAACAGTTTTACGACAAAATGTGACTTTTTTGACATGGAACTTATTGTTTAAGATTGACAAACATCATATGTGTAGTTCGTGGCACAATTCAAACGGGATCAAAAGATAAGTTTTCTCTCTCCATTGAATTCAATGTTAATTTTTCGCTTCCGGGGTCCCATGGGCCGGAAGTAGATGGGCGTGACTTCACCTCTCTATAGAGAGGCGAAGAAAACGAAGAAAACGTATCTTTTAAAGCCAAAAAACGTATCCGCCAAAAAACCGAGAGAAGAAGAAGAAGATGAAGAAGCCGTCTCCGAGCTGTCCGACTTCAGGCGAGCTTTTTGAGACCTCCCCCGGCTGCGATCGGCTACTCTCGTCTACTTTCGAGGCGAGCCGCAATAGGCTTGTTTGAGACACATTGCGGCTCGCCTCGAAAGTAGACGAGAGTAGCCGATCGCAGCCGGGGGAGGTGTCAAAAAGCTTGTCTTAAGTCGGACAGCTCGGACTCGGAGACGGCTTCTTCATCTATTTCTTCTTCTCTCGGTTTTTTGGCGGATTGCAAACAACTTTAAGGTGCATACCGCCACCTCCGGAGTCGGCTTGACTCGGTTTGCATTTATAAAGAATGCACAAATGTGTTTAATCGTTAATGTCAGATATGTACTAAGTAAATACATTTGTTCCTGCTCAAGATTAGATTAAACTGTATTGTTATTGCACATATTACAGGTACTGAGAGAACGAAATGCAGTTTAGCTTCTAACCAGGTGCAACAAGCAGTGAAGTGGAAAGTAATGTACACAATCTACAGAATAACATATAGAATGAATTGAATGATGAATAAACAGTGGGGTATGAATACACTAGATATCAGCCTGTGAGCAGTATGAACAGTGTGTATGAATATGCTAAGATATATAAAGTATGAAAACGGTAATCAGTATAGTATCAAATATATAGATATTAATTTCATGATGATAAACATTGTGGAACAATGATGAAAAATGGGAATGGATGTGGCGACGTAAAACTGACACAAAACAACAACAAACTTTTGCCAGCCAATTGGAGAGTTTCATCAGCAGCACGTGGTAAAAACCACCAATGAGCGCTCAGCTCGAGATACCAGCGAGCCGTTTCCCATCAAGCATTTCGCTTCTGCAGCTTGTGGAGAGCAACTACGCCAACTCGCCTCGCCTCGCTCTCAAGGCTGCGGGCGTCTTTGTCCCGCGAGATTTCAAAGTCTCATGTGGGCGAGCCTCCAGAGCAAGTCGGACAAAATGACTAACCATCATGCAACGCACTAGCAAGACGGGCAAGACGGTTGATCGCAACTGCGCAGGTCTGCGCAGGTCTTGCTTGTCTCAAACACGCCTAATGTGTCTCAAACAAGCCTACTATCACCGCTTTTGTTTTGAAATCACTTCCATGAGTTTCGCCCCGCCCCTCGCTCCAATGACCATTCGACCATTTAGTAAGGTAAAAAGCAAAAAGCAAAAAGGCCTCTCAAACGCTCTTCCGTTTACGTGTTTAATAAAGAAAAACAATTGGACGGTAGATACACGGATTCTAGACAGATAATATATGTATGTTTTATAATATTTTAGTGCAGAGTGAAATACTCCTGACTCTTTTATTTGTTCTATTGAATATGTATTGTGTTATTCTGTTAATAATATAAATGAGATGGAATGGATGATTGGTTTGTCTGGTCTATTGGTCAGTGACATTATGAGTTTATAATGATGATTTCTAAAAACTTCAACAAATAAATGCTTAATTAAAGAGCAACCGCACATTTATTTTGGTTCAGTGTTTATCGTAGTAAACAGATGTTTTGCAAAAGGCTAATCGTGTTATCGAACGTGTGCTGCATTCAAGTGACCGGCGTAAGCTCCAATATCCAGCGTTCTGTAGCCGTTAAAAACGACCTGACACTTTAGGCTATTCAAGTTATATATCTGCGGTTATAAATATAAAAATACATTTAAGTTGATGTTGTTAAATTGCATTTATACGTTTTAAACTCATGTAATGTAAAAAATACATTTTTAGAGAATAAAAAACGCTTGCTGTCGTGTGGATTCTTAATTTACCGTTTTCTTTGCACAGCAAGTGAAGTGTACACGCATTAGACACGTGACTACCGGACCACTTCCACCACAACACGGAGGAGGAACCCTGCAGACTGTCAACAACATTGCAACAGAGCTGACAGTAAGCAAACTTTTACAACATCGAGCAAACCCTGAAGCTACACAACATCATCATCGCTGACCTGTCCTGCAGACAGGCCGTTTCAATGCATCACAGAGGACCGAAAACACCGCGGCGATCATGGATGTTTCCGATCTCTTTAGTAGTTGCAAAAAGGGCGACATTTTTAGAGTCAGGTAAACAACGGCTCAGCTGACGTTTTTGGCTTGGATGTCTTTGGTTGAGTGTTATGACTGCATTCGTATTCTGTTTTCCTAATTTCTGTCTTACAAAACATGTCTTATGTATTTGGCCTGTACTGCACGTTTTGCAGGTAAACTCTAAGCTAACTGCGTTGTTATTGCAAGGTAGACATTGAGGTAAACACGGAAGGGTTGCTAACTTTAGCTCTTTATAACCCAGCTGGTAACTTTAGCTGTCGTTGATTTTTGTAAACCACTAGTATAGTTTGTTGATACAGCGTAGTTAAGATACTAGGCTTGTTTGAGACACATTGCGGCTCGCCTCGAAAGTAGACGAGAGTAGCCGATCGCAGCCGGGGGAGGTGTCAAAAAGCTCGTCTTAAGTCGGACAGCTCGGAGTCGGCTTGACTGGCTGGGTTTGCAATGGCGGAAATTGCGTTGGCGTTTTTCGTTGCAGATGAAGTGGATGCAATAGGAATCCCACATGTATTGTATGGAGAATGTAATTTGATTTAATCTTGCCATTTTAAATGATGTATTCAATAAATAAGAATAACATATAGAATGAATTGAATGATGAATAAACAGTGGGGTATGAATAAACTAGATATCAGCCTGTGAGCAGTATGAACAGTGTGTATGAATATGCTAAGATATATAAAGTATGAAAACGGTAAGCAGTATAGTATCAAATATATAGATATTAATTTCATGATGATAAACATTGTGGAACAATGATGAAAAATGGGAATGGATGTGGCGAGGTAAAACTGACACAAAACAACAACAAACTTTTGCCAGCCAATTGGAGAGTTTCATCAGCAGCACGTGGTAAAAACCACCAATGAGCGCTCAGCTCGAGATACCAGCGAGCCGTTTCCCATCAAGCATTTCGCTTCCGCAGCTCGTGGAGAGCAACTGCGCCAACTCGCCTCGCTCTCAAGGCTGCGGACGTCTTTGTCCCGCGAGATTTCAAAGTCTCATGTGGGCGAGCCTCCAGAGCAAGTCGGTCAAAATGACTAACCATCATGCAACGCACTAGCAAGACGTTGATCGCAACTGCGCAGGTCTGCGCAGGTCTTGCTTGTCTCAAACAAGCCTACTATCTGTCAGTGTTGAATGGCCTATTTATTTACCAGACATGAATTAATGCACCACACCTCACTGAACAGTGCCTCTCACCCATTTTCCACCTTGCATTTTGCTCCAGTGTGATGCGCCCTTTTGATTTTCTCTCAAAATGTTTGACATTACATACATTGTAGTCAGATTCTGGTTCGTCACTGTTAACACTTATTTATTCTCTCTTTCAGATACCTTGTTGAACAAAGAGATGTGGACCTCAATGTGAGAGATAACTGGGACAGCAGCCCTTTGTAAGTACAATTTAAGGAGGTAGTATAATTCTCTGGATAACACACGATCATTACACCTCCAACTTAAAATGTGAACACTTTGCTCTCCAGGTATTATGCTTGTCTCTGTGGCCATGATGAGCTCGTCCAGTACCTGTTGGCTAGTGGTATGTTTGATTATGTAATGCAAACACAATAAAAGCATAAAAACGATATAGTGTGATGTCAGCATTATAAATCACACTGAAATAAATGTTCTGTAGTATAATCAGTTGTATTCTTTTTGCTTTGCGTTCAGGTGCTAGGTGTGAGGCCAACACGTTTGATGGTGAGAGGTGTTTGTACTGCTGTCTGAATGACTCTGTTCGACGCCTGCTCAAAGACTATAAGTGCATCACTGTGCGCGCCATGCAGCGGGATGATTATAACTACTTCCTGCACATGTAAGTTTGCCATTCATTTAAAAGAAATATATTCTCGAGTTAAAAGAACCAAGAAGAATGAACTGCAAAAGCAAAGTACCTTTAAAGTTTGTCTTGAATCTATGGCTCCCACAGGATTGTTGACATCCACCTGGATTCATCTACTAATTTATAGACACATGCATTTTCAAACATTTGGACTAACTGTGTTGTAAATGTATTATCTTTTCAATTGCACGTCTGTCCGTCCTGGGAGAGGGATCCCTCCTCTGTTGCTCTCCCTGAGGTTTCTTCCATTTTTCCCCATTAACTTTTGAGTTTCTTTAGAAGTTTGTTCTTGCCCGATGTGAGGGTCCAAGGACAGAGGGTGTCATATTCTGTACAAACTGTAAAGTCCACTAAGACAAATGTTAAATGTGTGATATTGGGCTATATAAATAAACATTGATTGATTGATAAATATTTGTGCTTTTGCTTTCCAGGTTACTGGAGCAGGGTTTACAGAGCGATGTCAAGTTCCTGGTTCATGGACAAATATTTACAGCCCACCGATGTGTTCTCAGTGCACGCTCAGAGTACTTCACTGATATGTTTGAGACCAAATGGAAAGGGAAGAACCTGATCACACTCAAACACCCGTTGGTAGGTATAATGATGTATTCTGTCTGATTCAATTAGATGTTTGCTGCTAATATACAAACTGCAGGCATATCTTGTGTATCTACATCTGTATGGTTTGATTTCAGGTGAACCCTGCTGCCTTTGGAGCCATCCTGCAGTATTCCTACACTGGTGAGCTGACAATACTTTGCCTTCTACATTATATTATATGATACGATAATACTTTATTGGTCAGATCAAGTCTGAAATTTGACTTGCATCACAGCAGCTCCATGTCCAACACCAACATAGACACATATCCAGACACAATACATGAAACACAAACAACAAACATTTAACCTAACATCACAATTACTGAGAGAAAACATTTTCATTGGTCACAGTATTAAGACTTAGCAAGAAACTTTAGTCCGTTTGTTAGTTACAAGTATAATTCTGAAATATTAGAGAGAGAGAAATAATACTTTACCTTCATGATGAATACAAAAAACTATATTTTCCATACATTTTGTTTTTAATAGATTATTATTGTAACATGTAATTTGAACTTCATAAGAAATAAGATTAAATTCAAGGTACCTTTCAATTATACTGTATTATGTTATGTCTGCATTATGACAATATTCAGGGGCCTATATGAACATGGAAAAAATGACCTACTGTAATTCTTCCAATAGTGATTTTAATGTAAGTGATGAGGGAAAAGGACCACAGTCCTTCATAGAGAAGGAAACATAAGCACTTTAAAGTCCAATATCATTAGAAATGTGAATACAGTCATGTTTACATACAAACTGCCATGCTTATACTGGTCTACTCTATGTGTAGTCATGTCAAGCAGAACAATTGAAAAGTTAAGGAGTCAAATCTTTTCATTCATCCTCTTTCCTTATGTTACAGGACGAATGGATATCGATATAAGCCTCGTGGAGGACTGCACACGACTAGCTAAACAGTGTAAAATGGAAGACTTTATCGAGGAAATGGAGAATAAATGCAAACAGTTGTATGAATTTGGTAAGAAAGCTCTCTTGTTTCAGGTTCCAACCAAGGGTTTGACTTTTTCACTCTTTAGTTATGTGACGTCTGACCTGTCTTTTTGTCTTTCCTCACACTGCAGTGTTCAACAAGCCAGGAATCTGTGTTAAGGTTCTCAGCCTGGAGCCTCACATCTCTCAACTTCAAGAGGAGATGGCTCAGTTAGCCGACTGTGCACTTCCCAGTGATCTAAGAGTAAGGATACTTACTTAAAATCATATTTTAATGGGATAAAGGATCGGAGTCATCGGACCTCTGGATATTAAGTTATCAGAGAATAGAGCTAAGTTAGCGCCCTGTGTCCCCCAAACAGCGTCAGATAATAATAATAATAATAATAATAATAATAATGGGTTTAATTTTTGAAGCACTTCATATTTGACTTCAAATCCCGAAGTGCTACAAGCAGTGAGCATAATAATAATAATCAGATAATGAACAAAGGGCAAGAGCACGTTTACTGATATAGCACCTTTCAACACATGGCAATTCCAAGTGCTTTACAAAAATGAAATACATTAAGAGCATTATGAAATAGTGCAGAGGAAACAAACACGTTACAAAAAAGGCATTTAAAAAGCAAAGAGAATGAAATAAACATAAAACAAGCTAATTGATCAAATACAAGAATAACAGTTACAGTGCAGTGTAAGGTAGGAATAGCTGCGGGAAAAAATAAAAGTCTTCAGCCTGGTTTAAAGAAGTAAGAGTTGCAGCGGACCTGCATGTTTCTGGTAGCTTGTTCCAAATATTTGGGGCATAACAAAATTCCCATGATCCAATGCTACCTCGTGCTGTCTTTTGTTATTGTTTTGATTGAGAGACCCCTACTTAGAGGCAGGAAATGACATAATGTGAGTTTAATAAGACTATTTTGACTTAAATAATAATAATAATATATAATATTTTTATAGCGCCTTTCAGGAAACCCAAGGTCGCTTTACAAGTCGGGTAGGGGGGGGGGGGAGTAGGGGAAAAAAGGCAGACAGGTTAAGGGGGTGGGGGGGGGGAAGTAGCGGAAAAATAAACCTATTAAACTAACTATACAGTGGGGAAAGCCTTGGTAAAAAGGTGCATTTTGAGGGCTTTTTTGAAAATGTCCAGAGTTGGGGCGCTGCGGATTTCGGGGGGGAGAGAGTTCTAGAGGGTGGGGGATGCCACACTGAAGGCTCTGTCACCAAAAGTCCGCAACCTGGTGCGGGGGGGGGGAGAGGAGATCCTGTCCAGATGATCTTAGCTTCCGGGATGGAGTGTGGTAGCGGAGAAGGTCAGACAGGTATTGGGGGGCGAGGGCATGGAGGGATTTGTAAGTCAGAAGAAGGAGTTTATAGGTGATACGGTGCTTGACTGGGAGCCAGTGGAGGTGGATCAGACTTGTCTTTATCCTGTTGAATCTCTTGCCCAGGTTGGATTTGGTGAACTTCCCTTTAACGGAGTCGACCGCTTCCCTACCTATCCTGACATCTGCTTCAGAGTCGATGGTTTCGACTTTCTATGTCATAAGGTACAACAACAAAGCTCACACAACATTCCTGAGGTATTTTACAAAACGCTTGTCATTCAAATGAATATTAAAGTTTTTATTGTGTGTGTCTCCAGGCGTTTTTCTGTGGACGTAGTGATTATTTTAAAGCCTTGCTGGAGGACCACTTCAGTGAGGGAGGGCAGCTGCAGTCCCAGCCCAGCACTCCAGTGATTACTTTACACAATATTTCCCATGAAATATTCATCCACGTCATGTATTACATCTACACTGATAACACAGAGGTTAGTGCACAATTTAAGTCTGATATCATTTTGTGGAATTCATTATCAAGGATGCAAACTTATAATTCAGTGAGAAAAATTGTGAGTGCACCAGACAAGGAGTCATAACAACAGACAAACAAACAAAGGCATCACCTCCATTTCATGGCTAACAAACTACCTACTGTTAGGTATAAGGCTTTAAAGAAAACAAAGTGTGTGTGCATATAGGTGTGTTATCAATTATAGTTTAACTATATATTGTTTAATTATCGCTACATTATTTGATAGCAATACTAACTATTTTAAGAGCTGTTTTTGCTGTATTTCATATTAAATCCGTACTTTATTTTACACTTTTAAACTTTAAACATCTATAACCATTTTTATATTAACAATGGATCACATGAATACCCACTAAACAGTATGACAAGACTCTGAATGCTAATGCAGCTCCATGTCTGCTGGATGTATAACTAGGCAACTGAATGCTAACAGGTAGTTAAATGTTATGTTTACAGTTGTTTCCACGGTTAATGTTTACAAATTGACTGATTATCTTTTATGTCCAGTTAATTACAGAGGATGTTTTTGATGTGCTGTGCGTGGCCGACATGTACCTGCTGCCGGGGCTGAAGCGTCTTTGTGGGAAGACTCTTGCTAAGACTATTTGTGAGGACAACGTTCTGTACATGTGGAAGATGGCAAAGCTCTTCCGTCTCTCTCGGCTTGAAGATCAGTGCACCGAGTTCATGGCCAAAATCATTGAGCGGGTAGGTGTCTATTTCCCCATGTTGAGACTGGAAAGGGCTTTATTTTGGCTCGATAACAACAGTGTCTGTGATGTCACAGCGGGTGGCTCAAGGGCAAACAACACTACATGTCTTTATGTTGAATATGAACCTAGAGCCAGCAGGTGTTTAGATTAGTTTAGCATGAAGACTGAAGGCGGGGAAAAAAGTAACCGCTCCTGGCAAAGAATAGTTTGGCACCTAACTAACCATAAAACCAAATTTGGTTATTTTTACATTTTGGGTACAGTTTAAACAAACAAGATTAAATATCTATATTAGTGAGCTTTAGAGGGTAGGTATCTAAGCAGATTTTTCTCACCTTTGGACCGTGCATGCTAGTTATTTCCAATTGTTTCCAGTCTTTATACTAAGCTAACCTTGTTCTAGCTTTTGCCTTATACTAAGCAAACAGACATGAGATTTCTGTCGACCTTCTCATCCAACTCTTAGCAAATACCAATTGGGAGAAATTCCAATTATGCTGAAGTATATCTTTGAATTGCTCCCATAAAGTTAACTAGCTTCTGAAGGACAGCAACAAGTAATGTTCTATGGTTTCAGAGGAGTGTCTCTCTACTGTGACCTTTGGCATAAGGATGTTTATAGATATACAAGGGACATGGTCGTTTTGACCATTCACAAACAATTGATACCTGCAAGCTAAAGTGGATGTTCTGGATGTTCTGGTCAGCCAGGCTCAGTTCCCCCCCCCCCCCCTCATAATGCATTCACACCTGTCTTACCTATGACCTTTCCCAGCTGGTGGAGCAGGACGAGTTTGCAGAGCTCATCAAAGAGGATGCTGCGTCGTTGGAGGAGCGACAAGAGACCGACTCCATCCCAGTTGTGGACGAAATCCGTTTCCACATCACCAGCAATGTGCAGACTTACAGCGCAATCGAGGAGGCCAATCAGAAACTGGAAGCCTTGGAGGAGCTGCTTACCAGCATCAACATTGAATGTTGAGGTGTTCTAGTTTGTGGCTGCCGCAGAGCTGGAAGTTTGGTTTTTTGCAAGGTGGATACTTTGGGAGGAGGCATATGGTGGTGCAAACATCTGTAGAAAGAAAGATCTCTTTGAGTTTTTAAGTTTCATTTTATTTACAGTATGTTGAACAGAATATATATTTTCAAAGGATGTTTTGCTGCGTATTCAGCTATAGCTCAAATTATTCATTGAGTGAGATATATCAAAAGATACAGTACTTGGTGTAAAGTAGCAAGTTCTGCAAGATAAGTTTTGTGTACAATATATTTACACACAAATATCTTTCAATTACCAATGCATGGATTCAGAAGGTGCTACAATTTATATGAGATGGTTATTTTAAAATGTACTTTGACAGAACCAGCACTTATGAAGAACTTTATGAAATGTTATGTTTGTTCACTTCATACATCCAGAAATGTTTTTAAACTCTCAATCTTAATTTTAAGTTGAAAATATAGTGTTATGATGTATTTCACGTGCTAAAGAATGACAACTTTTATTTTGAATTTCACAGCACTATTCAACTAGTAACAATACTCCAGTGTGACACTTATTCCTACATTTATTGCCCATATTCCTGCACTTTGTTTAAGCCTTAATGTGAAAGAAAATTCCCCCTGCTGCTTGAATGACAGCAAGCCTCCCTCTCCCAGTGTCAAGAAAGAAATTCTGAAACTAAACTGTTTGCATGTAAAATCCACCATCAGCATAGGGAGGTTTTAAGGGTTTGTTTAAAAAATCGTAATATCCACTACTAAGTCACTATGCTTTTATATAAAATGGATAAATAACTGCTCTTGGGTTTGGCAATTAAAGGTAGCATTGCAAAAACCAGTAGTGTTGTATTCTTTTATCATTTTTGAAGTGTGCCATCTGGGTCCAATTGTACTCCACAGAGGACATCCTGGGCTTTTCAAACATATGACGTGGGGGTGTGGCTTTGAAAAAGATAGTAGGCTTGTTTGAGACACATTGCGGCTCGCCTCGAAAGTAGACGAGAGTAGCCGATCGCAGCCGGGGGAGGTGTCAAAAAGCTCGCCTGAAGTCGGACAGCTCCGAGTCGGCTTCTTCTTCTTCATCTTCTTCTTCGCATTCTGCTTCTTCTTCTCTCGGTTTTTTGGCGGATTGCAAACAACTTTAAGGTGCATACCGCCACCTCCGGAGTCGGCTTGACTCGGTTTGCATTTATAAAGAATGCACACATGTGTTTAATCGTTAATGTCAGATATGTACTAAGTAAATACATTTGTTCCTGCTCAAGATTAGATTCAACTTTATTGTTATTGCACAGATTACAGGTACTGAGAGAACGAAATGCAGTTTAGCTTCTAACCAGGTGCAACAAGCAGTAAAGTGAAAAGTAATGTACACAATCTACAGAATAACATATAGAATGAATTGAATGATGAATAAACAGTGAGGGGTATGAATACACTAGATATCAGCCTGTGAGCAGTATGAACAGTGTGTATGAATATGCTAAGATATATAAAGTATAAAAACGGTAAGCAGTATAGTATAAAATATATAGATATTAATTTCATGATGATAAACATTGTGGAACAATGATGAAAAATGGGAATGGATGTGGCGACGTAAAACTGACACAAAACAACAACACACGTTTGCCAGCCAATTGGAGAGTTTCATCAGCAGCACGTGGTAAACACCACCAATAAGCGCTCAGCTCGAGATACCAGCGAGCCGTTTCCCATCAAGCATTTCGCTTCCGCAGCTCGTGGAGAGCAAGTGCGCCAACTCGCCTCGCCTCGCTCTCAAGGCTGCGGGCGTCTTTGTCCCGCGAGATTTCAAAGTCTCATGTGGGCGAGCCTCCAGAGCAAGTCGGACAAAATGACTAACCATCATGCAACGCACGAGCAAGACGTTGATCGCAACTGCGCAGGTCTGCGCAGGTCTTGCTTGTCTCAAACAAGCCTAATTTCATTGTATTTCAAAATGGCGTCCATCAACACAAGCACTATTTATAGAAAGAGAAATGGTAAGTTTGTAATTTTGTAATTACCAGTGTTGTGAGTTCAATATTTTTAATTCATTATAGTAAGGGAACATCTTAGGAGTTAGTGTAGTGAGTTTTCAGAGCAGTGTAATACTTATTTTACCTAAAACTAAATGTTTTTATGAATGTCCTCTGAGGAGGACATGGGGATTTGCTAACTTTTTATTTCCCCCATTTTGCACAACACAAATGGAGTCCACTATGGGCCAAAACTAACACTTAGGTTTCTGTAGGGCAGATTGATGCAGTGGAAAAACATACATCAAGTGTCAGATGTATCTGCATTTCAAAAAAGGATGGAGTACTACAAAGGGGGCACAATATTTGTTGCATTGAGTTGATAATAATAATAATAAATGGAATGTATAAAGCGCCTTTCACTGGACCCAAGGTCGCTGACGCTCATGGTGGACAGACAAAAACAAAACAGACAATGAGGAGCGAACAAAACAAGAAAAAAATAAAATAAAGGAAGCCATGATGTGCTCTAATGTTGTCTAAATGTACTTGTATGTTAATGTTGTTTGTATACTATGTTTCGCATAACTAACACCCAATGTCCTCTACAAAGGACACACAAAATGAATGGGTGGGTCTCTGGAGAATATATCATAATCACTTTTTTATATGTTGTAAGTCTGTAGGTCCTTCTAATACTTTGGAAATAATTGACATACAATGTTTAACAGAGAGTCATACCTCTAACTGGATGATCACTTTATTTAGCGCCATCATGTGGTTAAAATGTAATGTTGTCAAACACTTTGGTTTATTGCTCAATGGAACTAATGACTTCAACTGGCATTAGTTTACACCTCAGCTGCACTGGTTACTCTATATTTTATTACCCTCTATTTAGCGATAATGCTATATTTAAAATGTCATACATTACAGCCAAATGTAGTTAAGCAGATAGGGCAACAGTGTTTAAATACACAATATGTGTCTCCTATGAACACATTTTACAAGACTTTTGTACAATATTGCCTATCATTGCTCATTGTTATTTACACACCAACCTTTACTTTTGGGTGACCACTGAATGAGGTAATTGTTGGGTTCAGAATTCCAGAAAAGACAGACAACTTCTAAGTTTAACTATTTATTGTAAAGATAGCAAAAGATATATTCACTTGGGCAAGGACTCGTCACGTCTCGGAAATCACAGCTAGCAAAGCTATAATCTGTAACCACCGAATCCGTAAAGAGCCCCGAACCTCGTGTGACAATACATTTTATTACACAGGGCGTTGCCCGTACATTTATGATTGGTCAAGATTAGCTGAAGAGATACCGCGGTTTAGACTTGGTTCTCTTTGGCTGGTGCACAGTCTCAGATAGAGTCTCTTGGCAACACGATCCTCCAATCATCATTCGGCCGGCTGGCGAGGTCCCTCCCTACTCTGTCTCTAACACACATCATTTGTTTTCTCTAACGTTTCTTCAGATATAGCGGAAAACCATAATGGTGCTTCCTAGCTCTGCGGGGGAGCGCGGCTTCCATATGAGAGTCAAGGCCGGTGCGATGTGCTGTTCTGACTACCTCTTTGTATTCTCTCAGTATCTGCACCTGACCTTGCTACTTTCAATATTGCAAGCTAAACACTTTCTCATGTAACTTTTCCCTACGTTCCTGTCCACCCCATCAAAACTTGGGTGGGGGGGTGATTGGGTCCATTTATTCCAAAGTCACAGTATACAATGAGCACAATAAGCAAATAATGTAATAGTAAGAATCTTGTAATGTTATATAAAAATAGACTCCACATAATGCTGAAAAATACTATACATTACAACCACATTGTAGGGTGTAGAATGTTAACATGCTCAAATAAGATGGAGAACACAGGGAAACCACACACATGCTTACCATCCATGTTAGCTTACTGGTGTTAGCATTTAGCTCAAAGTTTACAAAGCTGTTAGCATGGTTAAATAGACTTTATATTTGATATTCAGGGCTTTAACATGGCAATAAACACCAATTTGTAATGAAAATGTATAACGTTAGTGGAGAAATGTCTACCTTCGTTTACGCGGCTTTTTTTGGGCCACTCCAGTTTTTCCAAAGTTAAACACTTGAGAGGCTTCTCAATACTCAAATGTCCCCTCCTGGACTCCTCGGTCCTCCGGTAGTGACCCGGAAATGAATTTCAGTGCGCCATTTTGAAGGACGTCTCATTTCTCTAAATGCACACCGAGGACCGAGGATCGAGCGTCGAGGAGGCTCTCTGGAGGAGCTATAACCGAGGATACACTGATGGTTCCTCCACGGCTCCTCCGCGGATGCATTTCCGGGATCGGTGGAGGCGTGACGCACGGCCGGACTTATCTCAGCCAATGACAGCTCTGCATGCATCCCCTGGATATTATTTTAGAACCTGCTCTCATCGCAACGCGATGTTTACAGTGAGAACAGCTGTGAGGTCCTGCAGAAAGCAGAGCAGTGTGTACAATATATATCACTCAGTATAACAGGCATACTCTCTATATTTGCTTTAGTTTAGTAGATATCTACAAACAAAGAGTCGATATTTTTCTAAAACCATTTAGTGCTTCACGTAATAAAATACACAACGGCTGTAGCCTGATTATGCTTTAGGAGCTGTAGGTGTGTGTGGTATAGTGTGTAGGTGTGTGTCACACACACCTACACCACACGCACCTATACACAACACGCACTGGTACAGTGTGTAGGTGCGTGTTGTACAGTGTGTATGTGTGTGTTGTACAGTGCGCAGATGCGGTGGACAGACAGGTCTCAGTTGGTTTGGTGTCCTTACTTTTAATACTTGCAAATACAACTTTTGGCCCGTAATTTCAATTCCCCATTTCAGCGACCAGAGAGAGGGGGGGATATATATCCAGTCTCTGATTGTGTTACGTTATTATGAGAGTGCTCTCATACTTTAAATTGCATATATTTATATAAATATATTTGTGTGTGTGTGTCCACATCTGTAGCCTGTTATTGTCTCATTATACCGCACTCTCAATGAATTCAAAGTAAATATGTGGGGGAACAATGTTCAGCTGATCTAACAGAGATTATAAAATATGACGAAACACTCGACAGCTGATGCAGCTGTTGCCAGTAATAATGAACGGACGTCGCTTTAAAATGACCGCTCAGAGGAGAGGAGTTCTCATTTCTTTAAACGTCTGCTGCTTCCCCTCCTCTCTCCTCGGTTCCCCTCCTCGGTCCTCCGCTCGCATCTCCTGTGGGCGGGACTAAGTCTCGAGGAGGGGAGTCGAGGAGGGGAAATTTAAGAATTGAGAAGCCTCTTTGTAGCTCTGTAGTCCACAGTGCAGCCATTGTTATGGTGAAAACAGGTGTTGAATCTATGAATGTATATTTTAATATCAAGTTTAGGAAGGCACCTACAGATGGCACCATTTCTCATCTTATCATCCTTGAGGTTGTTGTGAGTTGACTCAGAAATACAGGGCTGCCAACATTTGAGTTCAGCTTAGAGTGAGATTTTTTTTGGTGAACCGAAAAAAGAAACGTTCATGTGTACAGTGTTACAAATGTATTGAACATGTACAAACTAGAGTTTCCCATTAATGTACCGGGCGCTACAGTGGAATACGCACATACACAGTGTACCCGCGACTATACAAGGCTCGATAATCAGCTCACAGCATATAAAATGGCATATAGGTGTAAGCAGAGGTAAAGTGCTATTTTATAAATGATTTTTTTTTTTAAATATTGAAGTTAAATGCATCAACCTGCTGCATTTTGAGAGCAATATTAAGAGATCTATGGATACACCTCTCAACACCGATATGAAACAGAACTGTAAACAGATTTTCTTTTTCTTTATGGATATTTTACAAATCACTCAACTTTTAAACTGTATTCTTGTTTTACTGTCATATAGTATTTCATAACTGTTTAATTTATTCTCAAATGGTAACCAAAACGTTTGAGACCCACTGAGATAACTAGACTAAAGTTAACTATCGAAACAGAGAGTCCCTTACTTCACTGAGCTGTAGTTATCTCTCTCAGTCTTACAGGACAGAGCTCTCCCTTTCCTTATTTTAGAAACAGCTTCTAATATCCGTTAGCGCAGCTAGCTAACCAGATGCCAACAACAACAATGCAAATAGTGAGTTTGGTAGAAATATACTGTATAATAAAGTTATTGAAGATGATGCCATATTTATTGAAGATTTTACATTATAATATTCCCCAAAATTATTCAAAAGCATATTCTTCAAAACTCTCTGTTGTAGTATGACACACAGGAGACTATTGATGTGTGTAGTGAGTTTGGTAGTAATAAGCTGTATAATAGTGATTGAATATTATTATATTCTCTTTTTTCGGAGTTACACTTTGCAGACGGTCCCTGATCTGAAAAAATGTGCAAGTGTAAAACGGAACTGCAAATACGCTAAATATTTTCACAAATAAAAAAAAAATCTGTGAATATCTCTTTAACATTTACAACTTTCGATCAGGCATTTGTGAATCCATTCTGTATTTGCGCTTGCGGATCTCAAATCTCTGCTCGTGGATCGTCTTTTTACACACACGGAATTTTAAGACATATTTTCCGCCGGTCTCTTCTAAAATCTACTCGTGTCACTCGGTTATTTTCGGAAACCACGTGATTGCCCGCTGATGACGACATTTTCGCTCTGTTTTTATATTATAATGAACAGCGGAACGTTAGATGCATTTTGTATCACCATCATCATCATCATCATCATCATCATCATCATCATCATCATCATGTTATAGTGATACAGTTAGTTTGTGTTAGTTTATTGGTTCAATACAGCATATATCGAGCATTTATACATTTATTTTGGACGAAAACTTAGCGTGAGGAAAGGCATGTGTGGCGTGAGCGTGTGAGATATGGGTTAATTGCGTGACTCTCACGCTCAATGCGTGAGTGTTGGCAGCTAGCCCTCTACATCTCCTCGTGCCTTGTGAGAAACAAATGAACCCATCATCCATGTCTCTCTATTCATGGTTACATGTTATGAATGGGGCCTTTTAACAGTGGTCCGTTTTTCAAATCAGTGATTTATCTCAAGTCCACAAAGCTGGGAAGAAAGGCAGTAAATAAGGTGCTGTTGCATGTTTGCAGGGATAGAAAGTTGTTGGCCTGTGTACTTGCCCTATGGTTTAAAAATGACTCGGGGCTTCATCACCCGTGTTTCAAAGACTCTTGGAGGGGAATACAAAACTGTACGTCACCTTAATGGACCCCTGAGGTGGGTGAGCTCAAATCCCAACAGGGGAGCAGAGCTGCCATTAAAATACATTAGGGTGCAGACGTGCAGTTCAACTGAAACACTATACACCAACTGTAAGTGTAGAAAAGGCCCCGTTATAGTTATTGATATATATATATATATATATATTAACTTATTATACAGAGTTGATACCTGTTAAATTGTGCCTTCATAGTGGGGAGGGGCTAACAACCCACGTGTTTTGGGTGACGTCACACATCAGAGGGTAATGTGCGTCAGTTGTTGCAGGAAAGTTATGCCGTTTTAAGCTTCGTATTGTGTGCGTAAATGAACGTGAGTGTTTGTCCACAGTGGTGCCTGTTATGTTGTTCTACACTTCATTATTATTGTGATAACTTCTGTGCCGATGGGGCTTAATGCAGAGTCTCCGTGCTCATGTGATCGGTGCATGCTGCGTGCATGTTTATTATGGCTGCTCATTAAGTCACTCGTCAAGTGAGTCGGCACTCCTGTCTCAAAGTTAGGGATATATCATAGACTGTATATGGGTATATACACCGTGTTGAGTGGCACAGATATATTATTAATGTAATAGGATGTAGTTTATGTGGATAAATGTTTATGTGGTGTTAGAGGTGAGATATTATGTGTTAACAGTTCATTTATTGCTCCGCTACTCGGCTACCAGAAGTAGCATGTCTGTAGCGTTTCACAATAAGAGCATCGGCTGCCGCTTCCCGCCAACCGGAAGTGGAACGTTATTCATTAGCGGTAGCTTAACTTTGAATCTCTGTGTTGCCTGGTAAAGAGTGTTTGACATTATATGTTAATGTGTTTATGATTATAAGAGAAGGGAGACATGTTGTTTTATAGCTTGTCTAGATTATTATTTCTACAGGGTTTGGCATTAGGGTTGGGTTGTAACGGAATACATGTAACGGCGTTACATAATCAGAATACAAAAATCAAGTAACTGTATTCAGCTCACGTTACATTTGAAAAACGAGTAATCTGATTACAGTTACTTTGGTAAACCTGAAGTTAATACATTTTGGATTACTTATTGGAATTATTGGTGGAAAGATTTCCTCACAACATTTAATATTCATTACTAAAATATGGGCATAGATATGTCTCATAATTTGTGTGAACATAAAAATAATTTGTGTGTAAATATGTGATTTGTAAATGTAAAACAACATCCACAAATGCATTTAAAAGATTTGCAAACTCACAAATACATTTGCAAGTGTAAAACGGATCTGCAAATACGCTAAATATGTTCACAAATAAAAAAAAGATCTGTGAATATCTCTTTAACATTTACAACTTTCGATCAGGCATTTCTGAATCCATTTTGTATTTGTGGACCAACAATGTGCTTGCGGATCTCAACTCTCTGTTCACGAATCTCAAATCTCTGTTCGCAGATCGTCTTTTTACACACGGAATTTTGAGACATATTTTCCGCCGGTCTCGGCTAAAATCTACTCGTGTCACTCGGTTATTTTCGGAAACCACGTGATGGCCTGCTGATGACTACATTTCCGCATGATTTCAAAGTAAGAGCATGATGGTTTGTTTAATGCTCTGTTTTTGTATTATAATGAACAGCGGAACGTTAGATGCATTCTTCATCACCATCACCCTCCCTCATCATCATGTTATAGTTATACAGTTAGTTTGTGTTATTGGTTCAATATAGCATATATCGAGCACCTTCGTTGATGTTGAAGTGCAGGCTATACGCCACTTTCGGGTCCGGGGGGGAGCAGCTGGCAGCGAAGCAGCCCAGATAAAACTCTTTCTTCATTGTTTGTTGTGTATTCAGTCAAGCGGGTCAAAGTTACAAAGCACTTCACATCTTATTAATCGGCCTAATTTTACTTTACCAGTGCAGTAATAAAGTAATCTGTAGAAAAGCACCGTATTTAGGTCAGCTTTCATAGTAAGGCTACATTACATGTTATAATATTCATCGTGTCCTTTCTACTGATATATTCCTGTCTATTGCTTTCATTTGTATTTAATGTTATTGTGTTTATACTTGTTTCCACACATTTCACAATTTGGGATGAATGAAGTATCTATCTATATATGATATCCATCTATCTGTCCGTCTATCTATCTGTCTGTCTGTCTATCTGTCTGCCTATACCTACCTACGTACCTACCTACCAACTAGTTGTTTTGGTTGGAAAGGTTTTGTCATTGTATTGCTCTTTACCAGCACCTGCAGAGTACAGGACTTTACATTGTAAATATTATATCAATCCATTGGTTTCTAGCATATATCATTTGCAAGTGTTTAAAACAAATGTGGGATACTGATTTCATAAAAAGAAAGACATTCATGATTGTCATATTTTATTATGTAGGATACAGGACTGGAATTATTCTTACTTTTTACTCCACTTCATTTATGCAACAACTTTATTTAATTTTATGATTAGATTGTTTTGCTTGTATCATCCTTTGCAAATACATAGTCACAATGCTGGAAACAGGGCTGTTTCTCTGAGAAACGTAGATAATCACTTATGAGAATATAATGCATTGGTGTATATTAAACTAGCCAACAGTATAAAAAGCACTACAAAAGTTTTGTCAATATTAACCATAAACATTTACATTAGTGAAATGACACATCAATCAATGTTTATTTTATTTTATTTTTCACATACACATTAATGCAGCTATATAATCAAAAGTGTTAACACATACAGAGAACCTTTTAAAGCATAATGAGTACTTCAAATGTAAGTCGATTTGGCTAGTACTTACATACCTTTACTTAAGTAAGACTATAAAGGCAAGACTTTTACTTCAGTCAAGTATCTGAATACTTTGTCTGCTACTGGTAGTCCATGGATCCATTGCTCTTAATTTCCAGTCGTAAAGAGAACCAACTGTAATGTGTTCAAGATGTCCTTTCCAAATGAATCTGATAGTAACATTGGGTTAATATTAGCATTAAGGTGTTCCATCTGTTGATCACTCAGAGGACTCCGGGTGACAGGAACAACTATTCCCGAGTGTTCCTCACGCAGATGACCACTGGCCTCCCAGTCAATGTAGGGGATCTGTAATCTCTGTCACAAAAACCAAAACCGTTTTTAAAAATATGTATACTTTTCTTCCGCTGTTATGTACCGTTATAATTGTATGCAAAAGAAGAATAAAGAAGTATCACTACATTAATATAATTACTTATATTGACGGTGCGTGGGCCTGGCAGTGGGAGATTAATTTCAGGCAAAAGTGTGCACAATCAACGGTAGGGCATGTATTTTAATTGTTTTAATAATTTATATGGTTATAAAATATAACATTGAAACACTGACGCAAAGAACAAGTATGTGGAATGTGTTATTAAGTAGTTTGCTTGACTACAGTCCAGTTCTGTATCCTACATAATAAAATATGACAATCGTTAATTTCTTTGTCAATTACTTTTATCAAATGAATATCCCACATTTGTTTTAAGCACTTTAAATGTTAGAAACAAATATTATAGGATTGATATAATATGTACAATATTTAAGTCCTGTACTCTGCAGGTACAGATAGATAGATAGATATATGGATAGATAGATAGATAGATAGATAGATATATGGATAGATAGATATATATATATATGGATATATAGATAGATGGATATCATATATAATAATAATAATACATTACATTTATAAAGTGCTTTTCCTGGTGCTCAAAGCGCTTACGAGCAAGTAAAACAAAATAACAACAAAAGTAGAAAGTGCTAAGCTCGGAGGAATAAGGGCAAGGGGTTATATAGATACTTCATTCATCCCAAATTGTGAAATGTGTGGAAACAAGTATAAACACAATAACATTAAATACAAATGAAAGCAATAGACAGGAATATATCAGTGGAAAGGACACGATGAATATTATAACATTTAATGTAGCCTTACTATGAAGGCTGACCTAAATACGGTGCTTTTCTACAGATTACTTTATTACTGCACTGGTAAAGTAAAATTAGGCCGATTAATAAGTGCTTTGTAACTTTGACCCGCTTGACTGAATACACAACAAACAATGAAGAAAGAGTTTTATCTGGGCTGCTTCGCTGCCCAGATAAAACTCCCCGAGACCCGAAAGTGGCGTATAGCCTGCACTTCAACATCAACGAAAGTGCTCGAGATATGCTGTATTGAACCAATAAACAAACTAACTGTATAACTATAACATGATGATGAGGGTGATGAAGAATGCATCTAACGTTCCGCTGTTCATTATAATAAAAAACAGAGCATTAAACAAACCATCATGCTCTTACTTTGAAATCATGCGGAAATGTAGTCATCAGCGGGCCATCACGTGGTTTCCGAAAATAACCGAGTGACACGAGTAGATTTTAGCCGAGACCGGCGGAAAATATATCTCAAAATTCCGTGTGTGTAAAAAGACGATCCGCGAACAGAGATTTGAGATCCGTGAACAGAGAGTTGAGATCCGCAAGCGCATTTTTGGTCCACAAATACAAAATGGATTCAGAAATGCCTGATCGAAAGTTGTAAATGTTAAAGAGATATTCACAGAACTTTTTTTTATTTGTGAACATATTTAGCATATTTGCAGATCCGTTTTACACTTGCAAATGTATTTGTGAGTTTGCAAATCTTTTAAATGCATTTGTGGATGTTGTTTTACATTTACAAATCACATATTTACACACAAATTATTTGTATGTTCACACAAATAATTATGAGACATATCTATGCCCATACTAAAGGTACAGCCGAATCATCACAGCGCACAAAACCTATTACCGCCGCAGATGGGCCAAAAAAGCATTTGAAAAAAAATCGCGGGTCCGCTCGCTCAGTGAAACAATAACAACGAAACATGGAGGAACACAAGTCTGCGTTTAAATTGCGTGTGTGTGGTTAACTTAAAACACATCGGCCTGCGGTCGCTCTTTAGCCTTACTAATGATTATTTATTAAGTTAAACACAGTGAAGGCGGTGCGTGAAAGGCGGGGCGTGAAAGGCGGTGCGTGAAAGGCACTGCGAGCTCGTCTTCTCAGAGGCTGAGTTAACCCTCCCGCTGCCTCCTGGTGCTGCAGAGATTTCATGAAGTGAAGGAGGTGTTCCTTCTATAAAACAGCTGCAGGCAGCAAATACTGTGAGTGTCACGGATATGAATACATAGATCAAGGCAGACTGGTGCACATACTCTCCTCTCCTGTTTTGCCGATCCGGTGCTTAAACAAATATAGCTCTACACACCCCTGGCCGAAATGTCCTTAAAATGAAGTCCGAGTTCGACATTTTAATTAATGTCCTGCCAACACTGGCAGGACAGAAGGCGACACGCCCGTTCTAAGCCGTGTCCTCACTATCCTCACATCCCAAGCTGCATCCCCAAAAAGTTTATTATGTTGTTACATCGTTTCAGATGTTTCAGTTGTGCTCTTGATAAGCCATTAAAACAGTAAAAACACGTTCAGTTTCCTTTTGCTTTTTGTGTCTCCTGTTCACCAAAACATACCCATCTGTGATGGAAAAAGAAAGTAATCCAAAAGTAATCTAAAAGTAATCTGATTACGTTACTTTTTAAAGACACGTAACTGTAACTGTATTCTGATAACTTTCAGAGCCATGTAATCAGTAACTGATTACATTTACAAAGTAACCCTCCCAACTAGGGATGCACGATATTGGTTTTTTGAAACCGATACCGATAACTTCCTGCTTCTCAAGACCGATACCGATAATAAAAATAAAAATTACGCCACTAATTATTTTAACGCGATTAACGCATGTGTATTTTTTTTCCTCGGCCGCCCCGTAGCTTCAGAGCGCATCGAGTTTAAAATACCATCTACAAGCTGATGCTGACAGCCCCGCTCCTGCCACCCGCTTGTGGCAGACCACACTTCCATGCTCACCGGCAGGCACCGACTGGCCATCTAGAGGACCGGGAGGGTGTGTGTACGTGTGGTCCGAGCGAGCAAGAGAGAGACCTTACGTGCATTGTTGTTGTTAGCATCTGGTGCTAGCTAGCTGCGCTAACGGATATAAGGAGCTATTTAAATGAAAACAGAGGAGCGCTCTATCCACACAACTGCGCCGAGCACTTGACTTTATGCAGGAAGCAGACAGCGGGACATTGTAGGAGAAGTCAGCACACTCAGCAACATGATTGCAGCGTCCAGGCAGCTCCGGTTCGAGCATATGCCTTGAGTTGCACATAGCTCCAACGCGCGCGCACACACACACACACACACACACACACACACACACACACACACACACACACACACACACACACACACACACACACACACACACACACACACACACACACACACACACACACACACACACTGTATTGTATTATTGTCTTCGTACGCTTTTAACACACCATCGTAGCGATGGCGATGTTTCAGGTGACTGATCAGGTTCGAAGTATTAGGGAGCGCTGGATTTGTGAAGAACTCCCCTCTTCCTAAACCACTAACACCACAGTACTGGCAAAACGGGAGGAGCCGAGGGAAAAACAAGCGCCCCTCATCCCAATCCACCCACACCGCAGTATTTTTTTCTTTTTTTTTACCCAAAAAATATATTGTATATTATCGGGACTATTAATACTGTTATCGGTTTATCGGGATGACGTCATAATTCCTAATATCGGGCCGATAATTATCGTGCATCCCTACTCCCAACCCTATATTATTTATGTATGCATAAGTTATCTTATATTGATTGTATTTTGTTTATTTCCCTTGTAGGAAAAACCACACACACACAGACAAATATCTGTATGTCTGCCTAAATAAGTAAAGAAGTCAAACCTCATCGTAGCTCCTCATTTCCTCTATTCTGGACCTTTGGCCTTAAGTGGTGTTCTGGCCAACACACCTGGGTGAACCTAGTGATAGACACAAAACTATAGTGCCAACACTGAGTTATCTCTAACTCTCCACTACAGTAAGAAAACAAAACCTTTGGCTTTCAGCCCAGTATCTTGAGGGCTTACATGTTTAATAATGAAAGAATAAAAAACACAATTACTTATTACCGCAGCAAGCCTCCTTTGCAAATGTTTTAATGCTCGTTGCTAAGCAGCTCAAAGGAGTTTTAGTCTTGGGTGGGAAAGTCCAGTTTACTGCTGCTGTGTCAAATGGCTATTTATGCCGTGTACAGGAGGAACATATATATTTCTCGTGGCTTTATTCAATTTCCATGGAAACTGTGTCTACAAGTTGATTTGCCGTTTCTATGATAACTTGGTGCCTCAGTTTGTTCCCATTTAACTACTCCACATCCCTACAGGGGCCCCAAGTCCGTGCAGTATACAATGAAGCTTGAATAGTAGCGTGACTTTGACTATACAACTGCAGTGTTTTTGTCATAGTTAGTGGAATTGAGCTACAACTACTAGACATTAGTTGTTGTTGTTGGTCATTCATAGTCTCCAGAGGATGAAGAATGACAACTTGCTCTTGATTTTATCGCTAGCAATACCCCTGGGCTGAAATATGGGTTTCATGAAATATATTGAATGCTATGAATTGTGTTTTGACATTCAGAGTTCATAGAGGATCAACCAGAATAACATTTGTAATTCCCTGACTTTGCCCCTGTGCCACCAGAAGGCCAAATTCTTAAAGTATCAACTCAACATGGTTGCCAGAGGATGAATCACAAGTGAAATGTCTTAACAGCTATTGAATTAAATGTTGTACACCATGTAATGTCACCTTCAGGATGGTTGGTAATTACTGACATGTCAATCATCTAAACTTATGATCTTGTTTTCCGTGACTTGATTGCACAACTTATTTGTTATCAGTTAACATGACTTAGACCTAAATCTTATAGTCAGTTTTTTAACACAGTGCCAAAAACATTATTTGCAGCCCCTCAAGCAGTTAATAAGATTGTCCCTTGTCCCTTTGCCCTGTCTAAGACTATTGTCTTGAATAGTTCACACTGGAAGCCCTCTCCTGATACACATCTAACATTACTGGCAGACAAGGATTTATGGATAATTATTTGTTCTCTGCTAGTATGACGCTGACATTATGATTGTCTTTTACATGTTTTGATGTCAGACACCTAAATGTAGTTCAAATAAACATTTCCTCTTTCGATTATTTGCAACATACTGACATGCCTGCACTCTGAATATTGTATTACTGCTGGGACAATGACTTACATAGTGACTTACTAAAACTATAATCTTTCTTTTTTTCTGAGTCATGATTCCTATCTCTGTTGTGTGTCGTCTGCATTCCTTAAACATGTATTTACACTGAGGACTTTTATCTGTTTTTGCATGGAACAAATTCCAAAACATCCTGAAGAGAGTATATCTCTCTGCTCTTGACTCATGTCACTGACTCTGTCACTCATTGAGACTTCACTGTGATTCTCGTCTCCTTATACAGGAATCTGCAAGGGCAAAAATATTCTGTTCAATTGTAGAACCTATTCCTTTAAACTTCTAATATTAAAGGTTATAATATGTCTGGAGTTGGTTTGATTCCTGAATGTGCACTATAACACTCCCATAGTATGGTTCTGCTGTTTAAAAAAAAAAAATTCTAATTGTATTTGGTCATCCATTCAAACTTGTTGAGGTGGTTTCCTTTTTTTTAGGTTTTGCTGTGTCATTGAAAGGTTTATTTCAAGTGCTGAGGACATATGACATACGTACAAAACATGCAGGGCTAAGTAACTCATACCATCTGTCTGACTTCCTTCCTGGAACAAACATGCTCATCTCAACCATGACATTCTTCTATATGTGGCTCACATGTAGGATTATTTACATTTGGAACAGATGGAGAAGACTGCAGGTGGGCCAACATAAAGCCAATAACATGATGCAAGTAAGATGTGTTAGTAGTTATATTAATTCAACTATTTTATATTCAATCGTTATTCCATTTGATGCTGCTTCTACTATACCTCACTGCTTTTCAGATGTTTGTATTGTAGTTGTTACTCCATTTAGTAAAGTCATCCGCCGTGCCTTTATTTAATAGCTAAAGTTCGTAATTTTGTTACAGCATTTGCAAGAGAAGTACAGAAACATTTTACTTAGGTGTCAGACTAATACAAAAATAAATGCAATTTTTTTTACTGAAAATGCCACAAAATACAATCATGATTCATAAATAAAAATAAAACACAGAAAAACTGTCACAATATACTGTATTTACACGAGTGTATAAAATATATAATTTTGAAATGAAGTAAACCAAGAGCCTGAATACTTCTACCATTTGTGGATCTATAATCTCTTGTGTTTGCTAGGAGCATATAGCCTACTTTGACCATGTTTACATTTATTTATTCTACAATTTATAAAGTTGAGTCTTAGTACAACATCTGTCTTAAAGGTGATGATTTATGATAGCACTGCACATTTGCGACCTTGTCCCTGAGTATTTATATGTCCTCCCAGGAAACAGAAGACATAACTCACTGCGGCTGTCACCGCCAATATCCTAATTTGTTAGTAGTTGGGGATTACCACCTGAGAGAGAGAGAGAGAGTCGTAAGCCCATACTTAGCCAGAGACTGACCTGAACAGCTCTAGCTCATTTTCCAACTCCCCCACTCCGTCTTATACCCCACTTTTATATTTCTACGGATAAACATGTAAAAAAATACTGTATGATTCACACAACATATATACACCTAGATACTGTATTGTATTGTATTGTATTGTACTGTAGTGTCAGTCCAAGTTCGGCACAGAAGAAAGGCTGCTCTTACATTTCAATAGACAGGTTTAGAGACTTAAGACATGGGCAAGTGTTGTGTCCAGCCAGCCATTATGTAAGAAATGGCACAGCGAAGACTACACGCCGGCTAAAGTGAATGATAGGTTCCCGTCGAGAAGATCTCTTTAAAGGATTGCCATGAAATGAGAGAGGCTGAGCAGCCTGTCCCTCTCCCCCACATTTCAACAGACATGTCATGCATATACAGGCTGAAGATGCCTATCAGTTTAATAAATACTAATTCAAGCTCAAAGCGTCACAACCTGGTATTCTGATTATCTCCCTGCTCTGCGTGGAGACTCCTCTTAGAAGTGTGTGACAGTCAGATGCTTACACTTAACATAGCCAAGCTAATGGGATTAAGCCTTACATACATGCACACTTGACGTATTAGCTGCAGGACACAGACAAGCAGGGGAGCAGTGGTCTTATTAGTCAGCTTTGTGAATGACGATTGACTCTCTAAGAAAGCTGAGTAAATGTATCCTTTGCCATGTGTCTGTCTTGTTTGTTGCTATACACTGAAATGTTATGCTCCATTAAAGGTGAGTCACAAGGTTGCCAGAAGAGATCACAGCCAGCTCTGCAGATATACAAACAGCGTCTGCATGTGAGGCAGGATTACACTGTGACCATGTGACTGATCTGCCCTTAGCTGGACCTCTAACAAAAGACACGCTAAATCTATCCAGGACAACAACCACCGGCCTTAAACTCCCTCAAATAAAACATTCAGTGGACCTCAATGAATCAATACATCAAGCTGCTGCAAAGGAGACAAAGCAGAAAGCAGAGTGTAAGGTTCTCTCTGCAACAAGTTGACTTTACTTGTACACAAAATTATAGTAGTACTTGCTGAAGGGAGTTATATGATCAGATATTTGTGCAAAAACAGCAATTTAGCTACATTCTTAACATTTGGGCAGGAAATCATTGTTCACATCAAAGATTTTATTTTGTATTTGTAAATTATACCAACAATGAAATCAGAAATGAAGAACAAGCACCAATGTATGATAATTGAATTACTAAGGCCTACTTCACTAGCATGTTCCAACATAACATTTCCCAGCTGGCATTTTCATCAGTCAACCATAATGTATTTTTTTTAAATGTATTAATCTAACCGAAGTTTCAAAATTTGAAATAAACATTTCATGATCTTTTCAGCTCATTTAAGCTGAGTCACAAAGCGGTGAGGTGACGCAGTAAAGAGGCGGTACATGATTGGAGCTTTGCTGATATAGCTTGGGACAAGATGCATGATCTCTAAACATGATTATGGCGATATGAGCATTGAAAAACAGCCATGTTTCATGGAGGATTCTATCATAATGATCAGGATGTTTACTCTGTGGGCTGGCCTGCTATTATAACTTGATGATACTAGTCAGATAAAGCTTTCTCTCCCCTGCAGTTGTTCAGCTACTTTAGATTCAAGGTTGGTCTTTGTCACAGTTACAAACCGTGAGCGTCCAAACTTGAATTTGTTTTCTCTTTCCTGTTTCCTGGCCATTTCGCTCCCTGCACCAGAAAGCAGTTGTCCTGCTGACAGAGCTTTTGTTCTCTGTGAGGAGAAACCATCACCGAAACTCAAGGGGGCTGGGTGGCTTTGAAACACACTTTGCTTTTCAACACTGACATGAAATGTTGCTCCGAAGGCTAATGAGGAAATGTGCACGTAAAAACACAGCATTGAAATAAGAAACAAACAGTCCGTTCCTTTTTTAAGTTTGATAAGAGATTGTGTGTTTAATTTCTTCATAACGTTGTTCAATCAATTATTTGTCTTAATTTCTGGCTCCATATCTTATAAATACATCCCCAAATAGCTTCAACTGTCATCTGTTTGTTTGGCATAATGCCTGGCTTAGATGAAGACATAAACCACACTGAACCACTGGTGTATGCACAAGACATAAACAATTATCTGTAGTCGTCTGTTTAGCCGCACTAACACAACAATCTTTTATGATAACATTTAGCTGATTTTGCCAAGTGGTGAAAAGTCACTTTGACTGTTTAAACTACATTATTCTAAACAAGATTAAAAGAGTCTACAGTCATGCATCTCTGTGGGGCTGCACTAAGGCGCAGTGTTGTGCTAAATTAAATGCAAAATCCTAGCATGCTTATAAATAATACAATAATACAGATAATATTAAAGATATAGGTCTTGTTATTATATTTTTTAAAAGATCAAATAAAGCAAATAAAAAAATATAAAATAAAAATAGACAAAGATCAAATAAATGTGTAGCCTATACTCAAAAAGATAATTTGACTTAATACAAGGAACATCACTAATTCTTGGACTTGACTTCTACTTTAATTTAAGACATTGAACGTGTCTGCTAAATGTGTACTGCCTGCGACTACTTTGCAAGTGCATGTCAGCCAATCGTGCCATGAGAACATGAGTTACGTGATGGATTATTTCTGGAGATATAGGCTGTATACATGGTGACAGACTGTTATGAATCAAGGGTAGGGCGGACGGAGGGAGGCTGTCGCTTTAAGAAGTTGATGCATGGAGACTCTGGTGATTTTCCACTCAAACTGATATTAAACGCGCACCAGCTTGTAGAAACAATGGTCTCACAGAAAAATAGATTTCCTCATTTCACTCAGTGCTAAAACGGAGGCTACAAAACAAGGAACAACAACAGACTGCTTGATACCACAAGGAAAGGTAAATCGGCATCTTCTTTACGTATCAATTCAGGAAATTACGAATAGCCTATTAATGTTTATTTCATTTTTAACGGCAAGAATAACTAAAGTAGACATCTGTTTCTGTTTTTAAGATATTGATTTAAGAAAACCACGCTGCGTTGAATTGTAATTTGTCCTGTTTTGATGTTAAACATCAGGTACGCGGATTTATTTCCTGTCCACATTGTTCTTTTTCTTTGACATGAAGCTGTGTCCTACTTAAATACTGTCGTTTATACACGTTTTAAAAACAATTTAGGCAACATTGATTTTTTTTTATTATTACAAAACCCCAGCTTTGGCCTTTGAACCGGTTTCCTGTGTTTACAGAGCAACCCGTTTCTCTTTGATCGTTATTTGGAGGTCTGTTATGGTGCGTTCAGGAGCAGCCCCGGTTTCAAAGCGCCATGTGATGTGTTTAGGGCATAGACTGTCTGTAGCCTACTGTGTATGGGGTAAATACATGTGGTTATTATCTCCTTCAGAGTCCAGGTACCCGTTCACCCTCCACACCCACAATGAATGAAGGAATTGATTCATGTATGCAACGTTCAAAGCTAAAGGGGCGTCTGATGAACTAAGACTACTAGCTTATATCTTGTGATTAGTTGGACATACTTAACCCACTTCCTCTGTCTGCAACCTGTCCAGTGTATGATTGATTCATGTTGTCCTTTCTTAAACCCAATCCAAAAACTGATACATACCAGGTCAGCAGGATAACAAATGACCTGCACCTTCTTTTTAAGCTGCATGTGCTGAAAGAAAAGCGGGGTCATAGGGCCTTTGGGGGTGTCTTTGAGGGGTTTCCTGAGGTTCACCATGCAAAAATAAGGAGTAGATTCTAATATACAGGATCATTTTAACCAGTATTTCTCGTCAAATGTGACTTTCCCAGTCTATAGTTGAACATTTTAGTGTGAAATTATATTAAATGTTTGAACTGTTTCAACAATATAACAACAATACACCATTCAACAATAACTAAAGCTTTTTGTAAGCTATGAGTATGGAAAGTTGAACTTTATAAGGGTAACTCTGTGTGTATCTGGATAACCCACATGAAACAGTTTTTTTCTTTCTCCTTCAAAACACAAATCATGTGATCGCTTGCATAAGCATAATAGATTAGACCGCCTCTATCAAAGGTTATGTAACCAAAAATAGTATACAGGGCATGAAACCAAACTAAACATGATGGATAATGGCGTCATGCAAAGTTAAGAGGTGTCACAAGTGTGTCTGTGAAGTGCTCAAATGACAGCTTGCCATCAGCTGATCCTTGTCCCCCTCATTTAACTGTGCAAATCCTGCCGAGGAATGTATCAGTTTTTAATTGAACCTTGCATGCCAGCCTTTGCACAGCCATTGTGTGCTCTCTGAGCAGTGAATGGTATCTATACAGTTTCATGGACGAGCAGAGAGAGGCACACATTTCCTTATTAGGAGTTGTTATAAACTGATGCAGTACTCGTTTACATTTCACAGATAACAAACTACATGTCATGAAAGAATGAAGGACCAGTGATTCGAATAGTCCCACATACCAGGTTTTATCACAGCATACGCTTGAATAAAAATAGTTTTCTCACAAAGATGCTTGAGAGTGGCGTGTTGATGTTATTAGGGACTTGTTATGAAACAGTGTCTCCTATTTTACTGCTGATGAGTTTGCATCACTGAAGCACTTGAACTCTCAATGCTGCCTTCAGTTTCATTTTATTCAATTGTACAAGACCATAATTCAAGGCCGACCCCCAGTCTTGGACAAGCCTCTAACTTGTTCTCTGTGTCTTCGACATGAAATAGAAGTGTGTGTGTGTGTGTGTGTGTGTGTGTGTGTGTGTGTGTGTGTGTGTGTGTGTGTGTGTGTGTGTGTGTGTGTGTGTGTGTGTGTGTGTGTGTGTGTGTGTGTGTGTGTGTGTGTGTGTGTGTGTGTGTGTGTGTGTGTGTGTGTGTCACATACTCACCCCCCACCACTTGGCTGTGTGTATGTTTGTGGGCAGGGAGTAGTGGGAAGTGGAAATGTACAGTCTGCCGCGTTGGTACCTGAGTCGTCTGTCACAGCTAGGCTGCGTCCAATCTCCACTTTGGATTTAATTGTTTTTAGAAAAGGGGCGGGCCCTGCTGTCAGCTTCACTTCTTGTGACCGGTGGCATAAAGGCATTCAGTACAGAGGAATGGTAACAGCAGAGGGAGAGGAACTCTATACATAGTTGCAGCCATGAAGGAAATGTAAGTTTTCTAAATTGCTTTACTGAAAGGAGACTTTACTGTTCAGGGTTTGCATGTGATATGTCAAGTTTTCTTTTATTAATGGGCTTTAAATAGTTAAATGGTGTAATGCTGTCATGGATGAATAAATGTTGAACAAGTCTATTTTTGTGCTAAAAGGTTAAACGAATAGAAACAAAACTGTTGAGATTCATTTTGACGGGATGTCTAGTTAGGAAGAGTAAGTGATTTCAATAGAATATTTGTTTTTTGTTTTTTTTTTGGGTTAAGGAATTTGTAGCTAAGTATGTCTGGTTTAAATCCCAAGGACAGTTTGTCTTAAATCTTATCTGTCGGGCCGGCAGCCTCCTAACACCATGCAGGCAGGTGGAAGCATACGCTAAGCAGACGAGGGGAAAAGAGATAAAGAGAGATAGAGAAACAGGATGAGAAACAAAGTGGGCAAGAACTGATCCAGTTATGTAAGGAGGTCTGAGAATGGAAAGCGGTTCAAGTTGATTTGTCATGCATAACAGGAAGAGAGAAATCCTACAAAATGATGGGGCGCAGTGTGCATGGAGGGGCTGCTGTTTAAGTATTGGTTAGGTTAACACAGTTTCTGGTAGGAATGTGAGGTTACAGTCTTAATGTGTTTGTTGGTAGAAGTAAACAATCCTGAAAGGGACATGCTGTCCATTTTTCAACAACGAATGAAGAGCAAATCTCAAGGGTGGTGATTTCGAAGCATGAAAGTTTTTCGTACAACTTGTACTTTTATTTGAGCTTCAACAATCAACATGGTCTGAATTTATTTTGTGTCTCGCAAAAGTTACGGGAAGTACTTGATGTTGCTCAGTTCTTCTCTTAAAAGAAGAGGAAGTATTACATTTAATTTTGTATGTTACAATTACTCTTTTTGTGCTTTATTATAGCTGGGACCATAAATCACATTAAGTTTCTTCACAACTTCCAAAATTATTCTTGTTCTCTAAGGGGTTTGTTTTCTCTTCTTTGGCTCATGCGGGGAAATAAGATACTTTAGCAAGTGATGCTAAATCCTGTGTTTCTTGGAACGGCGGGTTGCAGTGTAAACACGCTAGTGAACCTAAGCCGCTGTATCGTCTCGAAAGCAGCCAGGGCTTTAGCAATGCAGAGGGGTATCTTTTTCTCTAAATTTGGATTGTGGAGGACCTACTCGTTGCTGATACGGTAGCACAAGAGAAAGCTAAGAAAAAAACGTTTCTTCAGGGTCAGGTGAGGTCTTAAAGTCCTGCATCGTGTCCAAGCATACCCTTCCTTTTTCTTCAGGGACAATGTGCCCCCCTCTGAGCAGAAAAATACACCATGAATGAGATGGAAACCAGCGAGCAACAGCTATCAAATTGTGGATGTGCTCATGCTATTGTCGTGGTGGTTTAGCCAATTGTGCGATTTCTTGGCAATACAGTTTAAGGCATTAAGATGTTTTTTTCTAAAGATAGATGTATTGATTAATAGATTAAATTATTAAGATAGAAAAACAAACACAGTGGGTTTGCTCTACATTGTTGGATAATCCTTGTCAATAGCTTTAATTAACAAAATATTTCTCTTGTCTGAATGACCTTCCTGCATCAGTTGTTCAGATAAGCAAGTTGTTCAGATAAGCAAGATTAGCAACATAATATCACGTATGCAGTGGTTACACAGCACGGTGTTACGCAATCACGAGACAGCATTATCTTAATTTTCCTCCCTATATTTTTCTAACCCCAATTCACCTCTGTTTCTCTGTTTTTTTTTTCTCTCCATCTTGCGTGTCCTTTTCCTTTTTTACCGTCCACAGCATGGCACAAAAAGAGAAGCTTCAATGTTTAAAAGACTTTCACAAGGACACCCTTAAACCTTCACCGGGGAAGAGCCCGGGCACGCGAGCCGAGGATGAGGCTGAAGGCAAGGCGCCTCAGAGGGAGAAGTGGGACAGTAAGCTCGACTTTGTGCTGTCCGTGGCCGGAGGCTTTGTTGGATTAGGAAACGTCTGGCGCTTTCCTTACCTTTGTTATAAAAATGGTGGAGGTAGGCAAAAGATACTTAATGTTAAACAAAGTGTTAAGCAGAAAACACAAATTGTTACTGAAATACGTCTCATTCCCATTACCCAGGAGCGTTTCTCATCCCTTACACCATCTTCCTGTTTGGGGGCGGCCTGCCTGTGTTCTTCCTGGAGGTTGCTTTGGGCCAGTACACGTCTGAAGGAGGGATCACCTGCTGGGCCAAGCTCTGCCCCATCTTCACTGGTCAGTCCAAGCATAAACACTGCACATATTCTCACACACACAGACAGAAAAAAAGAGGCTATGCATCCCCAAGCCAAATCTTTCGCTGAGTAAAAGCTTAATTTGTCCTAACAAGAATGCTGCCCTGGTTTTCTTTCTGTTTTAGTCAATAGTTCATCCTTAGTTGACATCATGTTCTTCTGAAGGTGTCCTTCCCCATTTCTAACATTGTAAGTGGACCAGTCTTACTTCATCAGGATGCTTTGTGTTATGTAAAGGACACTAAACACTACATTTAAAGCAGGAATAATGAGAGTACCTGGAGGATGATTTATCCACGGTCATGTTTACATTCATGCACACATGCACATTAACGTCTATTTAAATTAACACAAGGGTATGGAACATGAGAGTAGGCGGTCCAAAACATAAAGTCATTGTTGGATTGCAGATTTTGTGACCGAGTAGATTGATGAGTTGCCATGGAAACAGACAAGCAAAAGAAACACAAGGTTGCCTAGCAATGAGTCTGCATAAAAACGTAATAATATTTGTTGACAATGCGGATCCACTTGTTTTCTCCTAGCTTATAAAGTGATATGAATAGTGTATGACATCTGTGGGAGTTGTCAGGGTCCTTCACCTGTCCCATGACCTGAGATCACCAATTAGCTACTGATACTTTAAGGCACTCTTGGGTACAACCCTTAACCTTTGATTGACAGCTGAAGACAAGCACAGAGGTCCCGCACCTTCAGCAGCTGCTGTGACGCCTTTACTCATGTTCACACACGGGACATGACATGAAGAGAGAGGAAGCTGTGCCTCACCGGATCTCTAGCAGCTGCCGATGGTCTCCGCTATTCAAGGAACGCTGAGGCGGCTGTCTGTCCATATGGCGCAGCGTCTGGCACAGTAGAGAAAGTCCACAAGTGGCAGCAAAACTAGCCAACCACAATCCTCCAAATGTTTTCCCTCCCGCCTTCACATGTTTTAGCACACAGTGAAATTCATGACTTTACTCCCTGCACTCCAACACGTAGTCAAGTCCATACACACACACACACACACACACACACACACACACACACACACACACACACACACACACACACACACACACACACACACACACACACACACACACACACACACACACACACACACACACACACACACACACACACACACACACACACACACACACACACACACACACACACACACACACACACACACACACACACACACACACACACACACACACACACACACACACCTGTCACAGCGTTGACTTGTCTATCAGTTCAAGTTTGGTATGTGGGAACAAGGCAGTGGGGGCAACAGAGATGATGAGATTAAAAATACTCTTGAGCAGTACTGGGATTTCTGTGTCCAGGTTCGTGGCAAAGTCATCTAAAAATAGCGTTAAAACACTAACAACATTATAACAGTAAGATAGCAGAGTCTAGTTCGGGCAGCTTTCCCTAATTTGACTTGATAATGAGTAAGTGTGAAAGCCTTCCTTTTAAGTTGTTCAGCAACAATCTCCACCTCACACAAGTTTTCATTTAAAGGGTTATTTCCCACCGGGCAGAAAATCTGTGCTGTGCTGCCCTCTCTGTTTGAAAGTTGAAGCTCTGACCACACCCAGAGTTACTGATGGTGTGGTCAGAAGTACACTTGTACTTCTGACAAGGGGCAAGGCAAGATGTAAAACCACTAATGTTGCTTGCTGGTAAATCGGCTATAATCACTATTTTTATAACAATGGATAACAATACTACTTAGGGGTGTAACGGTTCACAGGAGTCACGGTTCGGTTCGTACCTCGGTTTGGGGGTCACGGTTCTGTACGGGTTCGGTACCCTGGATTATAAATAGTGTAATGGATACTGCCCTGAATGACACTTTTTTTCCCACTCGTAAAAAAAAGGCGTATTCGTCGTGTGACTGCATGTGCCGAACCGTGACGGTACGGGACAAATACGGATACCGTTGCACCCCTACTTGTTTGTGAAAGGAGTTGCTTGCGGTGACAAATCCACAGAGAACTAGCACCTGAATCTATTGTTGATATTACCCAATACCCACTGAGAGACTAAAAGCAGAACTTAAAGAGCCTGTGACAGCATCCCAACAACTGTTGTGCAATGAAATATTGCGCTACTAGTAATCTCGAACCGTCAGTTTAAAAAAGAAAAAGTGATACCGTTCCGTTAAATATCTATAATTTCGAACATCGCGGGGAAATTCCTTCGACTCATTTTGAAGTTTTGGGGGAAGCCGGAAGTGACGTCAATGCGGGAACGCTTCACTGTGCGGCGAGAGAGCAAAACACGGACAAAGTGTGTTGTCATGCGTAGAAATGGTGAATTACTGAGTTTAGGCACGCTAATAACGTTTTAATGAAGTTGACTACAGTATATTCATATTTGTCAGTGCTTTCATGTCAATTCGGCGAACATAAACATAAATGATCGTGGTGAAGATGATGATTACATTAGGATTAAAAATCGGAGCTGCTGAATTTCCTCCCGTAGGATGTGATATAAAAACAAATCGATTATCTTTGTAGTTGTAAACTCAAGTGGATGAAACTACATTTATTAGTGCTTTCATGTCAATTCGGCGAACATATGATACATTAAATGATCGTGAGGATGATGATTACAAATCGTTTGTTTGAGCCGGTCTGCATTTCCTGATGAGAAAACAAACCGATGCTTTTTGTAGTTGCAGTACACCAACGTGGATTAAACGTGTGTTTTTTTTACCACAATGTTGGGGAAATTAATGGATAAAATGCACGGATTATTATTATTATTATTCCCACTCCGATCGGGACACTAGGTCCACCGTTTCCCCGCAGCGAGGCTCCCCCCGTTGACAGTTTACGTGGGCTGGGTGCAGTGGCGGACTGGCCATCGGGACGAATCCCGATGGGCCGGTACCGAAGTGGGCCGGTCGGATAAGTCACTAGCACATCCCCCATAGGCGGCGCGTGAGGCTCAGGTTTGGGAAGGCTAAATAACTTTTTTTACCTGACGCTGCCCGCCTCCGGCGTCTATAGAAAAGAGATCAACTCAGTGTGCGGATTTTAAATCTCTCAAGTCATATTACAGGATAAAGGAAATACAGTTTAAACTGCCGTATGCAGAGAAGACGCCGACGTGTCGCACTTATCATTCATATTACATCATCAATCAGATCATCGATCATATAATATCATAATATATCATATATTTTCTTATCTGAGTCAGCTTCTCCAGCCTCATCTGGCCGTGCAACACTTACAGTGTCACATACTGTATGCAGAAGTATTATTTTAAGCAACACATTATGTTGACGAAACACTCGAGTCAAATGTAATTAAAGTCAGATCCACTCGTGTCTTAGACGTGAACGCGCTCTCATCTGGAGAGAGAAACCCTGGCTTGATTTACCGAGTTGATAACCAGCGTAGTAGGACCGCTTAGCGAGATCTCGTTTGTTAGTTTGTTGTTGTTAGTTTGTTTGTTACTCAAACATATCCAGGGTCTGTTGAACTGGCTTCGTAGTACAGGGCACAGGTGGCTAGCAGCGCTAAGGTCAAAGACATAGACATTATACATTATATTTGTATTTTACCAGGATGCAGTGACACAAATATTTACATTTACTATCTACAGCATCCGCCGCCCCTGACATCCCCAACTCCCCCCGTTGACAATTTACTAGCGGTACCGAAGTGGGCCGGTCGAGAGTCCCGGTGTCAGTACCAGATGTGTTTGGGCTACCAGATATGTTCGGGTGTATTTCCGTCACACCCGTCATCCTTCATATCCGTCTACTCACCTCCCTCTGCTCCCAGCGCTCTGCTGCCACACACCGGCCGTCTGCGGAACTGCAGCCGGAGGAACTCGGGACAGCTTGTTATGTGTGGGGTGCTATGGTGGGGTCCCATGTACTTGTGCACATAAATAATGTTTCTAATTATTTACAATTAAAAAATATATATATATTCTGCTTTACTTTAGCCAACACTTTTATAAGGCCACTAGATTAGATAATTACGAAATGTGTAGATAGAATACATATCTTTCAGGTTGTTATTTTGTCATTATGTTTCATGTTTTATTTACCTTTTAGTATTTTTATATAGTATCTGAACTTTGGAGAGGAGTTGGGAGACACACGACACATCAAATCACATCTACAGATCAAGACAAAGCGAATGGAAGTACTCCCATACTCCTAGCGGGAAAATGTTTGTGAAAACGTGTGCAAAGTCTCCGAAAATCCTAAAAATAAGCTCATATTTGAATTCCCCATAAAAAAACACATTCACATTCAGTAAAAACAAGGCCCCACCGATCATCTACTCTCTGAGACGATTCCAGGGATGTCTGGCTTGAGTTTCTACCACCAGGGAAAGTGGACAAAAGTGCCCGAGATCAGCCTCTTAATTTACCCAGGGCCTAGTGCTTGGCTTTGGGCATGAAAATTCAGGTATTTTATTAAATATCTGAACTTTGGAGAAGAGTTGGGGGACACATCAAATCACATCTACAGACAGGGGCGGATCTAGACAAATATTCATGGGGTGGCAGGAGATTTTGAGGGGTGGCATCCCCTGACAGAAGTATATGCTGATTTAAATCGCAATCATATCAATCAATTAGGGGTGTAACGGAAATTATTCGGTACGGGCCCTTCGGTTCGGTACACGTGTGTACCGAACGAATATAGCGTTAAACGTAAACAATTGAGAACATGAACAACTTTCTGGAAGTAATCTCAGGTATATATCATAGAGCGACCAAGTCATTTCATTGGACGAGAGGCATACTATGAGAGCTGATCACAGGGATGCGTTCAAATGTAGTCAGTAATTTAAGGAACTGTCGAAATGGCGAACGCAGATAAAGTTGAGCTCGAAAATCCTCCAGCATCATTGAAGTCTCCGGTTTGGGAACATTTTGGTTTCGCAGTTACGTACAAGGATGACGGACAAAGACAGGTGGACCGAACCAAAGCTGTTTGTCGGCATTGTTCAACTAACATTGGTTACGCGGCTGGCAATACATCAAACTTGAACACTCATTTGAAAAGGCATCACCCGAACGTGAATATCACCGGTACCAAAAGAAAAAAGACTGAAGTGCAAACCCAACTCCCACTAGCATGTAAGCCTCCACCACTCGCAGAAAGTTCAGACTGAGCCAAAGCTATTACAAACGCCAAATATCCTTATGTTGCCATGTTAGCAAAGCGCTACCTGGCTGTATCTGCTACCTCTGTCCCTAGCGAGAGGGTGTTCTCCACAGCAGGAGACATTGCTAGTGCCAGCAGATCTGCCATTTCAGCAAGCAATGTGGACAAGTTCATCTTTCTTTAAACAACATGAAAATACAATGACAAGCAAGTCCTAATGTCAAGCTGGCTGCTTAGGTACTAGTACAGTTCAAATACAGATTATTTCAGTTCATCGAAATGCTGCACCTTAATGTTTATTTTACTATATTTTGTATTTATTTGAATACATTAGTCACAGTTTAATAATAATTAAAAAAAATGTTTTAATGTTTTGTGATAATTTTTTCTGCTGTACCAAAAACGTACCGAACCGACCCGTGACCTAAAAACGAGGTACGTACCGAACCGAAATGTTTGTGAACCGTTACACCCCTACAATCAATGTTAACTTGGAAAGCCACAATATTAATATTTTAACTCAATCACATAGGTGATATTATTGTGGCACATCAGTAAAGCCTTACATATATAATGTGGCAGACGTAATTTAATGAATTTTAACTGAACAATAACTGAATGAGTTTGTCTCACTCTTACCCCCTAATCCCACCAGGATCGTCTGCGCTGCGCTGCGGCGTTTTTAGCGATCGCGGCCACTCTAGTCAATGGGTGCTATTCCACCAGACCCGCTCCATTGTTGTGGTCTACTAGAATAGATTTATACTGTGCAATTTTCCAAACTCACATTGGTTTCGCATACAGCATCTCTGTAAAGTATGTGTATTCAGCAGTATTCACTCTATCAACTAAACGGCTCGTTGCAGCTCTTGCCCCCCCCCCCTCCCTGTGAGCCCAGTGTGCTCTGATTGGTCGGGACGTTGTGAATCGCGTTAAGCTCCGTGGAGGTGTGATTTCCTTGTTTAGCAATACACAGCGAAACACAGCCAAACTCACCCTGAGCACACACAAACTCACAGTCGAAGTAAAAACAATAAGTGTGGCTTGATATTGAGACATCATGATGTCCCCGGAAGAATCAAATGGACAGTGACTTATCTCCAACGAGGCGTTTTGAGGAGGTATTTTCTGTGTTAGAGTTTTACTCGCTACATGGTGTACTTTGAGGGTTTTGACTCTGCAGACCGTTTACATGCATAAAAACCTTCATAACACACAAGCGGACGGGTACTAACCGGAAAAGCATGACATGTCACCTTTAAATCAAAGTGGTTACTTTCTGTTGGCTGGGCAGTGTAGTTTTACACACCATCTTATTTTACTTTCTCAGGACTTAAAACTGTTTTTTGGGGGCAGACCCCCTCAAAGAAAAAAATATATACACGCATACAAGGTCATCATCTTAACAGTTTGTTATTCTCATCGAGTCATCCGTGAGCAGAGCATCAAGTTGGCATGTCTATTACAGCTGAATGCGGCGATTACTATTTTGTTCAGCAAAACGCCTCACAAACTTATTAAGATCAACAGCTGTAGTGCGTTTTGATTCAATGCTGAGTACAGCCAAACTTGACATTCTCTTCTCTGTCATTGTAGACCGCAACTACCTCATTCCTTCAGTGCTTGGGTCCGAAAGGTTCTCGCCGTCCCCCGTTCAAGTGAATTCGCCACCAATATTTCCACTCTCGCGCCAGGACCGGGGGAGGGGTTACATGACGTGCATCTTGTGCTGCATTCACTTGCACTCGGACATTAGAGACTTTCTCTCATAAATGTCCAATGAGCCACAACTTTTCTTTCAAAACAAAGATGCCAACTGGGGTGGCAGCTGGGGTGGCAAGGCTATTGTTTAGGGTGGCAGTTGCCACCCCATGCGACCCCGGTAGATTCGCCCCTGTCTACAGATCAAGACGAAGCGAATGGAAGTACTCCTAGCGTGTGAAAATGTTTGTGAAAAACGTGTGCAAAGTCTCTGAAAACGGAGCAGTGGCTGTGATGCTAGCTTTGCAGCTAGCGGTTAGTTGTTGTTGTTGTTGTTGTTTGAAGTTGTTGCTATGGAAACAACATGACGGAGAAAAAATGTATATCTTCTACATATAATAACGAACAAAGTAAAGAATGAAGTGTAGGCTATGCCTGTTTGAAGTTGTTGCTATGGAAACAACATGACGGAGAAAAGGTATAATCTTCTACATATAATAACGGACAAAGTAAAGAATGAAGTGTCAGCTATGTTTAAATGTTCGGAATTTGACCATCATGGCCCTCTTGAGTTGCCGTAAAATATGACGGATGCGACGGAAATACACCCGAACACATCTGGTACCTACACCGGGATGATTTTTAGTCCCATTCCACCACTGGCTACATGACCATATGATCGCCCATATTGACGCACCTCATTCCTAAACTTCTAACAGATACAACATAAACCGATCCTTCAGCCTCATATGAGCTCTCAGATATGTTCAAAATTAAACTGTCATCGCTGTCTGAGCTTGCTGCTGTGCGCCATCGTGCGTTTACATCTGACTGTATATATATAAAGGTTTACATGCAGATGCTGGGATCCTGAACGGTGCAGCTGGAGCGCTGTGCCCGCAATGACGTCACACATCAATTGGCGGGACTTGAAGAATCCCCGAGAAGATCCAGAAAATTGTCAACATTGAAGGGCAGATTAATGGTTATCAAAGTACAAATATCCAAAATCAGTTCAGTAACGGTTTTCAAGGGGACAATATACTCAAATTGATGGGTTTGGATGATGGGGGGAAACTCGTGTCACAGGCTCTTTAAAGACAGTGAATATCAGACTTACATAATATGGTGACCAGAAACATATCGAATGCATCCACACAAATCTAAATCATAAATATTTAATCTATCTCTATCTAAAATCTGCTTTCTTTTCTTCCTTTCTGCAGGTATTGGCTATGCCTCTGTCGTGATTGTATCTCTACTGAACATCTACTACATCGTGATCTTGGCCTGGGGACTGTACTACCTGTTTCACAGCTTTCAGCCGGAGCTCCCCTGGGCGAAATGCAAACAGCCCTGGAACACAGAATTCTGTGTGGAGGACACAGTCCGCAAGAACAAGACCTTTTGGCTAGCAGCCAACATTACCAACTTTACCTCCCCCGTCACTGAGTTCTGGGAGTGAGTATTCACTGATGGCATGCCACGCACGCACGCACTCACGCGCGCGCACACACACACACACACACACACACACACACACACACACACACACACACACACACACACACACACACACACACACACACACACACACACACACACACACACACACACACACACACACACACACACACACACACACACACACACACACACACACACACACACACACACACACACACACACACACACACACACACACACACACACACACACACACACACACACACACACACACACACATACACACACACACACACACTAAAGTAACACTGACAAGACTTATCTTGAGTAAATGTGTTTGAAATGTCTTTGTAAATGCTTGTTTGCTTTGAGTCACGTTTAAATCATCTGATTCATCACACTTAATGCCTCTTACAGACTAGTGTTTATGCAGCATTAGACCTAAAAGCCCTAAAGACTCTTTTCAAATATCTATCTCACCATTTTGGTGTCATCACAAAGGCCAGAGCAGCAGAACAGCACAGAACGACAGTCATTTATCTGTCTGACTTGTGTTTTCTCTGCAGACGCAACGTCCTGAGCATCTCCTCTGGGATTGAGGACATCGGGACCGTGAAGTGGGACCTGGCCCTGTGTCTCCTAGCAGTGTGGGTTATCTGCTTCTTCTGCATCTGGAAGGGAGTCAGGTCCACTGGGAAAGTGAGTGCTGAGACACAGACACATCCTGTACTTATTGCGTTGCCATGGTGCTGTTTTTTGTTTGGCATTTTCACCCCGATAAATCAGTGACAAAACACTGTTGCTCAGAGAAAAGCCACATGCTTGGAGGGCTGTTAATTTGGTGGGTTTAGAGACACAAGCCACTGCGCTGTCCTGAAAGTTTCTTGTTGGCCAGACTCACTGTCGGCTGTAAACAGTTGACTGCCACTCCTTTAGCCCTCTCTGTGTTTCTGAAACTGGGCGGGAGCCAACAGGAGGAGCTCTGTGAGGAAAATGATTAACTCTATTAAGGAGCTCTTGTGTGTTTATCAGCGTGAAGCCTTTATGCTCTGTAGTGTACTGCTTCATGCTCTGTTGGGCATCTCAAATCCTCATCATGACTTCTGGTGACAGTAAAGAAGTCCTTTTCCCAGACCTTACCTACTTTTTCTTTGTCAAAATACTTCGGGAAAAGAGGGGAAATGTTCGCCAGACAACATGGACAACGTTTCTTTTGACATTCAGTTAGAAATGAGAACCTAGAAATGAAGCTTTGTCTATACCGTTATATTTAAAGGGTGACTAGTCATAAGTGTTGCTCAGTATTTTTGGCTGATACTTCCTTGTCCTTTCTAGGTGGTGTACATAACCGCAACTTTCCCATTCGTGATGCTGATTGTGTTGTTGGTGCGTGGAGTGACCTTGCCTGGGGCATCTGAAGGGATCAAATTCTACCTTTACCCTAACCTGACCCGCCTACAAGACCCAGAGGTAGGATCAAAAACTCTTCTCCTGTTTTTCTGTTTTTACTTTTTATGCAACTCGATTACATTATTTTTTCCACGAGTGATTGGATTAACAACAAAACCAAGCCGACATGTCTCAATAGGCTAGCCCACATGTGCTCTGTGCAAAAGCTGAGCTGAAATGGACAACATTTAACCAAGCTTCATAGAGTATGTGAGGTTTCAGATAAAACTGTAAAAAGTGCGCTCAGTTGAGTGCAGATCTCTGCCAGGTGTGTCTCCCGCTCCCACACCAAACAAATAAGAGTGGAATTTCAATCAATTGTCCCTCCGGCCCACCTTACACTCAAGATTGTGGTGGAGATAAGAAAAACAGAGATGTATTCATCTCATGTGGTAAAAAAAATCAATATTTGCTCTAAAATGTTTGCCTTCTTGATATGAGCAATCACTTTCGATAAGCTGACTAGTATGGAGCTCATGATAACATTTCCAAAACACTTTCATAACAGGTGTTAAGAAACGTGTTTCTGCCCCACAGCCAACCTGCTCATGTAATTTAGTAGCTTTAAAATATTTTTTTATCAGGGGACATTGCTTTTAAGATTTGCACTGGACTCTATGTATCATACTGAAAATGCACTGGCATCCTTATGTGATATTCCTAACCAGCAGCACTGTTGACAAGCTGTGAATCGCTGATGCGGACCCGACTGGTTCTGTTTCACAGTTTAACGTCATCAATATTGGATCACATTATGAAAGCGTACTTGTCTTCTGTCTCGTTAGGTGTGGATTGATGCGGGAACCCAGATATTCTTCTCCTACGCCATTTGCCTGGGAGCCATGACGTCCCTGGGGAGCTACAACAAATACAAATACAACTGCTACAGGTGAGCAGTGTTTCCGCTGGGGGGGGAGTGGGACTGTAGTAGTGACAGCAACTCGTGTCAGAGACGGTTGCGTGAATAGAAAATGGGAACTTCGGTTCCACCTGTGTTCATTAACAACCTCCATGACATATGTGTGACATAGGGACTGTTTGCTGCTGGGAGGCCTCAACAGCGGTACCAGTTTTGTGTCTGGCTTCGCAATATTTTCCGTCCTGGGCTTCATGGCACAAGAACAAGGGGTGGACATTGCCGATGTGGCAGAGTCAGGTACGAGGGTCCAAGGGGATGGCAGCAGTGATGGTGGGCACTGTTGCCAACAAAAAAGACAATTGGAAACTCAAAACCAAGCACATTTAAAAAAAGTTATTAATTCAAGTCTCAAAACGATGATGCTGAAATGTAGAGGTATCGGCAATTGCACACTCCTTGATTAAAAGCCTCAAAAGAAACAGAATTGTTACTTCAGTGTGAAATCTGTTGCACCTTTTCTGCGGACAGATTACATGGCATTGGTGCTGTGTGTTTTAGCTACACAATGACCTGCATGGTTAAAGACCTCATCACTACTTCAAGTGTTCAATGGCACCAGGTGTCTTCATGTCCCACAGTCAACCCACTCATTTCATTCAGTAGCTTTACATCTTCTTGACCAGGGGACTTTGCTAAGAAGATTTGTACTGTATGTACTAAGTGCACTGGCACCATGATGTGATATTTCTCACCAGCAGCACTGTTAACAACTGTGGATCTCCCGAGTGGACGCCACCGGTTCTGTTTCTGCCTTCCTTTATACTCTGGGGACTTTGAAGGAGATGCGCCTTCTTTCAGCATGCTCGCTCTGTTCAGTTTCAAATTACACTCTTTGCTTTCTTTAAAACTGGAATATAATCATGTACATTCAAACTATAATTGAGTAAAAATTACAGTATTTCTTTGATGGCATGTTAGTGAGTACATTCACAATATTCCACAATATATATTAAAACAAATGAAATTAAGAATATGTTTGATGTAGAACTGGCATTTTGCTCAGCTCTTCAATTGAGGCACTAGTTTGTGATTGCTGACTTTGTGTCTCATTGAATCCTGTTGTAATGGTATGTGGCTTTGCTGAAATCCTCATGTGCTTTGTTGGGATTAGATTAGATTCCAGTTGGATGTTATTGCACACAGTACCAGAAATGCATATTAGCATTTTAGCAGTGCAAACAGATGCTCAAGTGCATGGACTTATATGTGATATAAACAATATAAAGCAGCTATAATACAGTAGGTACTGTATGAACAGGACCTTTTTATAAATAGCATTTACAGTGGAAGGGCCATTACAGGAAGCAGTAATGTAATATCTACAGTGCAAAGAGAGACAAAACGTAAGGTTCAATGTTATTAATAAAATACAGGGCACTAAAGCATGAAAAAAACCTTATAGTTTACAAGAGTACATAAAGCCAACCATAGATTTTGATTATTGGCAGTGCCAGACCATGCTCGGCCTGTCTATCTCAATCTTAACACACATTTTTCCATTCCCCTATGTCGTCCAAGCTGGAATAAAATACAGATATTAATGTTGTTCTCCTCCCCTTCTCCCCATCCCCGCTATGCTTTCCCTCCAGGTCCTGGTCTGGCCTTTATCGCCTACCCTAAAGCCGTGTCCATGATGCCGATGCCAACCCTCTGGGCCGTGCTCTTCTTTGTCATGCTGTTGCTTCTGGGTCTCGACAGTCAGGTCAGTATTTTCACAATCACCGTGGCTCCTGTCAAGCAATGTCCAGAATAATTAGTTGGTGATCTGTGCTCTGCAATGTTTAGTCGACGGAAAAGTTAACGCAAACTAATTTGATGATGGATAAGTTGTGAAAAAATGGCAGAAATGCTGTTTTTTAGCCTCATAAATATCCATAGTCCCTGCTTTTATCTCTTTATATCATATTTAACTAAATATCATTGGCTTTTGAACTTACAAATCAAGACATTTAAAGAAATCGATATGGAATGTTAGAAACTGAGATTTTTTTTGGTGTAGAAGTGTAATTTTTTTTTTAATTTTTAAATTAAATTAAAGATTAATCGATAATGAAAATAATCGCTTATGGCAGCCTTAAAGAACTGCCCGTTTCATTTCAGAGGGATACCTTCCAGGTCCCTTGCGTTAGTGCCCTGCCATCCACAATGTGTAAAACACATTAAGTGTCTCAGATCCATATCGAACGTCTCCAAGGTATCAGATAACTGTCAGACAAGAAAAGCAGACTTTTCCCACAAAGGAATTTTACTATCAAGCTCGACCGCACTTGATGAGGCTTAAATTCCCTTTAAAGCCCTGTAGTAACACAAATTAAGTTTTAGAAGATGATACGTGTTAAAAGCCAAACATGTACTTGGTAGAAGTCATTATGATGGCTTGCATGCAAACCATTGCGACTGAGCTTGATCAAGAAAAGATAATCTACATAGACAAAACACGAGTGTGCAATAGAGAGATTTGCCGGCCAGATCACGTTTCCTGCTTCCAAGTGTAATTCTACTCCTGTGCTAACTCAGTCCTGCACATGGCCCGCTACTTCTCTCAGCCAACTGCGAGATCAGGCCAACGCTCTAAATGTGAGCACATGTAAATACTCATGCGGTTATTTCCATGAGACATGTTCCCAGTTACAGTTTGTTTGTGCGTGTGTGTGGGTGCGTTTCTTGACCATAAAATTAATTCAGTCCTGAATGCTATATATTGTTAACGTCGCTCACACATACATGCCACGGTTATGTAAGGGCTTTTTGTTTGGTTTTCATGCAACAAAAGAGCGTGTTCTTGGTAGATTGGAACAATCTCATGATTTTGTTATGACATTATGTAGCTTATGATGAGGCCAAGGGGAACAAGAGGGAGACAGATGGGGAGACAGAAACAGAGATGTACTGTTGTTTTGTTTCTGTTGCATCTTGGTAGCAACACACCAGTGCTGCAAAGAGGAGCCCTGTGTAAATTATCATTACTGCTCAACAAAGACAGCTTTCATTCTCTAATCACTGGTTTGCAGAGGCTACACAAGAGCTGCATGCACACAAAAAGACACTTCTGAGAACTTAATAGTTGTTTTTGTCCCCACAGTTTGTTGAAGTAGAAGGACAGATCACCTCCATTGTGGATCTATATCCAGCAGTCCTCAGGAAGGGTTACCGACGGGAGATGTTTATAGCTGCGATGTGTTTGATGAGCTATCTTTTTGGACTCGCCATGGTAACAAAAGTAAGTTCACCAACAGTCACTTTTATTGGAGTTTCTACTGCTTATCCTGTAGGAAGGAAAAAGAGAGTCTGTGTATTCGGATCAACGGCAGAGATAACGCCACAGACTTTCCACTTGCCTCTCGACTGCCTCATTGTTACGACCAAATATGGCTTCCTACCACATTCACAGCTCACATCCTGTATGTCTGAATGGAACAATTTGGAATGCCATTTTCCATTTAGCAGTTAACTGTGCTCCAATGGCGTCTCAGCACCTGTTGAACTCTGCCTCTGTTGGTAGTGTGCCAGCATTCTTGTGCACTGCTTTCAACACCCCCATCCACTCTGCTTTTATACCCTCTTCTATCGCTTTGACTTTCTTTCGTTTCACACACAACAGAGAGATAATTAATGTCGCTTTTCTTCCTTCTTTCTTTCTTTTCTTTTTTTCTAGGGTGGCATGTATGTGTTTCAACTCTTTGACTACTATGCAGCCAGTGGTGTGTGCCTTTTGTGGGTTGCATTCTTCGAATGCATTGCTGTCGCCTGGGTTTATGGTAAGTGGACACAACTATGTTTTTCTGTAACGTCGTTTTTCAAATGAATGATCCTGAAAAGTTGAGAAAGGAAAAAGCAGAAATGATCTCTTTGGTCGTAAACAAAGGTGTCCTTGTGGTTCGTCACACATCAGTAGTTAAAAACTTGAACTGCATGCAGGGGCGTGGTGAGGGGGTTGGGGATGGTGTTGGTCCCCTGCTAGAATAAGATTGGCTATCCAGGATTGCCTCCCTCTAGACCCATTCTTTTATTGTTAATGAGGGAAGAAGATAATAACCCTAATGAGGTAAAAACCCTAATTTGGATGAAAGCAACTCTGCATTGTCCAAAAATAAACACATTACTGATATTGTGTTGCTATCTGATTCCATAAATCATGCATCGGCCAAACATGAAGCCACTATATGTACACTTTTGTGACTCTGAGGCTAAGTATGCTTCACCAAAACTCCCCAGGACTCAGAGTTAGGTGGCTTGGAACATAAAATATATTTAATTTAGCTTTCCTACCTTTCGAAATGTCTCTGCATTTCTAAGTACCATCCCCGGACTGAAGTGTTTTCATTTTAAGAAACAAATACTGTCCTTATAACAATAGTCCCTTAGAAACATGAATCAAATCCATCTTAATTGCTTGGCCTCAATGTTCCTGGCCTCCAGGATTACAGATGCGTTACTCTTTGATTAATGTGCCGTAGACATATGCAACATATTACAAAGTAAAAAAAAAAAAAGTTGGGAACCAGTGACTTTTGGGAGCTGTTTTCTATCATTGTTACGAAAGATGCTATTATAACAGCACCACAAAGGAAGCTTACTAACATTTGTCTGTATTCCCTTGCCAGATGTTAAAAAGGAACTAAAAACAAAACAAAAGAACACATTGTTAACGTGTACAAAGGAGCATAATAATAAACATCAGGCACACTATAAAATGCAATAGCACACATAGTTCACTGCAATAAACGTGGAAGGACGAATAATGACCTAGTAGCCAGACTGTTTATACTATATACATGTTATATGGTGCAGGACTTAGTGGAAATATAAATGCTGCAGCTAAGGGCAGATGGCAGAGATAAGGGGTAGAATGAAGGTCAGTCTGCGATAACAAAAATATCTCTGGAATAGTACAGACACATGGTATTACTTGTACAATGTTCAGTAACTTAAGGGGAACTACAGGTTAGGTTAGGTTAGGGCTACATCTCCCATTTTTTTTTTTTTCAGCGACTTGCATTTTTATTATTTACTCGATTCATCATTTGGTCTGTAAAATGTCAGAACATTGTGAAAGATTTCCATCCTAAAAAAAGTAATCGCCTTGTTCTGTTAGTCCAAAACCCAAAGATTTTCAGTTTACAATGATATGAAAAGTAGCAACGTTTTTCTGCCATTTTTGCATGAAATAATTACTCAAGTCGATATGTTTTGGATTTGTGTATACCAGTATGTAAGCTGGCACTCATGGTATTCTGTGTTCCCTTTGTGTTGGATAGGAGTTGATAATTTCTACGATGCAATTGAAGATATGATCGGCTACAGACCAAATTCATGGATGAAATGGAGCTGGTCTTATATCACACCTGTCCTCTGCATGGTGAGAGATGAGCGACAGCTTTTTAAGTTTCACTTGATTGTGTCGAATGAAGATATTGTTGTTGACATCTTGATAGTTGGAGATTCAAAGTCACAAGGAGGTGTACAAGTTGTACTAAAAGAAGTATGTTTTTGTTTCTCAGGGCTGTTTTATCTTCTCCCTGGTGAAGTACAAGCCCTTGACCTATAACAAGGTGTACGAGTACCCTGACTGGGCCATCGGTATTGGCTGGGTTTTGGCCCTGTCCTCCATGATCTGCATCCCTATGGTGATGGTCATCAAGATCTTAAATTCTGAGGGATCCCTGATCGAGGTGAGCTCAACAAATAGTGTTTTTAAAGGAATTGTTGGAAAACATTTTTTAAATTGCTTATTTGCGGTCTTGTTGAGAGTAAGATGATATTACTCGTGTACCTGTACCCTAATACTGAAACTTTGCTTAGCATTAAAAACTGGAAACGGCGTGAACAGCTAGCCTGGTTTTTCCAAAGCTAACCTAACAACATTTCTAAAGCACACTAATTAAACTACTGTTTGTTACATCTGTATTAAAATCAAAGTAAAAGAGTCATATAAGCGACTGAGACAGCTAAAGGCTAGTTTTCACTATTTTTCAACATAAATGGGACTTAAAACCCTAAGACTACAAATCTTGTTAGGTGTTACGGAGCGTCCACACTACAGCTTCAAAAAAAACTTGGAGCTGGGCGTGTCTGTAGCTTGGGGATTTTATTCAAGCAACGCGACCAACAACCAATCACATGAATCTCCCGCCCCCGACATACAAAGCAAAAACCCCCGGGGATTTTATGGAAGCAATATTTATATATATAAACTCCCCAAACAGGCGAAAACCTACCAGTTTCACACACGGTCTCTGCCACCTCCCTCCATGCCTGGTTCCTCCGGTTTGTATCCCGGTAGGTGAAGAGGGTCTGGTCATACAAAACCGGGTGATTTGCTACGGCGATAATTAGTTTCTCATCCAACTTTTTTTGAAATATAGAAATGAACGGCGGGATATCTCTCCCAGCTTAGACGCGGTTTGATTGGCTACGGCTTGAGCTGTCAGATTTTCCGAAACGGGATTTGATTGGCTGGCGCTGGCTACGCCGGAGACGGACCGCTATGCTACCCACAATTCAGTTCGGCGAAAAAGCGAGGCAACGTGACGTCACCCCATTCAAAGTGAATGGGCAGATTGAAGCTGTCGACGCTGTGGACGGCCCGTTAATTGTTTTGACTGAGATTAGTTTTGACAAAATCATCATTTGAAAAAAGAAATATGAGAGAAACAAACTAAACAATAGCTAACTCTAGCTAGCCATCCTCCCTAAAAAGTTTGTAGATATACAGAAAATGTGTAGCTATGGCTAGCTGCTACCTCAACTCTCAAGCCCTAAACTGTCAGCTGTCAGTAAACATGCAGATTAGCTCCATGCGATAGTTCAAGCCAGGGCAACCTCTTATGGTCACATGACTGTCGCTTTGCATGTTATTGCGGCACATCAAAAGTCTCAACTTGTTACCATGAGGTTGTTTAGCAACCTGGCTATCCGTTTCCCTTTGCTTAAGGTCATTCTGTCAAACTAAGCTAATCTCCCGGCTGCAGCTTCACATTGAGCAAGTGTAGATATTTTCTTCATCTCAATTCCTGGTAAAAGTATGAAGAAGCCTGCTCCCCAAATGTCCATCAAATTTTAAATCAACATGGCTTGAAATGTTGAACATGGACAAATTCAGATGCGATGTTTGTCATTTTAAATATAACATTCTGAGCATTATTCTGCCCCTGTTTGTGATGGTCATTAGTCCTATCTCTCGTCTCCTTCCTTCCTCAGAGAATCAAAGCAGTAGCGGCCCCGGCGAAGTCAGGCGTGAGTTCTCGCCCGAAAGAGTACAGCGTGAAGGGCAGCGAGCTGACACAGCCCCTGGACGCAAACGGGACCAATGGCTTGAACAAGCCCACCCACACCATTGTAGAAACAATGATGTGAGCGCTCTCTGTGAGAGGAATAACATTGATGTGCTTTCTGTGTTATTATCATACTTGCTAACCTTGATAATCGTAGGTTTACATCATCCAATATATTCACGTTAGAGATACTCTGATTTGATTTTTATGAAGAAAGTTATATATTATTGTTATGGTTTTTTTTTTTTTTCATGTAATTTTTTTTTACTATATCAATATTGTTGTTACAATTGTTGTTGCTGTAGCTGGCACTGATCTCAGTTTAGGCAGTATTTTGAGATAGAAAATGTTCAATGTTTACTACCTTTCTGTTGATTCCGGAGAAGAGATGACGAATTTGCTTTTACGGTGTTGTAGAAGAAAAATTCTCACTTCACTTAAATTTAGTAAACTAAATGAGTAATTAGCCATGTAAAAGGGAAAAGACGTCTAAACACTCTCACTTTATTGTTACTGTTTTGTAGCCCTAACTATCTTTTTTAATATCTTAATGTTCATCCCTGCAGTGAAAATGAATGTACCCTTGTCTCTCAGAGTAGAAATCCTTAACATGTTAAATGGCAATATGTAGTGTGTAGTTAATCTTGCTTGACATCCTTTAGGCTACAAGTTAAACAAGGCCTTGGTCAAATACTATGAGAAAGTCCACCCTCAAAAATAGAAAAAGGATAACAAGCAAAAAACAGCAGAGGAAGTAAGGAGGAAAGGGAAGTGGCATTTTTAGAGTATTTGTACACCGCCTGTGTGACTACTATAGTCTGTCATAGTGCATTTATGGAAACCTCTCTTTGCACTTTATGTCGTTTCACCTTTATTGTAGTATTTGTTTATATTGTTGCAAGCTATTTGGAGATGCATTTGCAACACATTTCAGGAGGAATATTTGTAGCTTTTAACTTTTTGATATTGTAAACTTTGATATACAGTATCTAGTTGTCTCCTTGGCCTTGCTAAGACATTGACACATTTAGAGTAGAAATCTGACATCAAACATTCTTAGCCAAATCTGTGAGAACAATTTTTAAAAAGTCAAAACCTTTCTTTTAACAATCCTTACAGCTTTTCCCGTTGTGCTCATTACAGTAGCAGACGCGATCTACAGATCTACCACTGGATTTTAGTTGATAATGTTCGATTTAAGCATTTGTATCATAGATCTTAAATGTTTGTAAATCACTTATGCCTTTTTGTAACAATTTTATACTGTACATCATTTGAACACCATCACTGATTAATTAATTTGACTGAACTTTCTAAATATTGATTACATTGTAAGATTGGATTACATTTTTCAGAGTGCAATATTCATTGAAGCAATGGAATTCTCCGCTTGCTCAAAATGCACCACAGATTTACAGTAATGTTCAATAATGCAACATCTTGCACAGTAAGATACACAATCTGAAGAATGTGCAGGAGCCACCACAGTACTGTGCTGCTTTGTCAGTTAAAATCTCGGAGATTCAAGTGTACCAAAGTATTTTTGTCTCACAGTTGTCCCCTTTTTAGATGCACATTGCATCATTTCTATATAGATTACGAATAAACATTTTTTTCTTTGGATTTTGTTCTCTTAATATGAATGTCGGCAGCATTAGCATCCCTGAAAAGTGGAGAAATGTCCATCTGAACATGACACCACCATGTGCTTTTCTTCTTGAATGCCCAATTGCGCCATTCTTCTCTTTAGTCTTGTATTTTTCCACTGAATCTACATTAAAGTTCTACTAGGAACCAGCTAATGTATTGTTGGTACCTGAAGCCCACAGCAAGAATACACTGTTAAATACATGTTTTATTCTTGCCATAAAAATAACTGCATATATTGGAGGAGTTCCTTGCTAAAAGGATATCCACCATCGCACAGATGATTTAGACTGCCACACAATATCATATGTCTTCCGACATACATGGAATATCAAGTAAATGTGCACTGCGTAACCCTAACCCTCTGGTTTAGAGTGCCCGCTGGATGTTTTTACCCATGAATCAAGTATTTTTTTAATTAATACGATCATGTGTTTTGACCTTTCAATACTAATTTGATTCTACTCCTGAAAGAACCAACTATTTATTTGAACAAATAAAACCAATGCCCCCTTTGACCACTCATTGATACTTCGCGTGAATTTTTCTGGGTGACGTCCCCACCCTCAATCTAATGCCCCGGAACAGGTGGAAACTGCATTGACATCTCCCCCACAGGAGTGATTCTGGCATGTCTCTGGTGTTCAACCGTTCAACCGTCCGGCCGAAGCTCGAGTCATTGAACCCCCTTGCACTTCAATATACGTCACCTGGATGGTCAACATGAGTGCAGGAGGAAGCAAGGGCTCCAAATGCATTATGGCAAAGGGAGAGCACATGCATCTCTGTCAGGCTCATATTAAGTGTGGCAAATGTTGTGAACAATTAAATCTCATCAGAAACCCCGCTTGATAGTTATTTCCTGCTCTAATATTGGATTTACTAAACAGATGGACAATAACATGTTGTGCCCCATTTGCAATGGACACCTTGTCCCAAACTGATCTTACACAGAATACTAGTTACCCAGTGTGTGACAGTAATCTGACTAACGTTTCCAAAAAAAAATGTCAAACTGTCAATAGGGCTTTAAAGTCCTAAAAACATAACCTTAAACCAGGCAGTCTAAACCTAAGCTGCCAAATATTACAAAAAGTCTTTATAATTTGAAATAAACACAACATATTGCATTAAACCCAACTGTTGACACGCTTTTGGGTTAGTGTGGGGATAGCCATAATAAACAAAACACTGTTGAGACACCAGAGCAACTATGGTTTAATGAACTTTATTCTCATAAAAAGAAATACATTTCTTAGTTTATAATAAATTAAACAAAAATAAAAATCATATTAATAAATAAATATTTCAAGTTACTTTGAAACTATTCCTGACTTATTCAGAGAGGATGTTGTAATTGACCACACAATGTGCAGCCACATTCAGTATCACAGCTTTCATGAAGATACTCAATGTGTGCATATACTTTAAATAAAAATAAAGCATGCCGATGATACATTATACATTATACAGCAAAATAAAAGATACAGTAAATTAATAAAAATACCTTAGAAATAGGCCTCTGTGTATAACATGTCATTTTATATAAGAACTATCTGGATCAGATAAAAAAAAAAATGTCACTGCCCCAAGGATTATTCAATCTTCTCTGAACAGGACATCGCAACTATCTCGCAACATCTTTACATCGGCCAACAAACGAATCAGGTTCTCATCTCCAGAGGCAGCTGGATCAGCAGGCCAGATTTGTTACACTAAAGCTTTATAAAAACACAGACATGAGACACTCCAACAAAGATCAAATTCCAATACCGTTTTCTTTTTTAAAGTGAGGGATACTTGCTAAAGACAAACCCATGCCTTACATGCTTTTTGATAACGGTAGAGAAAACAGCTACTGCAGAGAGGAATATCAGATGTGGACTGAGAACAAGAAAATCATTCATCACTGAAAATGTAAAAGGCATTTCATCCTCCGTTTTGGGAAAGGATGTAATTCACTTAAGGAAGCATCAGTGATGGTCCACCAATCAACCCATAAGTCATTCTGGTGTAATGCCACATATAGAGACGCAGAGTCACAGAGTGAAATGTGAAAGTGAGGGAATTTTCAACAAATAAATCATAAAATGTGCCTTATGTGCAAACGCAGTGCTAGCCAGAAACATGTGCAGAAACTGAAAACAGCATTTTTGTTAATGTGAGGGTGAGTCATCAAGACGGGAGCAAAAAAAACTAAATGTACATAACTGTGGAGAACAGTGGAGTCTCTCTGGAACCATTCAGAAACGATTAAACTGTGAAGGAAAAACAGAAAGTCGAGTGTCTTCACAAGCATTCCTGGTATTAAAATGTAAGGAGGTTTTAAATTCAGCTAACGATCCTTGGAAACTACCAGGGAGCATTTTGTCTATTTGGAGGTCCTGTCACTTCTGTGGGACGGGCAGTGTGGGAAGAGAATGGAAACAAGGGCAGTCAGCCATGTCGTGTATGAAATTACTCAAATAAACATAAGGGCCTTGGACCTTGAGTCCATTAACACCCTGTGTGTCAGTGCGTGCATGTTTTATAAAGAATTGCGTGTGCATCTTTTATGTGCAACAAAAAGATTGCATAATAAATGGGAACGTGAAGCTCAATCAGAGCAAAATATATAAGAAGAGTGCGTATGTGTGTGTGCAGTGTTTGACTCTCCAGAGGCGTGTGTGTTAACATCCTGGCTCAGTCAGAAGCTATGACTCCTCCTGTTATATAAGCCTGCATGTGGCTTTGCCTCTGGAGAGGAAAGAGGTCGGTGAGGGGGGTGGGGGGGTGGGGGGGGGGGCGGCCCTGAAGCCAGAGCCTCCTCTGAACTGCATCATGGGAACACAGTGACTAAATCCAGCAGAAGTGAACACATGCACTTGTAACTTTGTGAGTGAGGGATGCTTTCAGGCGGTGAGAGTGGCCGTTCTTTGTTGGTGTGTCAGAGAGGTACAGTGTGATAAATGTACCGTGCACAACTGTGTGTGTGTGTGTGTGTGTGTGTGTGTGTGTGTGTGTGTGTGTGTGTGTGTGTGTGTGTGTGGTCCCAGTGCTTCATAAAGCTACCGTCTATCTGTGTGGTCACAGGGCGATGCCGTTGGTCCTGGGCTGCTCGTGAAAGCCGAACAGTGAATGTGAGCGGTCGTTGGAGTCGTCGGGCCGCCCGGGGTCTGCTGCCAGAGGATTCCTGCTAATGACCAGGTCCAGGGCGGCCCTTGCCTCTATAATAAGAGGTACAGTCAGACAGCAGTCCAAGTCCCTGGTCCTGGCTCGGTTCACCTAAAAAAGGCATAGATTGACATTAGGGGAAATTAGCTTTTTGTTATATTGGTGAGAGATTTCATTGTAGTTTTCAGCAGGATGATGACAAGCCGTTTAGAAACAGTTTTACTGCTGTCACACACAGTAAATAATAAATGTATAGAATAGCACAAGATAAACAGAGACAATAAATGGAAGAACAAAGTGTCCTTCTTATAAAAAGGGCTGTGCTACAAACCTATTTATTTTTTAATGGTTATTAGGGATTACAGTTTTGATTTAGAAGATGGAAATATTTGTTAAAGTGTTTCAATTGTTCAATGGAGGATACTTTTTTACTTGCACGTATAAAGTATATGTACAGGGGATGGATATCATTCTGATCCAACATTCACTAACAAGCAAAACAATTTGAATTTAATTTCTTCAAATCCATACCTGAAGAATGCGGTCGAAGGGTTGCAGCCCCGCCTGGTCAGCTGGGCCGTCGGGGCGGATCATGTTGACATAAACTCCTTTCTCCAGAAGCCCGTCGGATACACTGAAGCCAAAGTCATTGCTGTCGGGGTCCTTCCTTAAGGTTACCTGAAACACATGAGGACACAGATTTTACAGTACAGCACATATTCATAAAAACCTTTTTTCTTGGCATTTACACAGGCTTTTATGTCAAAACTGCAGCAATTTAGTATTTGGGGCAGAGATTTGCAAAAGATTATAGCCGATGGCTAGAAATCCTGACTTCTTTTTTTTTACATTAGTAAAAGTCCTTAAACACTGGATCCTCCTGGATTAGTTATAATGGCACACAATAGTGTCATTCACAGAGCTCATGCCTCCTAAAATGCTCATATCGTGTTTCGGGCTTTACATTAAACACTTAAAGGCTACAAGACAAAGCAGAGATAACGCTCAGAATAGGAAACCAGAGTCTCAAGAGACTGAGTTAACCTGAAAATAAATACACAGTAGATGAGAAGGTGAATACCATTCTCCTACCTGTCCATTAAATGTGAAGCTGCAGCCAGGAGACAGTTATCTGAGCTAATCATAAATACTACTGCTTGCCTGGCTGGAGTAGATGCTACTCTTAGCTAGCTAACTGCCAGTTGTTCGACAGATAAAGAGAAATAACACTCTCGTATCTAACGTTTTGCAAGAAAATGAGTAAGCACATTTTCACAAAATGTTAACTTTAAATTGTGGCTGGACAAAAACACGGGTAAAGAACAAAATAAAAGACATGCTAATATGCAAAATAACTCTAGAAGGGCATTTGTCATGAAATTGGGCTTCTACATTTTCCATAATCCCTCTGACAAACAAAAACACTAGAGCATGCTCTGTTCCGGTTACATGCTGAGATGCACAGATGACGGCAAACAATGCTTCTCAGGGAGTACACACCAAGGTCACAGCATGTAATGATGCATAATGAATGTTGTGTGTTTCTGTTGTACACATACTGCAAGTCCTGACTGGCCAGGTATCCACTGGGTCCAGTTAGACAGTACAACAGGCACAGTGAGTCCAATGAAGGAGGCACGCAGGTATAAACGTCATTATGGGCATGTTCCCTCAGGACACTTTTGTTTGCCCCATGTTCATCCTTCAAACTGGGAATGAAGCCGACTGATAAATCAATCATCAGATAATCATGTGTCTTTAGATTATTGTAGTTGTGCATATGGACTATCAAATATGATTTGGGTACAATATGCTGGTACAAGAGAATGGAAAGAAATGGACAATACGGGAGTATTTTTCTTTTTTACTACAGAGTACCTTATTTATACTTATAAGGAACAATTACATTGTTAGCAGTTAAAAATGGAAGGGGCAACTGGGCCAAAAATGTGTATGTTGTTAGTTAAAAAGGAAGAGAGAAGTGGGCAAAATTGGGTACATTAACATTTGTAGGCCAAATACCCCTCACCTGTAATTATTTATGGGGGGTTACGAACATGACCCCTAGAGGTCACTGACTCCCTATTGAGGACCCATGATTTTCAACAGGGAGTCAGTAACTGCTTGCGTTTACTGATAATGAATACTGTTGTTTATTTTCAAATTATGAATTCTACTGTGTAAATCCCTAAAACAACTACCTTGTGCAGTGCCAGCGTGGTAGGGGACACGATATCCGAGGGGTCCCCTCTGCCCCGGGGGGGTAGGTCTCTGCTTCCAGTCAACATGTGCAGGTTGGTTTTGTTGTTAGACTCAAAGTGCATTGCTTCCCTTTTAATGGGACTGATTTCAGAGCGAAACATTGAGTCGTCGTTGGTCTTGGTTTCCTCCAGGTACAGACTGAGAGCACTACCTGTCATGGATGCCTGAAAGAGCACACAATCAAAGAGCATCATGTAATAAAAGGGAACAGAAAAAAAGACATCCACTTGGACAGCACAACATAATCTCATGAAGTATCCACAGAGCCTGATTAGAGGCCAGGGCACTGCACAAAGCCTTCCTGGGTTAGAGAGGCAGCAGGTGCCCGGCCTGTGTTGTCAGATTTAATAACAGATTACACACTCCGGCGATTATTATAATGCTTCATCTGGCATGCGCTTTTAGGGTGACACTGGACTATGAGTACATGAGTGGGACAAAGCAGATGGAGGAGGAAGCAGGAGGGGGGGGGGGGGGGTGGAGATGACAGACGGGCCTACCTCCAGCTCCCTGAGTATCTCCGACTGTCCGCAGGTCTCCAGGTCCTGCAGAGCCTGGGACCAGAAGCTGTCATCCTGGTTCAGGGTGCCATGGCAACGAGGGGGGCTGACGAATCTATGACAACGCAGGAACCAGAACATGAGAGCAGCCCAGCGGGTCTCGAGGCCGGTGTGCCGCAGACAAGAGGCAGCATGGGAAATGCAGTTTTTTGGGCTGCACGCTGGAGAATCCCTTTGAAAACCTCTCAGGACCGCTTTGAGGGTTTTTACTGTTAATTCTCACACGTTTGGAGTCCACTAGATAAGATAAAGCCTTTATAAAAGAGTTCAATTCAACAAAAAATAACATTGCCCCCCCAAAAAAGCAGAAAATGTAAAGCATGTGACACAAAAGTTCAGAAAAAAAAAGGAGGAGTGTGAAGAGACAGATAAGGCTGATGCATCCTTGGAGCGCTTTTTTGTGGAAACGTTTTTGTTGTAGACAAGGGGTGACAGAAAAAAATGCATCTATGTGAAACACCAAAGACTCGTGGGCAGTTAGTAAAGCAGATGAGAGAGAGAATACCTAAGAAAGAAGAGAAAAGACAGTTTTGGAAAAGCACAAAACATGAAAGCATACAACACAAAATGAAGAGAAAATAATTCACAGTGCAGTTTGTTTTTGTCAATGATCCACAGAAGCACTATACACAGAGTGATGGGGAAAAAAGTATAAACCTACTAGTTATATATCTTTTTACTTTTCTATAATCTTTGCTTTTTTGAGAAGTATTAAATAAATCTACCTCTTTAAGCCTCAAACTGTTATTCAGAAGTCTTGATATGAAATAACTCATTAATAACTTATTGAATCCTGAAACATGATGAGGGGAACTGACTGTTAATCTATAACAATGTGTTGTTAAACAACATGCAAGTAATAATGCACGTTTTATGTAAATGCTTGATCTGTAGAGTAACTATGCATGTCGTGTGTGTGTGTGTGTGTGTGTGTGTGTGTGTGTGTGTGTGTGTGTGTGTGTGTGTGTGTGTGTGTGTGTGTGTGTGTGTGTGTGTGTGTAAAAAATACAATATTCAGGTATAGCAAAACATGTTCAAGTACCTAACACAAGTCCAGTTCCAATGCTTATACACAGAATATGATTTGAATAAAGACACCCTTTACTGTGAAACAAAACACGAGAAGCTGCACTGACATGTAACAAGATGTTGACAGGATGTAAACTGCAGACCTGAGCCCTTACCCAGGTATATTATCCCACTCGTCCTCAGTGAACCTCCCACCGTACAGCGCTGAGTGGTGGACCAGGCCTGCAGAGCTGGAGCTGATTTGGCTCCTGAGCTTCGTGCGTCGCCAGTCATTTGGATTGAGCAATAGATCTGAGGCTTTGTGGAGATATGTCCCTGAACAATACACACAAGAAAATAGAATGAGCTTATGGGATACAAGACATAAAAGAGGTACATTAGAGGTAACTAAGCATCCAGTGGACCTTACCTTGGCTACCGTAGCCTGCATCGAACCCTGAGCTATCCCAGGAGCTCATGGCAGAGTCTAAACTGGGCAGAGTGGCAGCGTAGACCTCCGAGTGTTTGCTGGTCTTCTGGGAGTCTGTCAGCTCATCCTCTGTGTCGCTTACAAACCCAGTTTCTCTGTCCAGAGGCCGCCGGCCATCAGACTCTGGGAATGAACAGAGATTCAAATAATCATCAAACAAGGAGGAAGTGCACCTTTTATCAGTTTTAATTAATCATTTCTGTAGCATTTAAGCCTCAAAGAAAGCTAAATCAATGCATTTTATTAAAGGATATCAAAACCCAGCAATTGTCTTTATTTTTCCCCAACTTCTTTTTGTTTTTTACACTTTGTGTCTTTGTTTGTATACGTTTAGTGTTCTTCCTCTTTCTTCCCATTTCTCCTTTTGCTTTCCTGTTAACGATTGTTTAACATTTAGAAAATGTACCAAAGAAGTTTAATGGGAGTGGATAACATACAGCCAGCAGGGATTTTCCTTCAGCAGGAAAATGGCAACCAACATTTACTTTTAACGTAACTTTCTTTTTAGTTAAAAAACAGTTTTCTTATCGTTTAAATTGTGCAACTACATTTGCAAGATCATGTTTTCAAACCCCTTTGAGTAGTAAAAAAGGAAACATTTGAGACCAAAACAACATACTGTCAGCTTGTTTTTTTATCTTGAGGGTGACAGACTCCCCAGCCATCTGCAGGAGGTGGATGGCCTCGCTCAGCGGCTTCCCCTTCAGACTGACCCCGTTGATGGCCAGCACTCGGTCTCCTATATGGATGGCTCCGGTCCTGCAGAGGAGACAGAGATACAAGATAGTACAACACACGGGCTGGGAAACGGTCAGTCTGCCAGCGCGCTGACTGGAACGGAAACAAAGAGGCTTCTTGTTTTAGAAAAAGACGAGACTGACATTGTTTATTGTCTTGTTTAATGTAAAAAATGTTCCCTAAGGGACCTCCTCTGATTTGACTAGCCTCAACCTAAAGCATGTGTCACCATCCTATCAACTCTCTCTTTACCCCCGACCTGTCCTCCTGCCTGTCTCTCACCTCTCTGCCAGGCCTTTCTTGGTGAGGCCTGAAATGACGATGGGGTCAAAGGGCTCCTCTGTCCCAGAGATCGTGATGCCCAGCGGCCCGTTATATCTCTTCAACTCCACTGTGTAGATTATAGAGCCCGACATCTCCAACTCATCTACAGCAAATAGAGGAAACAGTTGATTCCACGCATAAAACTCATGATTAAAACGGACATTAAATACTCCAGGATAGAATACAATATATTTTTCTAAAAGTCTGTGCAAATGGACAAATAACAGAGCATAACCTTTTGAATTGTGATAGAAAACGTATTTAATCCTTAAGTTAAAGAGTACAATTACCAATAGAACAATTTAAAAATGACTATATCTCGTAAACTACTTAATTTAATTGATTCCAGGTTTATGAATATTAGTATTTGTTGGTGTTCTTAATTCTCTTTTATATAATGACTTTGGACTTTTTAATGACAAAACAATTGAATATGTAAACTTGGGCTCTGGGAACCTGGGATAGATATCCGTTACACTTTCCTTAGATCTATGCGAACAATTAGTCCATTATTTTGAGAGGGATAAGTTCTTTGCTTTCTCGCAGCCCTGTTAGTAGGTTCTAGGGGTGAGGCCCCCTCCAAAGGGTCACTAGATTAGTCTGAGGGGTTGTAAAATGATTAATGGGGTTCGGGAAGTTCAAAGTTCAAAAGGGTTAGCTACACACACAAAAAAAAATTCCTCAGTTATTCAAACGAAACAACTGGAGAAGTTAAAAGGGGAAGTCTATCTTGGTTCAACACCTAGGAGCCTAAAGTCATTTAAATGAGACAAAAAGCTAAAATATTATTTTAGAAGCCTATCTTGTCATTTTATATCAAATATTAATCTGAAGGCTAACTAGTAACATTTTAGGATAAATGTAGTGATGTAAGAACTACAATTATTTCCTATAAATGTTGTGGTCTTATAAAGATGCATCAAATGTAAATACTTAATATTTAAATTGTACTTAAGTACAAACGTTTTTGTGTTTGGTTACTTTGCAAAGAATGCATATTTTGCATTTCAAGTGATAAATGTACCAATGTTGTCCTCGTCTTTCTGGATTCGGAGTTTGACCATGTCCTCGGCCTGCTGCAGGACGTGCATGGCGTCCTCCATGGAGCAGTTCTCCAGACGCACGCTGTCGATGGCCAGCAGCCGGTCTCCAGGCTCCAGAGTGCCTGTTCTACCGGACACAGGAGCGAGAAAGATCACAGCTATTAACTAAGACCAGGGAGCTGCTCCTCCTGAGTCCTATTGCGTCTCAGTGGGATCCTTCGGGGGTCACCATAACCTCCCCCTCACCCTGAGCTACACTGAGCCCTTCTGAAATGGAGCTGCTCTGTCTTACTGATCCAGTTTTAAAAGCTCAAACCAAATTAGGTTTGTATTACACAGTGGATTCACAAAACAATGTTATTTTGTAATGGAGTAATCCCACACAAGGCAGGAAAACATAGTTCTACCCTGAACTGTAAAGTGTTGAGAAACAGTGTCACCCTAATGTGTCCTATAGCCAATGACCATTTCTGTACTCATAAAAACTAAATGATATACTATAGCCCTGTGAGAGGAATACAATGTTAAAATGAACAAGCATTTATATACTTCAGCTCAACACTGAAAAATGTATGGCAATGTTATCAAAAAAGATTAACAGACCACTCTACTGAATGGATAAGACGGATTTGTAATTAACATTTGATCAAGTGAATGAAATTGAGCAATTCGCTTTTTCTTCAAATACGTATTATTTTGCATCTAATGCAATTAAGAACACATTTTGTACAGATGACCATTTACGAAAACAGGAGGCGCACGCTTGTGTTTTGTGTCGATGCAGCAATTTTATGTTGTGTTATATAATCTCAATAGGCTTTATTTTACTGTGTAAATGAACATACTATGGAAAGGAGTTCAGCAGTCATATTATTATGGCTCTGTGATGATAGGACATACCTGTGTGCTATGCTTCCTTTTCGGATGTCGGAGATGATGAGGGGCTTTCCAGGTTTTTTACTTGCTGGTGAAAAAGAAGAACAATCGAAGTGTTTTTATTATAAAGTTTTATGATTAACCACTTGGAATAACTCAACTTCATTTTCTCTTTGTTGCACTAATCATACTCGGCCTCCTGTTTATTCAGGGCACATTGAGTGAAGATGAATGATGGTACAGTCTGGTATTGTTCAGAGTTAATGAGGTATGAGCCCTCATGGTCTTTCAAGCCCGAGTTTTATGGATCACAGAACACTGATTCAAAGGCATGCAGCTCTGTGAGGTATGTTTAAGCGACACTGCCCTCTGCTGTTCATCTAGATCAGGGGTGTCCAAACTTTTTCCACCGAGGGCCACACACAGAAAAGTATAGGAAGGGCTGGGCCATTCACTAGAGGTATATTGCCTCATAAGTTCAGTTATAAGTTAGCAAAATCAATCAAATGTAGGTAAATGATGCTTGTGAGTGCTGGCAGCTCATCCCTTAAAACAGAAGCCTCAGATTGATTATAATAAGGAGAAATAGGAAGGGTGTATTTCAAGCTTGTTATGTAAATAAGTCATTGGGCTTTTTTATTATCAACTAAGATATGTTAGAAAATGCTTCCAACTTTAATTGACAGAATTTATTTGAAAAGTGGTTTTATTAAACACATGAATACTACTGTGTAATATATTTTTATATTTATATTTAAGAAGTGCAATATAAGAGATATTCCCTTATACTTTTTGAATTTGCTGAGTGCCAATTCAAAATGGTCCGTGGGACCGCATTTGGCCCCCGGGCCGTAGTTTGGACACCCATGGTCTAGATCCTAACAAACTCACCACTGATGGTGATGCCCAGCTCCACTCCTCTCCTCTTGGGTAGTTTAACGTGGAAGGTGCCGCTACTGGGAACCACTGACTCTAATTTGGTTTTAAAGGGAAGATAAATGTAAGTATGAAGGCACAAATTGAGTCAGAGATCTCACATTATAAGAATGTATCTTCACAATATGATACCTGCGACATCAAACTCAATCTCCACTGTGACCTTATTGGCCAGAGCAGAGTCTCTGAGCAGCTGATGGGCTTCCTCCAAAGTGCCATCTTCAGTCGGGATCCCGTTAATGGACAGCAGCCGGTCACCAACCTGCAGCAGCCCGCACCTCCACACAGAAACAAAACATAGAAAGGATTAATGTGGAAATAAAGACTGTTTTGACCACGACTGTTCATAATAAGAATACTACGGAGCCCCCTAGGGGACATGGAGAAGAAAAAAAAAATGTGAAAAAAAATTGGGGGGGGGAAATGTTGCGAGAACAGAGTATTTTTTTTTCTTCTTCTCCATGTCCCCTAGGGGGCTCCGTAGAAAACAGATATGTATTAATGTTAGGAATAAATGTGATTAGGTGCAAATGGATGATAAAAAAAATGCCTTGTTATTAAAAAAAGGATCACATTTCAACTAGGGCTGCAACTTATGATTATTACAATTACTGATTAATACTGTCAATTTCTCTCCAATCAGAAAGGTGATAAATTACTATGGACACTATATAAATTATAACTATCAATTCACAAAATCCAGTGTAGCCAGTTAATTAGTTAAACATGGCTTAAGCTAATGCAGTCCACTACATACTTACTAAAATAAATCCTACTTTAATGAAGGTGACATTTATTAAAAAATGTTTTATTGTTTGTGGTGTTAATTGATAGAGTTCACAGCACCTATTCAACCGGTGACATTATACAGAAATGTGTTCAACCCTGATATAAATGTGACAGAAAAAGATGGCATAAAGAAACTTTAGTTTCATAAAGCTGGCATCACAAAACAAATAATAATAATAAAACATAAATAAAACAAAAGTTTTTCTCAATAAAAAAACGTAAAGTTTCTCAGACGGATGAATGTCTTTATTAAAAAATGTTTGGCTTAAATGAGCGCATCCCAGCTTCTTGTTTTGTCCAACAAACAATTCAGAATGAAAATATTGTTACATAACATATGGTAATTTGTTGCTTCATAGATGACCAGGATGCTTACATTTCAAGCGTTTAATCTACTACTCGTAACAACACTCGTTTCAAACCAGGCTTTACATTTCCTGCTTTCAAGGAAAGAAAATCCTGAGCGTTACAGCCTGTGTGACATGAGGTGTGAATGTTTAAAATGCCATCATTAAATTGGTATGGCCTCAAGGCTTGACATAAACACAGACCTCACTTGAACTTGTAAAACCCCATCGAAGCGAGCTCATACAGAAAAAATAAAATCTCACATTATCACACATTTACATCAGACCCTTAATTGCAAGGACGAACACCGAAGCACTGTCAACCGATATTAATTCACCAAGCCCCACTGCTTGTTAAACTTGTGTGGAGGCTGAGACTCCGACATCACGGTCGGATGCTGCACTTGAGTCACTCCTGTCTAACTGCTGCTGGACTCATCGTGTTACAAGACCCAGGGGACCCCGCACTACACGGCATCATTATGTTGCAGGACAAGGACAGATACAACACATCGGCCTGATCGGGGCAGGGTGCTAATTGCTACAACATGCAATCTCAATCAATACAAGACTACATACCAATACGGGGGATTATCCCCACTAAACAATGCCTCTTGTATAATGTGATACATCTACTATGGGGGACCCCTGCTCCTGGGAGTTTGTCAGACACACAATAGGTCAATATTACTGGCTATTATAATTTGCTGAGGACATCTGTTGACTGCAACTTTTGGATAAAAGGAAAATAAACCATTAACATACTGAGTGTTGACAAGCACCAATGTTTCCTGGCCCTTAAAACAAAGTAATATCTACTGAAGACCTGTTGTTACCGGTAGTATCCTATATAATAATAGTATAATTGTCTGCCAGTGGTGAACAGTTCACCCAAAGGCTAGTTTTTTTTTCCATGCTTACAATCATTTTAAAGACTGGAAAAACAAGCATATTTGCTACAAAGCTCACCAACTCTAGTGGAAATGTTAACACTGCCATTATATTTCAAACTCTGGAGTTATTAAACATAATTAAATAGACTTCCGACTTCAGGTAGGTCTGCTTTTGTACTGAAATGTCTTAATTGACTCCTCATCTCCTTTCACTGTTTTTTTGTTACTAGGCCAGATCTGTTGCTCTTCTGCATGACTACGCACTCACTTCTTATTTCAAAAACATCTTCAACACATTCTCTTGATGCCATACAGTACTATTTAAATTATTAAACAAACAAGTAAATATTTGTTATTGTAATATTGTAATCTTCCTTGGTGTTTTGAACTAAATAAATAATATCCTTTTCTTTCTTTAAGATATAAAAAGAAAATGGACGAATTAAAAGTTTCCAACATAAGTTATCGTGAGGGAAACATAGCTGTAATAACCAAAGTTCCTTAAGTCAGTATGTATCCCCTGGGTCAAATTAGCTTCAAAATTCTCAAAATTAAATGACAATCAAATAACTATTGAGAAATCTCAGTCTAAACCAACTGACAGATCTGAATTGCGTCAATAAAGCCACACTGCTAGTGTTGCCCAGTAAAGAGTAAATTAAATTCTGATGAAAATGAGCATAACTTTTCATAGCAGATAATATCCACACATGTTATTAACAAATGTTTTGATGCATCTGTTGGACAGGACCCAACATTTGGGAAACACAGCATTAGACAAAATCAGATATTAATGCTTCAGCTCCGATACTCATTGCGACACAAGGTTAAAATGTGTTCTTTTCTCCCATGGGGCTGAATGATTAGCAGTGGAGCCATCTAGATCCAAGGTGACTCTATATCACGTGTCAAACTCAAGGCCCGGGGGCCAAATCAGGCCCGTGGTGGATTTAATTTCGGCCTGCAGGATAATTTCTAATTACTTTTTCCCTCATTTTCCCCATGAGGGATTAATAAAAGTTCATCTTACTATTAGATCTGGCCCGCCGGTATATTGCACGCACACCTTCACTCCATCCTGAGGATTTCCTCAGCTCAGAGCCTGACCCCAAACATTGATGAACTTGCACCCAAGATGAGACACCAAGTATCTGGCTTGAATTAGCATCACAGAGCCGCAAACTGAGTTTCAATGGATGTTCCCTTCTGCACTTTCTTTCTTGAGACAACAGGTCATGTTTGGTTTTTTTCTTTGAGGGAAATAGTTTTTTTTAAGCTGTTGTTGGCCTGTGGAAAAATGTAATCATAAGAAATGACTCTGGAAAAGCTGCAGATAGAGCCATAAGAAATGAATGCAACTGATTATTTAATGTTGTTTTTATAGGCAATCATTTAAGCTTTGTTAGTTCCAGGTTATGTCCAATAAGTTTTGCAATAAACATTGAACCAATCCGGCCCTCGACTAGTACCGATTTTTTTATTTTGGCCCACTGTGTATTTGAGTTTGACACCCCTGCTCTATATGATATTTGTTTACTCGTTAGGTGTCTCTGTGTGTTACCTCTCAGCTGGGCTGTCGGGCTCAATAAAGCGGATGACTGGGGGAGCAGACAGCGTTTCTGTGGCGAAGACACCTCCCTGCAGCTGGATCCCAAAACCTGTGAGCGGATCCCCCCTCAGGATGACCTCGCTTGTTTCCACATGAAAGACCTGCCCCCCTGGCCCGACAGAACTGGAGGCCAGAGATACTGAGAAACAGCGGGGGAGGGAGGGGACACATCAGAGAGAGATATTAGTGGAGAAGTGGCAGATAAATGGAACAAGAGAGGGATTGTGGGAGACAAAAACTGTGGAGTATAAAGAGAAGAGACATGCGACCACAGAGATGGCGTGGGAATGGGGAGGGAATGAGTCGCTGTCAGAGTTTACGTCAGTCATGTTTACGTCACAAGATCAGTCAAATCTGTTCACACACTGAGGCGGCAAAACAGAGGAAAGGTGTTTTAACTGCGCTGGAAAACATGTTTAAAAGGGTGGTACCTAAATAAGGAATACAGAAACAATTATTCTCATCTTATCCTCTTGATTAATGTTAGTTTAAATAATAGTGGTATACATTTGTTGTATTGTTTGTCTGTCATATAGGGTTGATATCTTGTACCAGAATTGTTTTAATTAATTACAATACTAACGATTATTTATTTTTTTTAAATGGTGGAAAAAAATTGAAATAACATTTCTTTAAATGAACCCTTCCTAATGATAATTTCAAAATAAAACAGATGTCTGAAAAGTAATGTCCAATCCTGAAGAACATCACAAACAAACCTCTCACCTTATTTTTCATTTGGAGGTAGAAATCGAATCAACATACACTCAGTTGTCAGTTTATTATTAGGAACATCTAGATAAAAGTAATGCAGTCCCTTACACACTCATGTTATAAATACACTGAGGTGTTTCTGTTCTTCAGACTAACTTCATTTAAATAAATGGGGTTGACAAAATAATAAATCTGGTTAATGTGGTTTAACTCACCCATTAAGGTGGTTATAAAAAAAGAAAAAAAAGGAAACAAGGGTCGGCATGCGGCTTATCATACGTGAGCTTTTGTGGTCCTTCTTCCTGTTCCTCCTCCGGCCCGTGGAGTTTCGGGGGCTGCTGGGGGGGATGGGGCAGGGCAGCGTGTTGCTCCCCTGGCTGCTGAAGCCTGAGGTGGCTGTGGAGGAAGGAGAGAAGCCAAAGTAGACATAGCACTACACGTATCAAAGGGCTGATTAAACTAAATCACCATGGCAATTGTATTCATGTCCACAGCAGCAGCAAACGCTTGTGGGAACATACAACAAAGGAGATAACTCTAGTAACAGTGTTCGAGTAAAGCTCTTGGAAAAGATTTAACAAATGCTCTGAAGAAAAAAAGTCTCCTGCTATGGTGTCTTGCCAGCAGCAGTGCTGTCACAAGTGATAACTTACATTTGCAGTGGTCCTGCTGGTTGAGTGGGTGGCTTGGGCTGCTCCATGTCTTCCCGTGGCTGGCATGTGGGGGATGGCAGTAGTTGCTGCTTTGGTCCCAGTGATGATTGTTGCTCTTCTGCACTTTTACTGCGGCAAAACGGAAAGGCAAACACATCCATTAAGTAAACCAGATCCACTCCTCTTCTGTACACTTTTCTAAATCCTAACCATGAAATTACACTTTTCATTCCCATGTCTAAATATGTACCACATCACACAGAGCCTGGGGGGGTAATTCAGAGCAGAGTAATTGATATTTAATGTTCTCGTCATGGCACACTAGATTATATCCTGCGGTTTAATGTATTTTGATGAGCATTTGAGTATCAGCTAGACACACAGAGCTGAATGAGAAGTGGTGGATTCAAAAAAAGTAAATCTTACTTTTACTAGAAAGCTTCCAAAAAGCTAAGTGCAGACTAGAGATCATTTTCAGGATTTAATTCTTCTTCTTCTTCTTCTTCTTCTTCTTCTTCTTCTTTACAGGATTTAATTCAAAAGAGCCTGAATGTTTAAAAAGATGTTGAGTAAGTTAACCACGGTGCTGTGATCACCAGGAAGTGGTACTGGCTGTTTGGAGGCATGTGTCTCAACCTTGATTGGACACAGCTGAAAGCTTGATTGCTGATGATGTGTCTGTTCTGCACCTGATTTGACAGACAGCTACACTCATTTTCATTTAATTCTGTTTCATTCATATGTGTTTCTTTTAAGTAGCAACCGTGTTGACTTCTTCTGCTTTGAATAAAATGGAGAGCGCAGATTGTAAATTCTGAAAGGCGTCTTATCCCTCATGTCAAAGCTTGTATAACACAGTCAAACTGTATGGAAAGCATTCAACTGGGAAACAAATAACCTCAATAATTAACTTTCCTTACAGATCCATGCAGCTAAAATCGTCACAGAGCTTTACATGTGACAGTAATCTGTGCTGCTTCATTTGCAGGGGTCTAATCTCCAACAACTTGCTCATATGGATGGAGGATTTGCTTGAAACATGGATGACTGCAGTCGTGCCTGGGACGCTTGTCATATTCAGGGAACCTGGTTAAACCCAACTGCATGTAATCAGAATACAAGAAGGAGAACCAGTTTCTATCGGACTCCATCAAACCTGTGAAGCTTTGGCTCTGACGGCTTATGTTAAGCTCACCTAGGGGAAGCTCTCAAAAAAATTGTGTTTTCGATCAGCGCTGCTGGAAAGAAGCGTTAACACCTAATCTCTCGGTGGCCATATCAGTCTTATTAAATCCCCAGAGGAGATTAGACAAATTGCATCTTATAATCATGCCTTACCCTGGGGGGAAGAAGCCGTGAAAATATGGTTTTATCATAACGTCATGGCATCTTATTCAAGAAATTAGTCATGATCTAATAGAAATTTCAGAAGACAAGACGCATGCCTTGCATTTCAGTGAGATTTGATGCACTACACTTTGAATTAAGAGATATTAATAGTAAACAGGAGCAAACACAAATGTTTACACTGAGCAGTCTTGAAAATTGTGAACTGAATAAAGAACAAAAAAAGATATGGAAGAGAGGGTTCAGTGACAACCAGAGGAGATTAAACTACATCTTGCTTCTTTGCCATGGTGTGTGATTCCTTCCATGCTCACATGTTAAGGATCCCTGCAGCTGCTGACCCAGAAATAAGTCTTCAGAACATGATCTCTGACAGAGAACGTGTGTGTGTGTGTGTTTGAGTATATAAAGGCCTGTCGGTACCAACAGAGGGTGTACCCAAAGGCAAATGGACTGTGGCCAGCAACACACACACACACACACACACACACACACACACACACACACACACACACACACACACACACACACACACACACACACACACACACACACACACACACACACACACACACACACACACACACACACACACACACACACACACACACACACACACACACACAGACTCACAGTACATGTGAGAAGGCAGCTGGGAGGCAGCTAGGCTCTCACAGCTGCAGGTAGAATAGCTGAGAGTAGAGCCGTCACATATGGTGAGGACGACACACTGAAGCCAGCCTGTGTGCTGTGTGTTCTCCACGATGTACACACTGAACTACATCACAGGCTTTAGAGCTGAAACAATGAGTCATTCCATCCACTGTGAAGCCTTACCATTGCATTGCCCTGCTCATTTGCTTGCTTTTGTGTCACCTCCAGGACATACCTGTGTCTTGCGGTCTGACAGGAAGTCTGCTCTGACTGGCGGGGAGGATCTCCAGTTTAACGACATCAGTGGTGCTGGCGAGCAGCTGCGTGGCCTCCATCAGAGAGCAGTGCTCCGTGCCGGTCCCGTCTATAGACAGAAGGATGTCACCTGCGTGCAGCGCTCCACATCTGAGAGAGAGACAGCAGGGCAGAGTGGGTCAGGGAAGCTCTTGTTTATTGGGAAGTGTCTGTGTAGCAGTGTACTGGGAGAGGTTGGTTTCACCTTTCCACCACGCTGCCTGCCTTTATCTTATCTATAATAATAACTTGTTTGCTCCTGTATATTGTTGTAGTGAGGCTGATCCCAAGGCTGGAAGAGGGACCTTTCACTATCTCCACCAGCAGAGGGCCCGAGGCTCGCTGCACTGCCTCTGAAACAGATAACACACACAGATATGAGAGAGGCCAAACAGATATGCAATGGTGGAATGTAACAAAGTCCTTTTGCTCAAATAATTTAATTAAGTACAATTGTTCATACTTGTGAGTTACTTGAGTATTCCCAAATATTGTGTTATACTTCTACCCCATTCAATCAGGAGAGAAATATTTTGTTAATATAATACTTATCTACAGACGTATACAATATATCGTAAATTGCTTCGCATTGACAAATCATACCATTAAAATTCCCTTAGGTGTATATATTTTGTGATACAAATATAATAAGATTATATTGTATAATATTGTAACACTTTTAAAAGAGCCATTCATAATGAGTAGTGTTATTTTTGCTAGTTTAAGTATTTATTTTCTGAAAAAGGGATTCACACATTTTCAAACATAAGTGTTTAAAATAAATAAAATATTTTTATTTATCAGGTATTTATCTTTTCATAACGCTTCTGAATGCCAATATGTACTTTTTTTTACTGTACTTTAATTTTAATATGTTTTCTTTTACATTATTGATATATACATTGTCTTCACGGTATAGATGGGGTTTACAAGAGGGGTGACCATAGACAGTGATAAAGCTTTGAACAATCTCTAACTGGTGTTTGAATAACGAGTTACTGGATTATTGTAAGTAAGTCTCATGAGAATTACAAACATGTTGTTGGCCTCTGTGCTCCAAGACAGTCATTTCACTGCCTTGACTTAAACAATTATAAAGGGAAATGTATTTTTTGTTTCAGTGAGAGGTTTCTGCAGAACAAATTAAGTGTTGTGCTTCAGTATAACATGCTAGAATAATTGCACTCAATGATTTGCAAATTCCAACATTGTTACAAGGAACCATTTTAATCAATTGGGATAAACTGTAAACAGCTTAACCTGAACAAATCCACATTTTCCAGATCTCACTTCTAAAAGTATTTATGAACCTTTTACTGGTTTATTCTGGAGGCAGGAAGTCTGGATCCTAAACTCCCAAAAACGGGGAGATAATGTGTGTCGAATGTCGTTGGTGACCTGCCCTACTTTGCATAGAGAAGAGTTTGTGATCTTATGGAGAATTAGTCACCGTGACCAAAGGGAGGGTATCATCTGTAGTGAGTCTTCAGTGGTTTATTTTACTAAATGTTGACCCAATGGTGAGGATACTTCTTAACTCAAAATAGAATATAAAGACGCAATCAGACTGATCTGTGTTGGTGGGCATTCCTTTAGACAACATTTGATTCTAATGAGTCGAAATGACACAATATGTACCGGTTACTCTACTGGCAATATCCAAATTCACCTAATTTACTTTAAAATATTAAAATGTAGGCGTGTCGAGAGGACAGACAGTACACTTTTATAAAAACAATGACGATTATCCATCTCCCCTTTTCTGTTAAGTGTGCTCTTGGGCCAGTGTGACTCCCCTGGTGGCGTCTCCAGCACCGACACTTTCCTCTACGTAGCCAAACGGCCACATTATTTACCCTCAGGGCAACGCTGCCCTACCATGCCCCCAACATATTCCCTGTGTGTGTGTGCTCACCCATGACAGAGACGTCATACTCAATCAGGAACAGAGCTTCCTGGCCGCTCTGCATCAGCATGGTCAAAGAGTCAGCGTGCTTTTCCCTGTTTAAAGACATCCCGTCTACGCTCACTACTCGGTCTCCTGCCTTCAAAGTGCCTTCTCTGGAGAAGAAAGAAAGAAAATAAAAATTAATAGCACACGGGCGACTAGAACAAGATGCTCAAAGAAGCGTTCAAGCACCAGTCACAGTAAATCATTAAACAGTTCCACATGAGTGTTCCCTCCCAGGTGAGATGAAGGATAAACGAGATAAACGGACGTCAGGTCTTTGATGTTGAATCATGTTTGCTCCAGTGTTTTGGTTTACTCTTGGTTTGTATAAGGATAAGTGCGATGCTGCACCAGCCTCAGGATGAGATGTGCCCTTTCTGCTTTGAAGATACTCTATATGTGTCACCGCCACAATTTCATGCACCGGCCTCAGCGTAGACTGATGCATGCAACAATACAATTCCATATGGGTATGAGGTAAATATAATATAATATTTTATTGTGGACAAAGATAATGCAATTAGTAAAACACATATCCATGAGTCTATACATCTAAATCCGTATGGAAACATGCATGCATGCACACACACATACAATCATTTGAATAGACTCAGTCATGCATGGTCAACAGAAATATAATGCATAGAAGCCACAGAAAAAGTGTGTACACACACACACTAGCTTATATATGTCTGTCTTTACCTGTCAGCGGGACCTCCAGGCCTGACGTATGTAACCAACAGAGGTCTTGACCTGCGCCAGTCCTCGTGGAAGCCTCCTAAAAATAAAAAAAATACAACCAAAATAAGTCATAGCAGTAAGATCATTATTTTATTCAAGGATTTACATACAAGAATCACGTCCACTAACCTCTCATGACAAACCCAAAGCTGTTCCCCTCCTTGTGTAAACACACCTCTATGGTTTTGGTTGAGACGCCTGATGGGTTCTGGACTAAGGAAAGAACAGATTCAAAAAATGATGACCACAATCCTCAAAGGATGCACATAAAATAAATGTAGAAAGCTTTCACAGCAGCTTGATGATAATGATAATGTTGAGTGTTGTAAGTGCTGAATCATGAGATTTAACAAATATGGATTGTGGAAATATGTTTCATTAATCTTAGTGGGGAAATTAATTCTATGTATTTGACCCATGCTAATGATTTAAGAGCAGTGAGCAGCCACGGAGCAGCGCCGGGGGACCAACTCTGTTTCCGAGGCAGTGAAAGCCAATAAGTATTGATCTGATGATTTGCAGGTCAGAAGATGTCTACACGTCGAGGTTAAATCGGGGCTGAATTAGATTTTCAGTTTTTAGACGTCTAGGTTATACCGCTCTGCTTCACAAATATGTAAATGTACTAAAAGAAACTGTGGTATGTAACCTGAATGTTTTAACCACATTTAGCTCAGTTTTAACCATGCATTAAGAAATGAGAAGCCAGAGTTTTTTATTGTCTACAGCCTTAACTAAAAAGCTTATTTATTCACCCATTTCCTACTTCTACTTTGCATTTGAAAATACAAAGCATTAGTTTTTGTGCATGTAAATGGTCTGCATAGGCTAAAATCCCAAAGCTCCCAGAGTTTCTCTCCCACACACCTGAAACACCTAGACTGGACTCCATGGTTTACTTCCGCAACATAGTGACATCGCTATGTAACACTTGCGTTTCTATTGGCTAGCGCTCCAACACATTGTAGGTGATAGGCTAAGTGGCGGGACAATCATAAGAGAACCAGCCGGCTAACCAATCAGAGCAGACTGAGCTCTGGTTTCAAACAGAGGGTGAAAAGAAGTGCTGCAGCAACGGTAGTATGAGGAACATTAAAGCACCTATTAAACCTTAAAGCATGTAAACATGTTAAAGTAGAGGCACACAATACATTTATGAAAATGCTCCTCATATGGCCCCTTTAAAGCATGTATTAGACTTTCAGGCAGAATGTTACTCCAGCAGAACTTCACCTACCAAATGGAGGCAGCTCGTACTCCACCTCCAGCACGACTCGTTCCCCGATGTTCTTCAGCAGGCTGATGATCTCATCGTGACGAAGCTTTGACAGGTTGATGCCGTTCACTGACTTGATGTAGTCTCCAACATTCAGCTGGTCACTCCTGTAGATAAATCATAAACAGACATTCAAAATCAAGGATGGATTACCAACCGAGCAAAGCAGGAGAGTTCCCCAGATCCCTAAAAAGCTTGAGATTGACTATCAATTTGAAGTTCCCTGATTTATAAATCAAATCAAGTTTTCATTTATAGTGCTAAATATTACAAATATGCTGCTTTTTTGTATACATTTGTGTATACATTATGCAGACTGATTTACAGAGCCAGCTGTAGAGCCAGCTGTGTTGAGCGTCTGGCTGAAAGCGTTTCCTGTTCAAACAGTCAGGGCCGTTTCAAGCTTTTTGGGGGCCCTATGCAAGATGCTGTTTGGGGGCCCTAGTTTTTACAGTTTTTTAACTACAATGGGGGGATTCCGAAGCCTTTAAGATGATCTGTGGAGATGTTACACTTTAATAGGAAAACAGGCTAATTTCACAAAAACCAAGTAATTGAAAATTACAAAAAATGATATTAAAAAGTTAAACAATAAGGCTCCTCAATGTCAATAAATGCAAGAGATGCAGCATTTTCTCAACAATGTTTAATTTACATGTTTCATCTTCCTCAGACGTCACTAATTGGCTGACAGCCCAACGATGATTTGGACTTTATTACCCCAAAAACACAAGCCACAGCTTTGCTATCATTGCAGTTTAGTCGTGTTTATATCCTACATTGGATTTTTAAGCATATAATGCTTCACCGAACACAGGAGGGGGCTTGGCTGTCTACAAATAAAGACGGTTCGTTTTAATTCTCCCCAAATATATTGAGGCTGAACCTGAACTTTGAATTCTCTGCTCCCATCATAATCTTGGCGATCTTGTTAAAATTGTGAATGCAGAATTAGAAATACTATGTAATTGGTTTGCAGTTAATAAATTATCCCTTAATGTGGCCAAAACAAATTACATGTTATTCAATACAAAGTCTGAGAGTAGAAATGACTGCATTATACGGATTTGCAATACCGAGATAGAAAAAGTTGGTGCATGTATATTTTTAGGACTGCTTGTTGACGAAAAACTAAATTGGAAGCACCATATAAATTATGTACAGACTAAACTGTCAAAAACAATAGGTATTTTGTATTATACTAAGAACATTCTTGAAGAAGAAATACTCTTTATAACAGTCTATTTCTCCCTTACCTTTACTACTGCTCCAAAATATGGGGAAACACGTACTCAACAAATCTACAAAAAATAATAACATCCCAAAAAAAAGTATTACGAATAGTCTGTGGAGTTGGTAAATATGAACACACAACTCTCATATTTAAAAAAATCAATCTATTAAAATGTTTTGACATAGTACAGCTTTTCCATAAGAAAATGCCTAATAACATTCAAAAGCAGTTCCAAACCACAGCGTGAACATTATGCATATATTATTATATGCATATATTATTATTATTATTAATTTGCCAAGTACATGTATATATTTATATATAGTATTTTCATTTCCAAAAAAAGATAGTTGAAACTGCTATTGACATGTGCAGAAAATGACCCTATATCTAGTTTTCGTATATATGCATTTATTATTCTCCTGTTTTCTTTATTTCTTTGTACTCCTTCATTTCTATACGTTTTTGACGCAATAATGCCGCTGTTGTATTAGGATGATGCACAGGAGGGCTACTTTCCATAAGATATGCTTCAGCCCTCCCGCTTCTACTAATTTTGTTCATCTTTGTGTGTATGAATTATACTTTTTTTGTTTTTTGGATGAATAAAAAAAAAAAAAATTTACTTTCAGCTTGGGGGCCCCCTAGTGGCCGCGGGGGCCCTATGCATCTGCATAGTCCGCCTATAGGAAGAAACGGCCCTGCAAACAGTGATACAGATGATTGTACAAGCCGTCTCACATATGACAATCTGAGTCAACACGCTGCTCATTGGAGGGCTAATTAATTAAATGCATGTTCTGCCCTGCTAGCTCCTCTCACCTTTGAGCTACTGAGGATCACCAGTGACAGCATACAGAGAGAAGGAGAGAGATACAGAGGGACAGAGAGAAAGAGAGGCAGACAGAGACACAGACACAAAAAGAGAGACATCACGACCAGCAGGGCAGACTGACAGCCTGCCATCCGGTCCGCTCTCATCACTCTCCCTGTCTGTCTGCCCGCGTGTCTCTCTCCACGCAGTAAATTAGCCAGCACTTCCACACAAGCATGAACACAGCTGTGTGAAGACAAGCTGCTTGAAGAATTAGCTTAGTCTTTAAACCTCCTTGGACTTGACAGGCGATGGCATATTTGGCCAAGACATTTTCAGAGGGGCTGTGTCACTCTGACAAAACTCGCGTGTTACCCTTCACACACACGCCGGTTAATCACCAAGAAATGTCTTCCGATTTTACTTTGATGTTTGAGGAAATGAGTTTAATGTCGTTGACGTCTCTGAAAATGAGTTTAATCTAATCTTAATCAAGCAATCTGTAAAAAACAGGCGGACAAAATGTTTCTGCTGATTAATTAACAACATACAGTAAATGATGTGTGAACTGACATCCAAATGAAATCTAAATGTAATCTTATGGTCAATGTGATATGGTTTCTTGGGTTCCTTTAGGTAGGCTATTACTTTAAATGAGTTACTGCGTACATGTACCGATGCCATTTAAATGTAGAAAAGCCTTAGGCCTATGTGTCTTGTTTCAATATAATGCAGCATGTTTTACTAAATACAATATATGCACTCAATTTCATCCACTAGCCCTGATTACAATCTTATTGAATAGCCCTGGTATAGACAAAGGTTTTATGGTTTCTTGGGGTTCTTTTAGGTATAATGGGACTGAATCAATTTGATCCAACAAACTATATTTGTGCCAATAAGGAGGGCTGGTACTTCTTAGCATATTTGTGGGAGCAGAATAACATGTGGGCAGCTTGGTGTGGTTGCCAGGTTTTAGCCTCATCACAGAGCAGTGATCTCACCTGGCAGCTAGGCCACCTGGCCGTAGGTTTGACACTCTGGGCTTGCCGTCTTTATCTGAGCCTCCGGAGATGGTGAGGCCAAGGCTGCTGCCTTCCCTTTTCATCAGGTCCACTGTGGTCACTCCTCGGCACTCCTCTGCTGACAGATACAGACACAGGCACATATCCACAGTCAGCATTAGTGTCTGCTTGACAGAATCACCCTGTCTGAGAGGCAACAAAATACTTTTATCTTTCTCTCCTGAATCTTTCACAGAAATGCCCTCTGACACATGACCACATACTTTTTTTGCTCACTCTCCTGTCCTTTTCTTGTTATATTGAATCTTTGTGACGGGTTCAGAAGGAAAAGGAGGACAAAGTCAGTTTTATTAAAAGGCACACACATCTCTTGCACTGACAATGGAGCGAAATTAAATGCATTATTATAAAAGAGGCACTCATTGAAAATTACAGCAGACTCATCAGGTCATAAAATGAAATCCAATTGTATTCTTAAGTGAATGAAAGTGATTTTCATGACTCTGATGGATATGCGGCTTTATAGTGTCATCAGAGGACTCATTCTGTCTTCTGGTGTGCGTTCTGCTGTGCTGTTAAATCGTTCTACGTGAAGTTTACCCAGTGTGGTTTAGTACAAATGACAGGTATGCTACACAAGCGTTTTTTTTCACCTTATCTAAGCATTCAAAACAGTGCAACATCAAGCAAAACCCAGCAGGCACATGGCTGTAGGTGCACCTAGATGAACATCTCAGCACAACTCTTTTTCCAGGTCGCAGTGTCATGAATTAGATAACAGAGCAATCAAATGTCAGGTTTTACTGTATTGTACCTGAGAAGCTGCGCCTGTAGGACGAACCTGATTGGTCAGGTGCCGCGGAGTCCTTGCTCCCCTTTGAGTATGGCCCTTCATCTGAGGAGACAGCAGGGAGGAGGTGCTGTTATGTTATGAAGCAGTGTGGTGAACATAACCATCCAATGCACATAAGGACAGCTGCTGCACACATTTAATGATTTGAGCTTCACCCTGGGAAACGTGAGGGCTCTGGGGGGTGAGGGGGACGGCCACATCCATACATCAGGCATGAAACTGAAGTGAAACAAAAACAGCTCATCCTACTTTGTTTCCACAATCATGTAAAAGGTTCAAATAGCTCCTCTCAGTCTGCAGCAGAGACCCTTGAAAACCATTAATGTAACACAAGAATACATTTGCGGTGTGCTTGATGTATGCTGCTCCTAAAGCATGGGAATTTTCCTGAAGGAACAGCATGCGGTTAATGGACTGTTCGGGCTAGAGAGAAAATCATACTTTTCATGTCATTTACAGCAGCTGGGAAATGTTCAATCTGCTCTGCAGGGAAACTAATTTTGTATTCCTTCTTTTTTTTTTAACCCACAGTGGGAGCCATTGCTGACAGAGCACAAGGCTGGTCTCAGATTAGCAGAGCCCCTGCACGGCCATCTGAACCTGAAAGCAATCATACAAGCATGTCAGCAGTCACAGTGATGGGGAAACGGACTTTGCACTTCTCTAATCCTGTCCACTGTGAGGATTACCTTTTGAGCAGTCCGGCACAGTGATTGAACATCATATTAACAGTTTAAAGAAGATATGTGCAAGGGCTTCTTTTTAAGAATGGAGGGGCAATGTTAGTACCTCGAGCTGCAACCACCAAACTTAAGTTCCCACAAGATAAGGTCTCCAGTGACTGCTTTGATAATGACCAGAGACTTGTTTAAAAAACCCTGTTCTTCTAACATTGATATTAAGAAACTGTATCAACTTTACATTTGTACGGCGTTGTGGACAGATAACGTTACAGCGTGATGTGGCAGACAGGTGCATGCTTGTGTTTATGGAGGTCAATTCTTACACACCCGATTACCGCATTTCGTGCTAAAGATAGTACTCTATCTCTGAGTTTTAAACAAATCTGAACACACATAATTGATGCACACATTTTGATATACAATGTAACTTCCAAAATATATAATTTACTCGATTTGAAACGGGATAAAGATCGAATAATTCGCTCTAGATTGCATGATAAAAGACGCTCCTTGTAACTACAGAACTTGCCCGAGAATCATCCCTTTGTTTAGGTTTTCCTCACTTTTACAGTAATCCAGTGATAGTTGTCAGTAGATTGCAAACAGGAAACGCTAATAGCTAATTCGGCATCAATGAAATAGTGATACATTCCCAAAATGAAAACTGTAGGCTAAAAACAAATGGTGTTCAGGTTGTAGCCTAGAGCTAACTGCATGTCAACAGGTCTACTACACTGTAGCTACAGGATGGCCTACTTCCTGTTGGCATCCCCTTCAATTTAAATCTTGCTTATCTACCAAATATTAGGAAGACAAATATATAATATAGAGTGATAATATATAAACTTCAGTCTTCTCCCACTTTATATAGTGATATAACATTTGGTATTTTTTCTTAATTAAGTATCCATAAACAGTCAACTAAATCTACTATGTGATCTACTATGTGATCTACTTCCATGTGCTCTTAATGTCAACATTTTGTCTTGTCCATCATTTTAAGAGGTATCATCCAAGGCCTGACAGTAAATCAATTTGATATGAAAAATGACATCCTCTATTTCCCCAGTTCAGTCTCTTCAGTCTTGCTGATTTGTAAAGAATGAGCAGGGCAAAGCAAATGCTCGGAGGACATCAAACAAACTACGTTCTCTCTGTCCAAGTCAATCAACTTTCCACATCTGCCTAAGTGAAGATGAGGCCTCAGACAGCTGGGAGGCATGGATCCTTTGTCAGACCTTTACTGACCTGAAACTTTTGGGCAGGCCCTGGATCTGAGGAGTGAAGAAGAAAACCCTGCCTCCTAATGCACACAGCTGTATGAGTCAGACCTTAACGACAGAAATATCCTTACTGGACTTGGCATATATATGTAAGGGTAAAGCATAGAACATACATATGAATAGTATGGTATTTCACACAAATTAACACACATCCTTGCACAAATATCCTGTCCAGTAGCTGTGAGGCACAAACAAAGTGAGTGAGTGACACATAATAAACACATTAGGCCGGGCAAAAGCCTTGAAACCATGCGGGCTCCGGAGGGCCCTGACAGTCCAGCAGCTGTCATTGTAGTCAAAAGGCAACATTAGCTCTGGGTAACGCAGACCCAACGCTCGGCACGTGACTGAGCGCTACTGTACCATCAAGGCATCCCCCAGCCATCCTCCTCCAGCTTAAAATAACTATCTATCCTAACGGGCAGAATTAAAATCAGGATGGAGCTGATTAATAAACAGCCCCAACAAACAACTGTTAAAAAAACGATATCTGCTTTGTTGTCTTTGAAGAGGAGGTTAGTTGAGGGCTCAAGGATGAGGTTTGCCAGAAGGACCTTGGAGCACCACACTGACTAAAATAAAATTCTGTGCCACTGCATGTATATGTGGAGAGTTAATTAACTCCTGGTTTAATTCAGGCCACTGTATGCCATCCCTCTTCTAACCAATCAGAATGTAGGTTAAATATGGGGGTGGCACTCACAATGACAATGAAATCATAATGCTATTTTCAGTCGTAAAACTTTATTTATAAACGGGGCCCTGCCAGACCCAGTTTACATTTCTATATCTGCCCCAATTGCTCATGGCAGCAGGAAGGCATTCAGAGCTGGTGCTCAAGTCTACTGACATTTCAATCCCTCTCAACCAATGACAAGCAAGATACATGCATTGCAATGATTGTAGATTCAACTGGACTTGTGTTCATGCCATATAGATTACAGATTAAAAGAGACATACGGTTGACACTTCTCAGTTACTGTCCCTCCGATTCAATACACATTTAAGACATAAGCCGCTCTTCACAGGTGATCCAGCTGACACAAATCCTCTACTACAACACACACGCTGACCCCCTTGACTTGAAGAGGAAAGTGTGGTGCTCTTACCAATGCTGTTGTTCTTGGAGTCTCTCCTCAGACCACACAGCATGGCTGTAGTTGTGTCAGAGCAGCCCCCTTGGGAAGTAACCTTGCTGATCTTTAGTCACAAGTGGGCAGAGAGCTGAGGTTCCACCTGAGATTAAAATAATCTTAGCTGCTCAAATGAAACAAAAACACCATCTTCGTTTCTTCATTCCTTTGCTAACACTTCCTTAACCTTTGTCCCCGTTTGTCAAACCCAGTGAGGAATTGAGCTCCAGAGGGCAAATTCTTATCCTGAGACGGTCTCTAGTTCCCCTTTCTATTTAAACTGCTCAAAAATATAAATCTACCAAGCGCTGTTCTTCTTTAAAGATCCACAGCATGGAGAGCAAGAGAGCAAGAGAGCAATGGTTCATGTCCTTTTCTTCCCATCTTGCCGTGGTCCCATTTTGGAGCTATTCTCACTAATCAGCCGTCCTTTTCCAGAGGGTTTATCATCCCCTGTTCATACACTCAGAAGAGCTCACACATAATAACCCTCCTCTCTCTACAGAGCCAGAGCATGAGTGTGTTTGCTCTCTCTCCCTCTCTCTCTCTCTCTCCCTGCCAGAGGGGTTCAGTGAGGCAGGCACACACGATCGTCACTCCCTCCCCCAGCAGACACACACACACTCTTTATCCATTTCCCACCAAGTCAAACACCCCTCATATGCACATCCTCAAACCCACCCACACACATCTACACACACTGAGATTAGGCACGACACAGCGACACACAGTCAACTCTCTGCACAATTAACACCACCTGCACATTCATTGTCAGACTGAGCCCTGCTCTGTCACGTTTTTTCTCACATAGAATGACTGCATCCATTTTTACAGAGCTTGTATCTTCACAGTAATAGTATCTCTCTCTCTTAAACAATCACACAAACAAGCACATAATGGAAACATGCATTTGCAAAATTCCTGTGCAGAACAGCTGCCTGTTTGAGATGTCCAGCAGATGAAATGTTATGTGCCGTTGTCACACATGAGACTAATGACAGATTTGACTTGTCATATTGTGATCAAGTGAAAGTTAAAGCAATACAGACACATTTAGAATCTGGCTGATGTGTTCAAATTAAATGCATTTCCTCTAAAGCCTAGCATCTCCTGTTTCTCTCTCAGGAGGGTCCGGGGCCACTGAGGTGCCTCCACTCGATTACAGAGACCCTTCCCGTCCCCACACCTGTCTGACCATTTGTCATGCTACACGCCTCGACGCCTGCCACTTCCTGACCCCACTGCAACCACCAAAAACAACAACATACGCCTTCTTCACTGGCAGCCCCTCGGAGTCTCGTCTGCCTAATTTGCTTTGATCACTGCGGAAAAATTCCTGTCATCACTGATACACACAGCACACCAAACCACACACAATTAAGGATTTCACAACGTGAAATTATACCCCATATTTTATAACTGCTTATTTTACAGATCTGTGAAAGTGATTACAAACAAACATTTCCATACTTCTACGCGCTGTAGCAGGGAGCCTAATTAGTCAGCTGTTACAGTGGACACAATACTCTTTTGGTGTTGATAATTTCCTCAGAGACTTTTGTCCTTAATATGCCATTTACAATGTGAGCGAGCGCAGTCTTTCAGAGCGAGACTAATTAATTTCCAACAGAATAAAGAGAGTGGGGAGAAGTAGCAGTGTGTTGGACTGATAAAAACCCCTGGGAACAGGGTGGCAAATGTTGGGTTAATAACAAATTGACTCTTTCGCACTTCCTCTAGAGCAGATTTCAACCTAATTGATGAGTAAGTGATAATGTAATGATTGGATTAAGGAAGCAGATTGTTTGCTGGTACGTCGGCATATAAAAGTAGGTTGAGAACACTAAACAAAAAAGAAATAAGGGAAACAGAATTTAAGAAGACTAAAAAAGCTGCTAAATATTAAAGACTCAGAAAGCTGTGATTATACAACTTTGTTTACTATAGTGTCTCTATTCAGTGCAGGTTTGTACAGTCTGCATGTGTTTATTGTGACAATAATAACCCTTCTGAAAATAGCCTTCATTATGCATAGACAATGTGTGTAATCTGAGCTGCAGGGCCTGAATCTTAACCTGCTTCTTAAACTGCACACACTGCCCTCTTATGGTGAACTCATCCAGTTGCAAGTGAAAGGCTGAAAAGCAAAATGACTAATTCACTTGTCAGCCAGCACAGACCGTTGTGTGACATGAAGGGCCAGACGATGAGGATGTGTCACACATGCTTCAGTGTTCACCTTAAAGGTCCGTCAAAAGCCCAGACTTCAGTGACTTTAACAGGCCTGCTGCACACATACAGTTTGACTCTGTTTTTTAAAAGTAATTCAGGTAATATATGTTTGAGGAATTATTAAATGAGGAATTATTAAAATATATACTCAATGTTTTGTGCAGGCAACAAAACTGTTCTTTTCTTAAACTGCATGAATTAGCAAATTACAAACTTTCAACTCTCACATGTTTTAAATATCAAAGACAACAGATGGAAACTTTACCATTCCCTAAAAGATGCCATATCCTTGCTGTCGGCTTTACCTTTGGTTCTGCCTCTGATGATGCCCAGTCGACATCTTACAGAAAACGAGAACATCCTCTTTGCAGACCGGCTGCCTTTCCTCATGGAATCTGACTGAGGGAAAGCGAAGGAGAGCTGCTTGGGAGTGAGGCGCCCTTTTCCAAACGCGACCCGTGCTGACATGCTCATCTTCTGTCCAGTGACAAGGAAACAGTGGATCATGTCCTCCTCCTCACACTCAGCATCACATCACAGTCTCCCTCTGTCCTGCTGTTCTCGTGTTCTCCTCCCTCTCTGGAGAGCTTCCAGTCTTCTTAGGTGCTCGCTCAAAGCTGATATAGAAACAGGTGCATGTTTTTTTTTTTAAAAGAGGAAATATTCAGATCCAACACTGTGCCTGTTTTCCCCCTTCAACCAGCATTGGTAACTCACTTCCTTTAGTTTCAAACAGCAACGAGCTGGCTGGCTTAATAAATGTTATGTTTCTGCATCTCTGGCAGTGTCAGTTGAACAGGAGCAGATGGCAGAGGGCTCAGGGCTGTGGGGCACAGCTTGTCTGCCGGAGTGCAATGGAAACTTTCTCTGCAGGGTGCCGGCTCTGAACGCCATTTTAAGGCAATGACTTCTGATAACGGTGTATTGGATGTTCCGACATTACACCAGGCCCCTGACTCCTTGTTATTAGTCTAAAACCTGTGAGAAGTAGCTTCTGTGTCAATTACAGGATACCGAGTATTTTATCATTATGGGAGTTTTTTTAAATACTAACCCCTCAATGCCAAGGAGAGATTCAATTCAAGTTAAAATTGAGATATCAGCACTGTCTAACGTAGTCTACATTGATATAAAGAAAGTTTGATTTTTGAAACTTAGCTTTTGTCCAGCTGGTTCTAGTTCTATTTTTTTTTACTATCCTTACTTTGAAAGGCCACTTCTGCATGCACCGATTAACACCAGGCTATATTTAGATAAACATGTTATCTGGAATTTTCAATGCCAGGCTATTGTCCAATAAACAGCCGAGTTATTCTGGTAATATTGACGTAAACAACAAAACTACCAAAACCCTGGTAATTAGAGTCCAGATGTTCTTTGACAGCTAAAGCCTACATTTGTTGCAGCATGAACACAGTTTAGCCCCTTTGGTCCTGTCCCAGCATCCAGTGATCTGGAGGGAAAAGAGGAATAACACCATGTACCCAAGGGGGGATCCAACCAGCTCTTTGGCCATCAGTGCAGACACCAACTCATGCATGTGGGAGCAGATCCTTCAAATGTTGATGCCTGAGCCCTTTATAACATAACTAGTGCCCCAGGATGAAAACATAATGTTCAACTTCCTGGTCACTTCTTTTTATAAATTGGATCACGCTCCAACAGTGAAACTTTTGTAAGGGTCATAAGCAAACTCGTTTTGATTTTATGAATACAAAAAGAATAACAGAACATTATATATTACAGTATTGTCATACTGATATTCTGTACCAACTGTGAAGTCTACTGAGACAAATGTAACATTTGTGATAATAAACATTGATTGATTGACATTACTAGGAGCCAGTATTAATCAAAAACAATTTATATTGTCTGAAGATGTTTTTCTCTCCTAACCCACACAACCAATTAAAAGTCTTGTTTTTTCTCCTTGATATTATATCAACTTTTAAATGGTTCACACACTGGACTTTCCAAACATGTGCATCAATACTGCCAACAAGCAATTCAGTTGTAAAAGAGGATCCCACGTCATTTTTGATTTTTAAACATTTATTGTGAATAACCAGTTTATTCGTTCTCCTCGCTCCTGAGCCTGGCGTTGGGATTGGTGATCTTGATGGCCAGCTGGGCGGCTCTCTCCACGATAGTCTTCCTGTTCTTGGATGAGACGTTGTGGGCGATCTCAGCACAGTGAGTCCTGCAGAGGGGAGAGAAGGGCTTTAGGATTCAGACTGTAGTAAATAGAGAAATCAACATCTGTACATAAAATTAAGAAACTCTTCTATTCAGATAACACAATGAAAATGGATTCTGAACTCCTGCAAACATAAACTGACATTGTAAAATGTGTTTAAACATTAGAGCAGGTTTGGCCGAATGCATCATTTAGCTTTGTGGGCAATGTTTAAACACTGACACGGGGTCACTGAATTCATTTTTAAAAAGCGCCACTAAATGTGACCAACTACAGAAAGAAAGACTTTAAAAGACGGAAATTATCTACCCTTAGTGTTATTGACTTAAAAGAAAGTCAGTCTAAAGATTACAATTTGAAATGTTATACTAAAAATGTTCTGAGCTTCATACAGCATGGACCATTTTGAACCAAATGTGACCTGCTCCATCGAAATCAGTCGCATTGACTCGAAGACACATTTGGAGTTGTATACACTGCTGGAAAGAGGAGATTCGTAGCTTTCTAATGATATCAGGATTGTTTTTGTACTCCAAATATTAAGCGAAATATCTCACATTATATAATGACTGTCATCGAGTCCTCATTTTGAGAAAAGGGCCTTTAAAGTTTGCTCTTCTCTGGAATCCATCGATCTGATTGATTATTAGTGCAGCAAATTACCAAAATAATACGGAGGGAAGATATTTTCGTTTGGAGGGGAAGCTCGCGAGTGTATTTTTGCGTTTGTTTCCCGGGGAAAACCCTCACGAGAAACACCGGCTGTTGTTATGCCTGCTGTGATGTTAAATTACTCAGTTCTCCGCTTGTAATTGTGTCGTTACAAGCTTCAAAGTTGTATTTATCATCTGAATTTGCCGAAACAAGTTTAATATTCTGAAAGCCAAGACTTTGTTTAATTTAAATCAGATGAAAACAAACTGTAACGGACCCTGCCGTGTTATCTATGATTACTATACTCTTACGTTCATAATTTCAGCCGGAGGGAGGCGCTGCTGGAAGAGCAGATTGCGAGTGAGAGGTGCCTGTCTTCGTCCCTTTACAAGCTTCAAAAATGTATTTATCGTGTGATTTTGGAAATACAAGTTTAATATTCTGAAAGCCAAGACTTTGTTTGTTTAAAATCAAACAAAACACCCGAACCCTGAAAAAATAGTGTTTTACGTAAATCCACGTTTATTCTGAAATAAGCCGTTGCGACTTCCGACTGATTTCGATAGAGCGGGTCACAAATGTGAAGATGGTGTTGGTAAACACAATATCCCCACATCAAATCAACGTGATTCACATTTATTAGAACTATTGAACAGCTTAGTGAGTTCTACACCTTTAGATTCAAACGTTTTTTCCCTGCCCTCAGAATGACTCTACAGCGGATTCCTTCAGATTACAGTCAGAAAGTTAAATACAATTCACCCTCTCAGTGATTGAAATTGCCGAGTTGATCTTTGGTAGGTCAGACCAAACTCTAAGATTAAGGAAGCTGCATCACTAAAAAAAGAAAATCAATGATAAGCACGAGAATCTCACGCTTTAACTAAAACTAAGATGAATGCTTTGAGCTGTAACTACTTCACAGTCATCTTAACATTTAAAACTAAAATGTAGTCACTGCCATCTGCTCGCCTCAGTATCTGTTATTATTGTTTAGCTAGCTTCCATCCCTTAAGAAAACTCAATGACGTGATCTGTTTTTGTTGCAATTACAAACAACAGATAGCCTGAAGGGCTATGAATGAGAAATTATTGAACGACTAAAAACAGACTAGATTGTGCCAAATGCAAATCAATCTATAAGCCTTTCTACTTAAGGGATAGACCGAGTAGAACTAAATCTTCTGCTAAAACTGTTAGATCAGTTATTCAAATGCCATTGAAGGTTCAGTTCACATACTCTGCCCTTGAGGTATATAGACATGTCTTTTTTCTTATAGGCAGAGAATTCCAGCATTGGTGAATAAACAATGTAATATTCAAAAGGCTAATAAATGTAAAGCTTGTCGTATGTACAGTATTAAGTGTTTTTCTTTGTAAGCTTTAGTCAAGATTTTGCAATTATAATTTCCTTCACCTGATAAACTGAAGGTTCAGCAGGTATTTCAAATCCTAGCAAACAGAACAACTCTTGTGCATGCCTGATATCAGTAACTTGGACATGCAAGGAAAATGTGCTCCTAGTAAACAGTTACAGCGTACCTGTTGCTCATCATAAGGACCTCCAGCTCCTTGATATTGTGCACCAGGAACTTCTTGAAGCCAGTTGGCAGCATGAACTTGGTCTTCTTGTTGCTACCATAACCGATGTTGGGCATCAGCATCTGACCCTTGAACCGCCTGCGGACTCTGTTGTCAATACCCCTGGGCTTACGCCAGTTTTTCTATTGGAGTTAAGAAAAATATATATCAATAATGAATCACTTGCAGGGACAGGTTTAAGACAAAGCTTAACATGTGAAGTATTTCCTTGAAAGCCTTACCGCAATCTTCACATATCTGTCAGACTGATGGCGAATGAACTTCTTGGTCCTCTTCTTGACGATTTTGGGGTTTTTGAGGGGCCTGAGGGCTGCCATGGTGACTAAGGATGGGGGAAAACAAGTTAACCACCAAGTAAGCATGTATATTCCAGTGGTGTAGCATTAAACCTGCATGCTACAAGGGTTTTCTAGGCTAGTTTGAAGTTGCTCCTAAATCACCCAATTTAGACAACAGTAGATCTTAATGACAAACAATCATACGGCTTGGTAATAACATCGATAGATCTTTTACAGAGCAGACACGTCACACTAACAACTAACGAATGCTCATTGGCATCAAGTGCCATGGGAAGCTAAAGCATTGAACCAGCATGCACAACACCAGGACTTCCTTTTAGCGGAATGCAGCTAAGTTTATTGTTTTAAAAAATACTAAGTTACACATGTGAGTTCGATACGAGGACGTGTAAAAATGTCTGCTGTGGAATATGTCTGTTCCAAGTCAACATCAACGTTTCTGCTTTGCGAGCCTCAGGGTAAACGTGTTGACCAAAGTCAGCTAGCAAACTAGCTTTACGGTGCAGTCAATGTTTAGTTAGCTTGCTAGCCATGCTACTCTGCTCTGTGCATTCTGCTTCAGCGGTATAACCTGAACCAAAGTGTACATTTTATGTGCGTCTTATGTTGGCAACGGGAGGTTGTTATTTAAGAATGAACTATAAGCCACGTCGTACAGCGGAATTATTATTGAGTAAGACAACCCCATTTCACGGAGAGCGTTAGCACCCAGCCAGCCGAAACACCTCGCTCAAGAACAACACATGAATCACGGAATAATATTAGAAAATGGTCAATTTTAACAAACATGTGTAGAGTGGACGTCTATTATTGATAACATGTATCAGGATGGTCAAATAACGCCTTAAATCGCGCTGATGAACATAGATTGAATCGACTCACCCGCCGATGAAAATCCAAAAGGGACTTCGGCGACGGCGGAAAGGAAGAAAAGAACATCCGCGAGTGCCGCAAAGCCTTATGGGTACTGTATTTCACCAGAACTACACTTACTTTTAGTTCCTGTTTTATTCCACTTGAATGTACACCTTTACTCAAAAACGATTGAGTGCAAGTGCATCAAACTAATACGTGTGTTGTTGTAATTGTTTTGGGGGTTTGATTGTTATTAACGCTTTCTGTACGCCCACCTTCACAAATGTTTACTATGAAACTTTGTGCGCACTTCCTGGACAGTTTGTTTTTGTTGGTGAAAGCTTTTACAGTCTACTTGTTTAAACTGAGTGCGTTTTTTCGAAATAGTTATTAACCACAGCAACACATCGAAACAAGTACTTTTTAACAATCAGAAGAACGCTGACTGACAGATCTGATGACCCGGGGGTGTGGTTTGATACGACGTGAATGATTTTCTTTTTGTCACATGATTATTGGTGATAGGATATTCACCAATGTGTGTGTGGGATTAGATTCCGAATTAAGGAGTTATTTTTTGGTTGTTTTCTAGTACTTTAGATGGAGTATCAGCCTATGTTTGGGTGAGTATCTGATTTTTTACTGAACTTGAAACTAAATGTAGCCCACATTGTTTTTCACATCACTTGCCTTACTTTCGTTTCCCCGTTACTTGACAGCGAAGGGAACCGAACCTACGGAATGGCTAACCCCGGTTATATGCCAGCAGCAGAGGGGGGACCCGGTAAAACCAGTAAAGGAGTAATTCAAGTTTAGCAATTTGTTATGACGTGTATGTAAAGACATTTCCACATTTCTAATTGCAAACTTCCGTCTCACACGGACACACCAAAATCACGTCACTTCTACGTACAGGTTTATTTGAGGCTGTTAGCGCAAGAGTCGCTTTAGTAGGAGTTGTACTTTGAGACGTATAGAAGTTAAAGTGTTCGTTAAAGCATCTTACCCTTGGTCAAGTCTTTAGTGAAGCTGTAAACCTCCCTTGAGTGGATATTACCATGGAGGGGCAAGGTAAGTCTCTCTCAAAACAATGTATTCAGGTGTTGAAGAAGCTGGCACGTAGAAAACATGTTACAACTTGGAAATGTCAAGTATTAAGCAGGATTTTCTTTAAATATGTAGGAATGTGCATACGAGTATCTAACGGTTTAGACATTTGTAATAGTCTAGTCGTTTGTTTACGACACGTAGAGCAACCTCTGAGGATTTTATCTGTAAAAGTACCATGATTAAACTGGTTCTTCTTGTTTTGTTGAAGCTCTCTTCGCCCCACCCGCAGCTGCTCCCCAGGGACCCAGCGCTCCTCCAGCCAGCATGTTTGACAGCATGCCTGGCTATGAAGGAACAGTGGCAGGAGGAGGAGGTACAGTATGCTGAAAATACTCATAAGCACTCATATTCGACACAATGATTGTCTCTGTGAAAAAGACACTTCACAATACTGTCACATACAGTCACATACCACTTGATTTGGTACTCCCATAACATTTAAATCAATCCAGTACTCCAGCTCTATCTTTCTTCTTCATCAAGCTCATAATTTTACGTTTTTGTTGACATTTCCTGGTGGTAATTAAAAGTTGTCAGAAGTAATGGCGTGTAACTGGACAACAATTTAATGTATGTGTTTCTTTGTTTACCCCCGTTTGTAACTATGGTGGGCATAAGATAATGAGGACCTCTTTGACTGTGTCACTATTATGAAAACGTTGAATGTTTTGGCAAACTGTTACGATAAAGTGTATACTGCACTGTATAAACAAAAGCACCAGGAATGATTTCTAAACAGTACAAACATTGTTTTCATTATTTGCTCTAGGTGGATTTCTGCCCCCTCCGATGCCTGCTTTCCCAGTTCCTCAGCCTGAACCTGGACCTGCACAACCAAGTTGGAAGTAAGAAAAAGTCATTTGATTTTTTTCAACATGACTGCTTGAGGAATTGCATAACATTTTTTACGATGTGTTGTAAGATTCGGAGCACATCAGGCACTATTCCAACCATCACTTCCTCTTAAAACATTTCACCAAATGACATACTGTATCTCGTTTCCTCCCTTCCAACAGTATCCCATCTATATCAGAAGATACTGCCCGGGCGGCGTTTGTCCTGTTTGCCTCCAGCAAGTGTTGCTACAATTCAGGACCAGCTAAGGACGGTGTGATTACTCGAATGGATGCATTCAATACATACAGGGTAAGAGGAGATTTCTACACAAGTTTGAGTTTGAAAAACCTGCTTGAAAGGCAGGGAAATCTATAGAAGTAATACTTTGAATGGTTGTTTTGGATGACCGATGCATAAGTAAATACTTCTCTTGTGTGTTTACTTTGTTTTAGTACCGGCTGGAGACATTTATTGAATCAAGATCTACTGAGTGGAGTCACGAGCCATACAGAGGTACAGCACTATTACCTTGTGCATTAGATACGTTGTACTCTCTGTTTTCTGCTGTCAAGAAGCTACTTATAAGCAACTGCTATTAATAATAATATGTTGATATGTTGTTTCATTTCAATTAGGCCAGCCAGTGGATGCGTTTGCCCAACCACCTCCAGGACCATGGGACGTTCCTGCTAAAGCCCCCACCTTTTTTGTGGACGACCAACAGATTATGAAGGTTCCCTACACATCGTCAACAAAGGTAAATCACAAAACACATGTGTCAGGAATGAAAAGCTATTTTTAAGAGTATGTTTCTACTGATAAAAACATTTTATTTACAGCCCTGCCACGTTTGTGTCGGAATGGGGTGCAGACCTTGCAAGGACTGTGCTGGTGCTGGTAACGTAAGTCATTTAAAGATACCTCATCTAAAGGGCTACTTTCGGACTTTAATCCTCATCCTCTGATCATATGATTTATTTAATTGCTACTTCCAGAAAGTTTGTTGGGTGTGCAATGGCTCTGGATTCCGCCACGGAGATGATCGATGCCACCACTGCAGTGGCAGAGGGAGGGAAAAGTAAGTGTAATCCATTATATCTCATAGCTTTCTAATGCAATTTATAAAGTTTCTGATTTTTCTTAAATACACTATATTAACTATAGTTAATAATACATTTTCTGTTTACAGTTGCAACCGCTGTCAAGGGAAAGGATCGATGCAATGTGAAACATGTCATGGACAACAACAGCTTCTGGTCTACATTAACCTGACTGTGAAATGGTAACATATCTGTCAGAAATATTGACATGACTAATTAAATGAATAGTCTTCCTTAACAATGTAAAGGGCTACAACATTTATGGGTATTTTATATTCTTGTTGTTGTATTGTATTTTACAGTTGTAAAATGTATCTGGATTTCTTCCTTTTTATGTACATTCTTGCAGGACCAACAACTCTGAGAACTATGTGGTAGAACAGTCCAGTGGGCTGCAGGCAGAACATCTCAGCAAGGTGTCCGGCAAGGAGCTTTTCAGGGACACTCAATACCTGGTAAAATATTGTTATTCACTTTTTCAGCGGGCACAACATATGGGTATTAGAGTATTGTGTGTGTTTTTTTTTTTTTAACACATAGTACATGCAGATTTCTTTGTGAGGAATGTTGGTGCTCGTTTTCTTTAAATCAATTGTAATAGGATTGATATTCTAGATTAGTCAAAATCTTGAGTCTCAAAGCAAATTATACATTTTCCTTTACAAAATATTATGCATCTTTGCCTGCTGGTTGGTTGTACACATTTAAAGTCACCTTTATATTTGTACAAACAGGATGTCAACACAGGATGTGTTTCAACCACATTAAATGCAATGGTCAACCATCTTACACAACATTGATTAACCCTGAAGCCTCTTTTTAGGCTTCAAGTATATTCTCTTTAGTTTTTTTTGGGACGATGAATTTTTGGCTCTCAGTAAGTCAAAGTGTTGGTGACCACACAGCATATCTGTGGCTGAATCCTTCCTGTCTGACACTGATAGAGGTCTGAAACTGCTGCTGCAGACACGGTCCTTCCACTATGTAGCCCATGCAATGTGTTAATGTATGGGTCTTATACTTATCCTTGGTTCAGGTGTCATTCAGGTGACATAGTTGTCTAAGCATGCTTGAAACAAATGCATGTCATCAATAGTATTGTGAAGTTAACACTTACTTTTTTCTGTTGACTCTGTGCAGGTGTACCCACTGGTAGGCTTCCCAGACCCTACAGTGGTGAATGCTGCACAGCGCCTTGTCCATGATCACCAAGGCAAATACTCCAGGACGTCACGCATTCTACAACAGGTAATGTTGCATCCACTCTATTTATAGCCTACTACTTGGATATAAGAACATTTTTTCAACATGAACTGGACAATACTTGTGATCAAAGTCTATAATCTTCTGTTTGTCTAACATGCTCATATTCAAACTCTTCTTTTGCAGCGTCAAACCATAGAGCTGATCCCTGTTACCAAGGTAACCTACTCATGGAAAGGGAAATCACACATTTACTTTGTTTACGGGAATGAGTTCACAGTGAATGCAGATGACTATCCTGCAACCTGTTGCTGTACTGTTATGTAATTGAAATGGTTGTGTGTGAAGGTTTTTTCCTTTCAAGCCAATAGATTTAAATAAATAAGACAGATTGAGATACAGGGCAGTTCTGCTGATTAGTGATGAGTACCCTGACATGTGGACAGTTGATTGTTCAATAAAGGTAAACTAAATTTAACCTATGAACTTTCTGCAAATTAGTAAAACTGATGCCTCTTAAAGAATAGAATAGAATATATCTTTATTGTCATCATACAAAGTACAACAACATTTATTTGGCAACTCTCACTGCATATATATATATATATATAATAACTGACCCTTAATGCTACACAGAGGTTAATAAACGTTTCACTTATTGCTACAATATTACTTATTTTAGGAAATCATTTATATTGTTACGTGCCATTTTATTCACGCACCACATAAACAAATTGTTTACTGACACCATTATATAACCCTAAATCCTGAACCCTTTCGCTTTAAAAAGGCAGCAGTGATTTTGTTACAAATAATGATAGAAATTGTATTGTGTTTTTGCATCAATAATTGTTTAATGTCTTTTGTTTGTATTTACCCTAATCAGTTTGCTTTCATTGCAAAATGAATATTTTTGTATGTGAATGTAACAAATGGTTTGAATGTGTAAGACACAGATTTGCAATAATTCCTAGGAAGAATAAAGTTATTATGGAAGGCTTTCGATTCAAATAAAATGTATGGATTTGTGAATCTGACATTTTTACTAATGTTATTCTTGGATTTCCATTGCATGAATCGAGTCGATATGATAAATCCTGTCAAGCCCTTCCATAGCCTTTTGCTGTGTGTACTGTGTGAAAACAGACATGAACATGTGGCTGGGAAATATATGGTATTTATTTTTAAGCTTTTAATAACAAAAAGCATGGTACAAATATAAAACACACTTAAACAGATAACGCTAGGAAATCAGAGCACTGGCAGACATAATAAATCTGCTCACAAAATGGGCATATAATCAATGTTTTGATAGATTCCCTATTTATAGAATATAGGATTGATGCAATGTATTGTTGATTTCCTTTTTGTTTCATGTATTTGCAAGTAATACAATCAAACGGACTAAGTCATCTGCTTTGGTAGAAGAGTAAGTGAACAATAATTTAAAAGAAATGGAAAAATAATTGGAAAATACATGACAGACATTTAGCCAAAAAGTACAAGTTGGTATACAACGAAAATAAATAACATACATCTTATTTAATCAGTTGACAACATTAGCAGTCCACATCAAGTGGTTTTGATATATTTGAAGAACTATCGTGCAAGTTTAAACATGATAATTTTTGGTAGTAATTTATAATCAGACAGTTGTGATATTTCGCAATGTTTTGCTATTGAATCGTTTCGTCATTAAAAGTGGACTGTCGCTCGTGAAATGACGTGAGGAACGTGTTCGCCATAATGATAATAAACCGTGAACACAAAGCTACACTAAAGCATTTTAAGCTTTGGCTTTGAAACAGTGGTCGGTACGTAGATATTCACCAAGGAGCAACCAAGTTTGGACTGATATCAGTCTTGGAAAATTCGCTAAAACCGAGGAAGAACTGAGCGAACAACGAGGTAAGTTAGCATGCTAGCTAAGTAGCCTGGTTTACCTGTGATGCTGTTAGCTACTAGTGCTAGCCTTAGGTTACATGCACAGGCAGGTCTGGGTGCTTGACTATGATATGAATCTGACCAAATAGGCTGTTCATGTCAGGACAGCTCAGGCGTAATGTAAACTATTGCACTGGACTTTAAAAGTGGCCATTTTAAAGATCGTCGCTTGCAGGCTAAGTATATTAGCTTCCTTGTTTAGCCACAGCCTAGCTAGCCAAACACCGCAACAGGCAGAGTGAGTTGGCTGCTGCTGCTGCTGCTGCCTTGTACAGTGAGTATCAGCTGTATGTGAATGTAGGATATTCAAACACGCAAAGTGACTAGGCTGTTCCCGAAAGTAGGTTTATATATTTCTTTATATATGCTAACATTAAAAGTATCAGATCTGTGTGTTTGACAGTTTCAGTCCCTGGAGGACAACTGCACCTGCACTCTGTTGTTTGACTTCAGTGAAGCGATGGAGAGCAACTCTGCTATTCTCTTTGTTGTCCTGATTTTAGCGAACTAATCGTTTTGATGCACCTCTGTGGTATTTATTCTACTTTTTTAATAATATTTTAGGTCATACATTGTTATCATCCCTTGGAGTTGCGGTTACGTTTGGATAAATTGTAAATAATTAACAGTGATGGAAGAAGTATTGCGATGTTTTTCTTAATTCAACGTAATAATAACACTCTGTACTAGAAGTAGAAGCGTTGTATTAAGAACCTCACTTACTGTATTTTTAAGTATTTAAGAATAATCAGCTAAATGTACTTTAAGTATGAGAAGTTAAAGAAGTAATTGATCAGCAAAATGTTCCCTTGCAGTGGTTTTCTATTATATTGTAGTGTTCACTAATTTACTCATGTTACATATATTATTTTTGGGGATTTTATTATTACTGCTACATTCATTTTACTGCTGTAGAGGTCAAAGCTCCTGCTATATTTAACTCCTTTGTAAACTGTTGCGTAATTTTATCGGCAGAAATTGTTCATAATCTATATTATCATATATCATAATCTGTTATACATTTCTGTTCTGTGAGAACCACATATCTCTAAACTTAAGTTTTGGGACAAGGCATTTAAAAAAAAAAATACTTTCTTTATTTCTAGAAGTAGGAGAATCTTCATTTTATACATTTTGTTTTAACTACGGGAAGGGGATGCAAAATTGTAATGCGAAAAGAATTTGGCAACTAAAGCTGTCCGATAAATGTAATAAAGTAATATATTTACCTCTGAGATGTATTGGAACAAATACAATATTATATAATAAGAACATGGTACAGTACAAGTACCTTACATTTGTACCAAATTACTGTATTTGAGTAATGTACTTGGTAACATGCAGCCACTGATTTATTAATGAAATAAATACATACTAAGTGCATGCTACCCTGACAGGCTGCGCTATGGCGTCGGCGTCTGCCAGCGTGGACTCCAAGGCAGAGCTGACTGCTTTACTGGAACAGTGGGAGAGGGAGCAGCAAGGCAGCACACAGGAGCTGGTTAACATCATCACCAAGTAAGTCGTTTAGTAAAAGCCTGTATGATTAGTTAGTTCAACACATGTAGTTCTAATGTGTAGCCGACTTAAAGATTGTAAATGATTGATGTGCTGTAACTTTCAGAATCTCAGAGCTTGTTGAGAAAGAGACAGAGGAATACCACAAAGCGGACCCCGACCCTTTTGATGATCGACACCCTGGTATGAAAGAAGACAAAAAAAGATCATAATGTGAAGATAACTGGAGATTTGAATATTGTTTATGTTTTTGACATTTCCCTTTTGGCCACTAGGGAGAGCTGATCCAGAATGTGTGTTGGGGCACCTGCTCAAGATCCTGTTCAAGAATGATGACTTTATGAACACAGTAAGAATGGAGGGACTCAACCAAGACTGTTTTATGCAAAATAAGTGACAATTTATAGCTTCTTAGTTAGAAAGGGTTTCATTCCTTTTTTCTTCTTTTGTAGCTGGTGAATAGCTATGTGATGACCAGCAGAGAATTTCCCCTAAATGCAGCAGCATGCCGCCTGCTTCAGAACATCATGCCTGGATTGGAGACCGCTGTTGTCTTTCAGGAAAAGGTGGGTGATTTATTATCTAATAAAAAGACTAAAGCATTTTTTATTTCTCTGTTCAAACAACAAGTTTAATTTATTTCACTTGTGATATTGTCCTGTGATGTTCTTATAGTTTCCCAGATGCATATTCAGCATGCTCGGTTTAGTGGTTAAAGAACATAATACATGTGCACATGCCTTCTACAGGCAGTAATATAGATTTCTGTTTAGAATGATTGAATACATAATAAAGTAGACCATAACAGCAACAAAGTAGAGTAAGAAAAAAAGGGATAAGTTCTTATTTTCACTTGTGGTATTACTCAGGCACACTGTTTTTTTTTAAAAATGTACCTAGCCTATAGAAATTGATAATGGAATAGGGCACAAGATAAAAGGAGGATTTCCCGGTAGTTTTGTTGAGTCATAAAGTAGATTCAAAAAGTTCAAAGTTGTTTTTCTATATGCATTTCAACCTTCCGCTGTGTTGGCTCTTCTCAGGAGGGCATAGTTGAGAGGCTGTTTAAGTGGGCTCAGGAGGCCGAGCAGCCGCTCAGGATCTACGCTACAGGCTTGTTGGCCGGTGCTATGGAGAACCAGGACATCGCAGCCAACTACAGGGAGGAGAACTCTGTGTTGGTCAGTAGGGAATACTGCGGTCCCAAATGTTTGTTTTAATTAACATACAATAGGAAAATACATACTGATAGGTTATTTCAATAATTGATAGATCTTTAGATCATTAGCAAGTGATGTAAAGTAGCAACGTTCCATCAACTTGTTTTTACTGCCTCACTTTGACAGGTGCCTTTGATGCTGCATCGGTTGCGTGAGCTCCAGGATAAAGATGCTGAGAATAAAAGGGAAATCAAACGGCCCAGCCCCTGGAAGAATTTGAGTGAGCCTTTGCTCACTTTGGACGAGGAGACTGTTGACGGAAGCTTTGAAGAGAAGTCCTTCACTCCGGGGAGGAACGGGGCTGAAAGGGAGGGGACAGAGGAGGATGGCCAAATTGCCTTCTCAACCATCGAGCCTGAAAACGAGCTTTCGTTCCGACTCAACTCCCCTCATAAGACCAGCAGTCGTGCCAACTCTGCTGTTAAGACTATGATGAAGCCCATGTCTGCCCCTGGTTCAATGACATACCAAGGCATGTCGGATGGCAGCAGCTTCCTGAAAAGGAAGGCAGATAGGGAGAGCGGCAGGACCTCAAAACAGAAGCTAAACTTCTCCTTGCCAGACCCAGACAGGAACTTTAGTGAGCTTTCCAACAGCAGCTGGTCAGAAATGAGCCCCTGGGTGATTGGTAACAACTATCATCTGTACCCTCTGACCCCCGAAATCGAGCAGAGGCTAATCCTGCAGTACCTCACCCCTCTGGGAGAATATCAGGAGGTTTGTCTATTCTCTTTGACTGGAATAGTGTATTGTATTGTACATGTAGAAGTGCTTTGTTTTAGCTCTATCCAGTAACCTTTGTTATGCATTTGCCATGCCTTGTCACAGACTGTCCAGCAGATGTCAGTCTTCATTATGATATTGATTAAATAACTTTGTAAGAGTGGTGTGAATTTTCCGTTTATACAGGAGGACATTTGGTAAAGACTTGCAGTTTCCTTTTTTAATGTTAAACATTAGTTCCAGCAGCTAGTCATTTATAGGCTTTTATAATAAAGTGAATGTACATGATTCAAGTGTCTTTAATTGCCCATTCCTCCTCCTCCTGCAGCTGCTGGCGGTGTTCATGCAGATGGGAGCTCGTGAGCTGCTCATGCATTATATGGATCTAAAGCAGACCAATGATGTGCAGCTCACCTTTGAGGCTCTCAAGGTAAAAACGATTTACTCCTGCTGACCCTCTTTGTTGTCAAAACTTAGGGCAGAGCACTTCTGACTTATTTCAATTTTCTTTTCCTCTTCTCGCAGTACCTGGCTTCTCTGCTGCTGCACAAGAAGTTTGCTGCAGAGTTTGTGGCTCATGGAGGAGTTCAGAAGTTGTTGGAAATCCCCAGACCGTCTATGGCTGCTACTGGAGTGTCTCTGTGCCTCTACTACCTAGCCTATAACCAGGATGCCATGGAAAGGGTACAAAACAAACACAAATCCTGCAAATACACAATGAAATCTATAACATTGTCATAACTGGATAATATTTTACTTTCAGATTTTTGTTTTGGGACTATGTGCCAAAAGATAAATGTTGAAGGTGTTTTATCATTATGATATGAGATATAATCTGGACTCTGTAACATTTTCATATACCTCAAAGAATGTGAAGCCTGCTTTATAATTTAGTGATACAATAACAAACTTGTCCGTTCCTTCTGTTATAGTTATATTAACAACAATGCCTTCTTTTGTGTAAAAAATAAATAAAGTCTCTGCATGAAAAGTGCTACTCAAATAATGTCATAAAAATAATGATCTTGTCATTAATACTGAGGAATCTGAACAACTACTAGATTTGTTTCAGTATTGCATTACTCCAGTGGCAGTGCATATCTGTATTCATTGTTGTGTCCCTCCCATTGAAGGTGTGCATGTTGCCCCACTCCATCCTGTCAGATGTGGTTGGTTACACGCTGTGGCTGCTGGAGTGCTCACATGCGTCCGGCTGCTGCCACGCCACCATGTTCTTCTCCATCTCCTTCTCTTTCCGTGCCGTGCTGGAGCTCTTCGACAGGCAGGACGGACTCCGACGCCTCGTCAACCTGGTAAGAAATCAGCAGACATGTGATCCTCATTGTAACCGTGTTAACATATCCATCTGTGTCTTTATTTATGTAGCATAAACCAATGCCACACACTACATCAATTAAAACCAATGTCGAATTGCAAATGTTCCTGGAAGGGCCTTTAACACTAGAACCGCCAGGGGTCGCTGTATACCTAGCACCACCAACGGGTAAAATGTACCCGCTATTAGAATGCATTGATTTTCAAGGTACAATGTTATTTATTTTATCATACTAGAACACAGGGTTAACAGTGATCTATCTATCTATCTATCTATCTATCTATCTATCTATCTATCTATCTATCTATCTATCTATCTATCTATCTATCTATCTATCTATAACTATCTATCTATCTATAACTATCTATCTATTGACAGGCGTTGCTATAGCAACACGTCATGTTTATGTTTTGTGCGAGATCAACAGCGTGAAAATCACTGCATTTCCTATAAGGTAAATATTACCCGCTGGCGCTAATGGGTATAAATGGCAATTTTTTTGGGCCATTTTTTAAATCTGACTTCATATTGACAATTTTTAACAACAGAGGGCGCTACATAACACATTTTCAGGGAAAGTCACAGACTGGGAGACTTGAATATTTTATTGAAAAAAAGTTACATACAATCAAGAAACAGCTGCGGGTAAAATGTACCCGTTGGCGGTTCTAGTGTTAAAATGCAGAAAACTCAACATCAAACACACAAGAGGTATGTCGGATAAAAACACAAAACTCAACAAGAGAACAGAGATGACACAAGAGACAAACTAATACGATCAAGCACCATAACACAAAAAGCACACCTTTCAATTTGAGTTTAAAATGATCCCCACTTAACAAATGCTGACTGTAGTAAAGAGTGATATGACGTCACTGTTTACAGATCAGCACGCTGGAGATCCTGAACCCGGAGGACCAGGGAGCGCTGCTGAGTGATGATGAGATTTTCTCCAGCAGGCAGACAGCCAAGCACACCTGCATGGCCCTGCGCAGGTACTTTGAGGCGCACCTGGCTATCAAGGTGGAGCAGGTAAAGCAATCCCTGCAGCGCACAGAGGGTGGAGCCCCCATTCACTCCCAACCATACTATAAGGTACACAGAGAAAAATTGAAGCTAAAATGACTGGAAGATGTATTTATCAAACATTTCATTATCTATGTTCTCGTTTTCCAGGCGGTCAGCTATACCCGAGATCAGGTGGTGGAAATGATGGAGTTCCTGATAGAGTACGGTCCTCTCAGGCTGTACTGGGAACCAGCGGAGGTCTTTCACAAGCTCTCATGCGTCCAGCTCCTCCTGCAGCTCATCTCCATCGCCTGTGACTGGAGGACGTATTATGGCAGGTATGGACCAGCAGTAACTCTCATTTCTTCTTCTTCTTTCATCCATCGCCTTCTCAGTGACGTCTGATGTGTTATGTGGTGATGTAATGCTTCGATAATATAATACAATGATGATATAATGATGAATTTGTTTCTAGGAGCGATACAGTGCGTTACGCTCTGGACATCCTGAGCATCCTCACAGTTGTTCCTAAGACGCAGATGTTGTTGTCTGAGGCTGTTGCTGTGCTGGATGAGGGAGGATCCACTGTTTCCACTGTTGGTAAGTGATGCTACTCAGTTGTTTTGTATTTGATGGGAAATAACAATTTAAGTGTAACCATCTAGTTACAAAGCCATAGCATAGAGTACATTGGGTTAGCAGCAGTATTTCTAATCTATCCACTCATTCAGTTTCAGTCACCTTTTCTGAAATGTAGTGTATAAAAATGATGAATACAATCTGTGGAATGTGTCTTTGTATTTTCATTTTTGTTTATTTCATAAAACCTGAGCCCAGCTCTGCTGAGAGATGGCACAATTCCATGTATTATTTTTGTTCAAGGATATTCGTTTAATTGTAGGATTTCTTTTTTTCCCCCTCAGGGATGAGTATAGTCCTGGCAGTAGCAGAGGGAGAGGTGTTTGTAAACGATGCCGAGATTCAGAAGTCCGCTCTGCAGGTCGCCATCAACTGCGTGTGTGCTCCAGACAAACGCGTGTCCAGCATTGGCAAGTTCATCGCAGGAACCCCCCGCCGCCGCCTGCCTCAGCAGACCAAAGCCAGCGAGAGTGTGCTCACTAAGATGTGGAATGTGGTGCAGTCCAACAATGGCATCAAGGTAGAGATACATAACACCAGTTACTATATCCTTTGGGAAGGTTGTACTTGCCATTTCTAAAAGTTAATATTGAAAAAAGTCTTACTACTCATTCTGTGAACACGTTTTGTGAATCATGATGGTGCTGCTAAGAACTGCCGTTTTAAATGGGCTGGCTTTATATAGGGCATTTATCTTGGGAACCTTGCACATGTTTTAAAGCTTGACATACCAAAACATACATTTCTACACTGAATGCATTAGAGGCGCCATGCCAGGCACAGCAGGAGATTGGTTTCAGTATTACTTTGGGACATCTGGACCTGCAGTTGGGACGTTGCAGAGGCCAGACATAATGACATGCTAATTCACAGGCAGCGCAAAAATCTGTTGCTGTGGCTTCACTAGGCATCAAATTACCCTTCATAACACAATGATGTCTTCATCTTGCCTACGATTCAGATACATTTAAATGTCTGGCTGTAAAATGACAACCGTTGTTCCAAAACGCTGCAAGAAGCATACGGCAAAACATGTGTTTACTGTGTTTTGTTGGTTCAGTAAACACGTTTTTTTACTTACATACTGCATCTTTCCTGTAGGTGCTGCTGTCCCTGCTGACGGTGAAGATGCCCATCACGGATGCAGATCAGATCCGAGCGTTGGCTTGTAAAGCTCTGGTGGGTCTGTCTCGCTCCACCTCCGTCAGACAGATCATCAGCAAGCTGCCGTTGTTCAGCAGCGGACACATCCAGCAGCTCATGAAGGAGCCTGTGCTGCAGGACAAACGCAGCGAACATGTCAAGTTCTGTAAGTTTGCCGCCGAGCTGATAGAGAGGATCTCCGGGAAGCCGCTGATGATCGGTACGGACGTGTCTCTGGCGTGGCTGCAGAGGGCCAGTGTGGTCGCCAAGTCCAGGATCTCCTTCCCAGAGAAAGAGCTGCTGCTGCTCATCAGGAACCACCTGGTTGCCAAAGGCCTTCATGACACCGCCACCACACTCACCAAGGAGGCAGATCTCCCCATGACATGTCTGTCTCATTCTTCACATGCAGCTTCTGCTTTCCCTCCTGTCGCACCCCCCCTACCTGTCTCCCCTGTTGCTACTCTACCCCGCACCCCACGGCTGGCCAACGGTGTCGGGTTAAGACTCGTAAATCATCCCTCTCATTCGCCCTCCCCAGGATGCAGCAATCCACAATCACGTCCCTCCCCGTCACTACTCAACTTGTGTACTTCCACTGCTCTCCCCTCACTGTGTGTCCCGCCCTGTACCAACGGCTCCCCACTGATTGGTCGAATCGTTTTCTCTCGGGAGAGGCTAGCGCCGTGTACTACGGTGAGCTGCAAGAAACCCCGGGTGCTGAGGCAGAAGTCTGACCATGGCGCCTTCAGCCAGAGTCCGGCCATGAAGAAGCAGTTTGACAGGCACCTGCCCTCCCCCCCTGCACTGGACAGCATTATCACAGAGTACCTGAGGGAACAGCATGCGCGCTGTAAGAACCCTGTGGCAACATGCCCGCCTTTCTCTCTCTTCACCCCCCATCAATGCCCCGAGCCCAAACAGAGACGCCAAGCACCCATCAACTTCACATCCCGACACACACGGCGGGTTATCTATCCTAAATATGGAGGTGTGGATGGAGGCTGCTTTGACAGACATCTCATCTTCAGCAGGTTGGTAGCTTTCATACATTCATGTTCCCTCCCTTGAACACATTGTGCGAATACTTGACCATTTTTCTAAATTCTTCCGTTTCTCAGATTCCGTCCCATCTCCGTCTTCAGAGAGGCGGACGAGGATGAGAGTGGATTCATGTGTTGTGCCTTCTCAGCTCGCGAGCGGTTCCTGATGCTCGGGACGTGCACGGGGCAGCTCAAACTCTACAATGTGTTCACAGGCCAGGAGGAAGCCAGCTACAGCTGTCACAGTTCAGCCATCACTCACCTGGAGCCCTCACGGGTCCGTACAGAGAATATACAAAATGTTATGCTTTGTCTTGCTGTTGTTGCTGAATGTATTCCTCCTCATCCTGTTATGTGTACGTTATTTAAAAAAAACCGAATTGTATCTTTTCTTGGAATTAATTATTAAGTAATTTTGCATCTAACAGTTAAACTTTTAAAATGTACTATACCATATCAGACACATTCATTTTTTTAAAGAATAGTATATTTATGTCTTAACCATGCATCGAGGAGATCTTTCACCATCACATTTTGTGTTTTTAGGATGGCTCTCTGCTCTTAACGTCAGCCTCCTGGAGCTACCCTCTGTCCGCGCTCTGGGGCATGAAATCTGTCTTCATCATGAAGTAAGTGATGTTTGCACAAGAGACTAAACCCATTTTTTACGCCGGTCTGTGATCCCACTGCCTCCATGTATGTGGTCCTCACTGCCCCATGTTACAGCAGCTTTATGGTGTCGAAGGAGGGAGCTGCCAAAAGGAGAAGACATGCTGTTTAATTAACAGCCAGTCTTCAGTTTATAGAACACAAGCACTTGGCATCATTCAACCGTACAGTCTAACAAATGCGATACTAGGACTCTGTCAATGGATTCAGATTTTTTCTACAGTGTCTTTTAAGAAATGTTATTTTTTTAATCACATAGCTTTTATACTCCGTACTGGCCCATGTTTCTGATTGAATGTGCAAAATGTTGCACTTGTTTTCTTCAGGCATTCTTTTCTGGGCGACCACTATGTGGAGTTCAGTAAGCTTTCCCAAGATCGAGTCATTGGTACTAAGGAACATATAGCACGGGTACGTATGTCAGCATTTTTCTTTTTAACAAGATATATACAGAAAGAAATAGTAAATGCTTACGTTCAGTTTTTCTCTGTGCCAGATTTACGACATCCAGACGGGACAGGTAACTCTGACTCTGAACAACCCAGACCTGGCTAACAACTACAAGAGGAACTGTGCCACCTTCAACCCAACAGACGACCTTGTGCTGAACGACGGCGTGCTGTGGGACGTGCGCTCAGCTCAGGCCATACACAAGTTTGACAAGTTCAACATGAACATCAGCGGTGTGTTCCATCCCAACGGCCTGGAGGTCATCGTGAACACGGAGATTGTATCCTTGAGAGTGAACTACTTGGGTTGACAAGAGTATGCTACAGTAGGGGAAAGCGTAACAGTTTTTTGTGTGGAAACAGCCGACCGAACTGCATTAAGCAAGAATAAGAGTCGACAGCAATGCTAGAGGCTCTGTGTGGCTCGACTAAGGCACACTTTTTGCTGAATGCTTATGTTGGCATGATCACATTCTCAAAATGACAATGCTAACAAGTTGATGTTTAGCAGGTCTATTGTTTATAATTTCCACCATTTTAGTTAAGTGTGTAAGCATTCTAACAATTGCTAACTAGCACAAAACACCAAGTAGAACTGAGGCTGATGGGGATGTTATTATTTTAAGGTTTAATCTCATAAACAAAACTAAAGAAATCACTCTTATGATGGCACTAAATGAAAAGTGAAGCAATCACCAAAGTTATATCCGTTCTAAATGTCATTGCAAGCCATCAAGTAGCTGTTGAGATATTTAAGTCTCGACCAAAAATGTATACGAGTACATCCCCAAATGTTTTAATGTTACACCATTTAATAAAAAAAGTGATTGCAACATTGCATTTAAAGAAATTAATATACATTGGAACATAAACCTGAAAAATGACTTCGTTTTTAAATTTCTAGTTGAATGACTTTTATTTCACTGCTGAACTTTACATATGTTTTACTGTAATAATTAATTTAATTACCTAGTGGATGGTTTTAATCGCTGTGTTATTAAATGTGTAGCAGATTAAGTTGATACAAATGAAAAAGAGTGTCATGGTCCTTAGTTTGAGTTTCAGTGGGATCTGCGGACCTTCCACCTCCTCCACACAGTCCCCGCTCTGGACCAGTGCAGAATAGTCTTCAACAACAACGGCACCGTCATCTATGGAGGTAATTACTGAAACCAGTGCATGATGGGTAATGTAGAGCATTTGGCATCCAGCCTACATCTCACTCCACAGTCAGTGCAAGTGTGTGAAAGGTTTGAGTAAAATACTTGTGTGTATTTGAAGAGAGGTGTGAATAGACTCCGTGGAGGTGTGTGTGTGTTCCCTGTAGCCATATGGGCAGAAGGCTCGGTGTTGGACAACAGACAGAAGCAGCTGGTTCACAGGAGGAAACATGGGCGCGCCGCAAAGGCTCCGCTCGTACAACGACTGCTAGACCTCTCAGAAGTCCGAACCAGATCGCTGTGCACACTTTGTATTTACTCTCATATTCTGACTCTGTGGTTTTACAGCAATGTTGCAGGCTGACGATGAAGACGACATGATGGAGGTGCAGATGAAAAGTCCATTTGGGTCATCGTTCAGGACCTTTAATGCCACAGACTACAAACCCATCGGTAAGGCGTCCTGCACTCACCTTACATTAATTTAGCTTTAAAGGTGTTCGTGATAATTAAGGGTCTTTTTTTGTGATTATTTGTTACTATATTAGTTGGCAGTTACTTAATGTATATCTTAAAAACATTATAAATGTACTTCTGACACTTCTCATTCCCTCTCTTCTCAGCCACCATTGATGTCAAGAGGAACATATTTGACCTTTGCACCGATACCAAAGACTGCTACCTAGCTGTGATTGAGGTAAAGAAAATATGGGTTTGAAATGCAATTAGTTTTTGCTAAAGGTTGTGGTAATGTATGTGTCTTAAAAATATGTTGGATAATTCAGTTTCCTTTCCCTTTCCTGCTTGTCCTGTAGAACCAAGACTCTGTAAACACCGACACCGTGTGCAGGCTGTACGAAGTCGGCCGGCAGAGACTCGCAGAGGAAGAGGAGGAGGATGAGGAGGATCAGGTTTGAATTTTGTTCTTTTAATTCTGCAGTGACTCTAGAAATGTAAATGAATTGTAGTTTAACCATTTATTTTTTTGTCATCCATGCACCAGGAGGATGACGATCAGGATGAAGACGACGATGACGATGACGACTCAGACGACGACATCGATACAGATCCTCTTATCGCCGAGCTAGACAATGAGAACGGTGGAGAGGATGAGGACGATGAAGAGGAGGATGATGGGAATGAGGAGTTCTCTCCCTCTGATGAAGAGGTAGCTCGTCTTCTCGAAGAAGATGTCGACGTTGGGGACGACGACGATGAGGATGACAATGATGAGGAAGATTCTGATAATGAAGATGTTGATCTGGATGGCGACAATGGTGAGAGGTTTATCAGTGCAAGCTATGAAAATGTGCTTTTTCCCACTAATACTTTAAGTTATGTATTTGTTTCTACATATTTCTTTGTCCTGAACGTGTTCTTCGTAAGTGGGTAATCATGTTGATTTCACTGTAGAGGATTTGTTCATCCTGGATTTCTCAGTTTTTAAAAACCGGCTGTGCCGATGATGTCAGAAGAGCATGACCTTAAGCCTAAATCTGCAACAGTACATGATTAAACTTAAAGTGGACCTATCATGCTATATTTGAATAATATATTGTAGGGCCATACCTATATGAAACATGTCTGTGAAGTTTTTTTTTCAAAATACCAAACAGATCCTGCATTTTAGCCATGCCTCATTTCGCTCTATTTGCTCTATTCCAGTCCTGTTTGTGCAAGGGCTGATTCTGTGGCAAATGAGCTGCAGCTGTTACCATGCCATGCAACCTCTCATTCCCCTGATTGGCGGAGAGTTGCCCATATAGGCGGAGCTCCCCGTTTCTGACGTCAGAACAATTTCAAATCTGTATCAGATCCGCTGCGGCCCGTTTTTAGAGATTTGGGTATGGAGGAAAAGAGAGAGGGTTGTGTTTCCTGACACACCGGGGACATATTCATGTATAAAAGACGTACAAAAGTGCATTTTGCATGATAGGTCCCCTTTAATTAAAACAGCGATTCCCCAACATAAATGACTTTCTTTAGGTGAACCATGATTTAAGCCCAAAACCTTTAGGAATTTTGTGAAAAAAACCCTGAAATGAGCAGCGCATGACTTAAAACAAAACCACACCAGACACAATAATAAATAATAAATGTCCATCAAGCTGCTGCCCATATGAATGCTGGGAGGCTTCCCAACACACCTAATGCATGTAAGTGCTAAACGAAATGTGGGAACATTCAACTGTTAAGTCTTACAGAGGAGCGATAGAAAGCATTCTGACTGGAAAAGGTACGGACTGGAATGACCAGTAGTAACCCATTTATTGAGCATCAGTAATATCGGTGAGAAGGGCCTTCAAAGAGCTCAAAGGATATTACAGAGAAACAGAAGTATCTGCTGCCAGACTACAGAGCAGCTTCTCTCCTCCTCAGGCTGTGAGAGTCCTGAAGCCATTCTCCAGGACTCTCTTTTTTGCATTCTTTTGGACTATAGCTGCATTTTGTGTTGGACAATGGCAATACATGATCCTTGTATTATAAGCACTGAGCCAACTATATTGAAGCTGATCCTGGTTTTAACTCTACTCATGTGCCTTTTTAAAAATAAAAGTGAACTATTTTATAGGATTAACAAAGAAACCCTCTATCTGTGTTTAAAGTACCCACTCAGCTGCAGGAGAATTACCAGGATCCCTTAGCCTGATGACAGCATGTCAAACCAGGATAAGTTAAGCTACATTAGAAGAATGGTGTCCTAATCTGCAGTGTCAGCTAAAGGAGTGATCAAAGCTGCTGTTTGGTCCAGTTTCTGTGTTTTCTTGCTTGTCTGGTCACTCTGAGGAAATGTTGTCTTTCCCAGTGGAATTTAAAAACTGCTGTCTTGGTTTATTCAAAAGACTGACAGAGAAAGCGTGTATTTTTACAGTCTATGTACTCCGACATTTCTAAATCTGCTTTTTTTTCCCTCCTGTCCCACAAACAGACAGCACCGACATCTCTGACCTTGAGGACGACATCATCTTATCCCTGAATGAGTGAGGAGCCGCTGGCGCCTGGGACCAAGGAACCGGGCATCATGTCAAGACTTCTGCCTCATAGACAAGTGCGCTGCAGAGCAGGAGGCAAGAAAAGAGGATAATATCAGCAGATAAGGTGGGAGATAGCCTGGAGCACTGCCAGTTTGAAACAGTAGGTGTCTGCACTCTGAGTGACAAGAGAAAGGAAGAACAATCTCATAGAGATGGAGGGCTGAAAAACCAATGCACACTCAAATTGACTTACTAGTGGGCAAAAATGATTGTATACGATATAGTTTTATAAAAAAAAGAGAAGAAGTGGGCTTGATGGTGAAATAAATTGCCAGTGCTTGGATGCAGTGAAGAAAAGTTTTATATTTGATCTCATTTGCAACTTTTTTAAGTAAGCCCCTTCATTTGAAATTGATTCCCTCACTGTTTGGTCACAGATTAGTGTTCGTAGGGGAGAAGGCTTACATTGCACCACTGAGGGTCTGCATTTGTGTGGCAAAGGATGTAAAGCTCTCTCCAATGTGTATTTTGCCAGACTTCCAGGATTCATCACCAAAAAGTAATGAAGCATCGAGTTAGGCAGCTAATGCAATTCACAAACATGTTGCTGAAGGTTCATGAAGCGTCAAACTCGCCTCCAGGTTTTTATTTTTCACCTTAAACCAACGACCAAAACGCCACCCACAGCAGGGCCATTCGTGAGCGTCTCCTTTTGATTTCAGTATGTAGAGAAATCATCTTGGTGCTCTTGCTTTGCTGAGGAAACTGTAACTAGTGTGCACACTGTAACAAAACGTTGACTCACTTTCAGAACATGATGGACATAAAGAGGCTTTTTCGGCTCTCCACCATTGTTTTATTGTACAAGGCTTTATTAGTTTGGCTTTAGTGGATGTTTCTTAAAAAGATTTACAGGGCATGGTGCTGGTGATAATGCCACAAGTCTAATCACACAATGTTACTTAATCTTATGTTACGGGATAAAATCGACTTTGCTAAATCTTGAGAAAAAAATATACTTGGGAAATAACAGATGGTGGTAGAATTCAGTTAAATATTTTCCTTTCAAATGTAATTTTTTTTCTGGGTGGAGTGACAGGAAGCTTCAAACTTAACATTGTGGAAACAAATGCCTTTCACTTGCACACTTTTTTGAAAGCACTGCAAACATTGATTCTCATGTTCTTTGCCTTGTATCAGTGCATTTGACCTGTTTTCCTTTCCATAAGAAGACTGTGATGTTTTCCTCAAACAGTTTATGTACAGCTTGTATGTATCTAAAGTATTTTTACTATAAATAAAGCCGCAAAATTATCTTTTGTGTGCTTCTTTTAATGACCTCTGCATGATGCTGTTATACCGGAGGTGGGTAAAACATTTGTGAAAAAGGAAGAAGTGAATGCTGAAACTGGTGCCGATCTCAGGGTCTAAATAACACACAAACTTCATCAGTACATCAGGTCCCTTCAAGCATGGGCAGCGGTGAGGTCAATCTTTTAAACTTGAAGGAACTTTGAACTGATAGAAAAATCAATCTGTACTAAGTCTCACATCAAACCCCCCTCTAAATGACCAAATACATGCGATACAGATTCTTTCTTTGTTCATTATTATTTTCAATCAATAAACATAATTCTATTCAAATACAGCATTATACTATTTTATGCAGATGGTGATTCATATCTCCCCACTTTATTAGTTTTCACATAAAAAAAATGTTGTATACAAAATGCAGCAAAACTATTTAATTTGCTTTTTTCTCTCCAATAACAACATCAAGTATAATAAGGTAACCCCCCCCCCCCATTTTTTTTGTAATAAATATATTAAATTATGTATATATATATATATATATATATATAAAAACGGTAAATGTCATAATCAATTACTATTTTAGATTATGATGATTGACGTTGGATGCCAAAGAATTGTCTGTAAGAGGATTTGGATATATTCATTTTTCTAGTATCTTAGATACAGCATAAAAGATGGAGGACCAGTAACCTGAAAGTTAGAAAAGCCAAATGTATTATTTTGTTTCACCGTGGAATTTTAAATACATTACAAGAATCATCAATAGATGGAAACACTCAGACTTTAAACAGATGAAGTCTGCATGCCGCCTTAAATTGAATCAGGCCATGGCCGGTACATATTGGAGTGTAGTATTGAGCATAATCTGAGCACTCAGCTGTAAAATGTACTTTCAGATCAGCCGGCCACGCTTCTCTCAATGCATCAAGACATGTGCAGATGACACAGTTTTATGAATTCCTACATGGCTCATCTTTAAATTAAACCATGTCCATCTACTTAAACGTCTGAAATTGAAGTATAAGGGAATTTGCTTAGTTAGCACTCTTCTCATAGTTGGCACAGAATCGCTAAACACAAATTGGGGTTCCCATATTTTACTGTCATGTCTGTGCTTGACAATGAAGGTATCCTGCACATTCATGCTAAAACTACACCATACTACCGTTTGTAAATGTATCCTCCAATCACATCTCGTCTCAAATGATAGCTACTGTTCATCAGACCAGATCACAGGACTGGCTAACACCTGATAGAGCTTGAGTAAATACTGGATGGATCAGCCTTCAAGTGCTTGGGCCAAATAATTGGAATTAATTACAAAGGACGTAAGCACCTAAATTCCTGGTCCAATTGGATAGGTTTACTTTTTTCTGTTTTATTGTAGAGATGTAACGTATTGTTGTGTTTTTGTGTGACAGGCTTTTTTCGGTTTGTGTCTTATCTGCTCGATTTCTCCTGCTGTACTCGGGTCTCTCTTGCAAAATGGAATTACCTTATTAGATAGAGGTTATGATAATATGTTAATTGACCATTCAGGCAAAAATCATAGTCTATATATAACAATTTAGTTACGTTAAATTACGTCCAATAAAATGAGGGTACAGTTTACCTGGCGTTATTTTATAAAGAAACTATGACAGTTGACATTTGCTTTAATAATTACCAGCAGCTGAGTTTGCATATACATTTTAATCATATATTTGTTATGTTTCATATCTTTCCATGTAACTAATGATATATTTATTGCCCTTTAAGTGTTAAGATACCTTACATTTACCATAACGTGCCATTATTCAGGTCACTTGATGGTTGAATGGTGCATGCAGGGATTTGCCACTAAATGTTCCCGTTGCCTCCCCCACAGTTATTAATAGATCTTATTAAAATAGACCCATTTAAAAAACACCACATTAAAATAGGATCAAATATGTTTTCTAAATTGAGCATGTGTGTTTGTGTGTGTGTCCATGTGTACAGACAGCGATTGTTTGTACAGCGAGCGCATGAAATGTATGATCCTGAGAAGAGTAAAGAAATAAGAATGTGTGTGTTTGTGTGTTTGCAGGTGATGGATGAGTTGGTAGGCCGTGCTTCTTATTACCTCCTCCGCTGGCTCTTATTGCCTGCTAGCTTTGGGAGTGTCGAAACAGATAGCTCGCTGTATTAGGCAATCCCTGTTTGCAAGGGACCGGTGTCTCGTCCTGTGCTGCTGCATCAGAGCAGCAGCTAAATGTAGCCTCTGCTCATAGCCGAGCAAGTGTAATGTTGTCAGAAAATGACAAGTGCATGAGGCCTTTTCAAATCTTTAATTATATAATATGTCCTTTGTGCCAGCTTTAACATGTATGCTGTAGTGTCACCTAACCAGATGTTCAGCAAGGATAGTTGCTTGTTATTTTGTACGTTTTATATTTTCTCTCAAATGTTTATTAGCTGGGACGCATATTTAGCTTTCAAAAACACCCCACTCTCCTTCAGCTTTATGTATGTGAGTGGAACACCGCCCACAGTGTTCCACTTGAAGTAATAGACAGATGGGAGTCAGTCACAGCATCGCTATGATGGAGAGAAATTACCCTCCTGAATACTGCCCTCCCTCCCACACTACATCAAACTCACTGGACGCTCAATATTCACCAAATCACTCTATTCTTCTACTCATGAAGGCCTTGTGTATAGGACAAGACAGCTTATTGCACTGAATGGACCAGACGTGCGTTGAGCAATGGGTGAGATACTGTATAACAAATGTTTTAGGAATACAACTGTTTATCCGTCTGGTTTAAAACATCAGCCTCTATGTTCTCTTTCCACATCATGCTGTTGTTCACATGTTTAAATCAAGGTCTCGGGGGGACAGAGGGACATTTTCAACGCAGAACATAAATTGCGTTCCTGGAACGTTCACAAATATAAGGATAGGATGTTATATGCCTTACTGGAATAATTAGGTCACTGTGGTACGTATTGTTAACTGCAGGTTTAAGCTTCAGAGCAAAGTGAATGCATCATGTTCATCTTTCCCCACAGACTGTTTTACCAGCAGTGACTCACTTACTACGCCATAAAGTCAACTCAACTAAATTCATTGCATCACATCCGGTATACAGTATGTCATTAAAAGTCAAACCTGACAAACAAGTTGTTTCCTCGTATCTGGCGAGATGTGTTGAGAGCTTAAGGCCGAATACAGTATTTATTTGAGTTTTAAGACAACAAAAGATGAACAAGTTAATATCGAGACAGTTCACAACTTCCTTCCCACCAGAATGTTCTTCAAAACATTTTGGAGGCTTACAAATAACTTAGACCATCACATGTGGAAATATAATAAAACAAATATACATATAATGTACAGTATACAAAAAACGTACTCATAGCCTACCGAACTGAATCTTCATATTAAATTCAGAAGAAGAAAACATGCAGATGATTGTAGCAGATGTGTCTGAACTGGGATCAAGGTAATATCCACACATCATGTTAACAGCTCATTAATCCACAACATGCATTTGTATTTTTTCAAAATCCATCGTTTATTTTACGTGAATGTCATCTATAAAGCAGCCTGTTGTCGTGTGATGTAGGTCTAAAGATAAATCCACTGTTTGTCCAACCTATCAATCAAATCCAAAGGGAAAAGTGGCCTTTAGGAATTAGTTGCATCCCATCAGTGTGGGAGCATGACTGCACTATGACAAAGCATCACCGGTAGTGGGTCTGTTTCTTTGAAATGACTCAACCAGGAGGTGCTTCCCCACATGGTCTGATCCGTAACACCGGGAGCTACTTCATGGCCAACAACCCCCAAAGCTATGCATCCAATCAAAAAAAGGCAGACTGCCAGCCAGTTTACTAGCAAGAGAAAATGCTGTTTGTGATGGATGCAACTGCCATGCAGAGAGAGAGAGAGAGAGAGAGAGAGAGAGAGAGAGAGAGAGAGAGAGAGAGAGAGAGAGAGAGAGAGAGAGAGAGAGAGAGAGAGAGAGAGAGAGAGAGAGAGAGAGAGAGAGAGAGGGCGCATATATTTGCAAATGCTTGACACATCAGTGTTGACAAAACGAGTCATGTGATGACCATGAAGATGGCGCAGCTTATGTTATATTGCAGCTTTCTCAGTATTTTCTTGAAGCATCTCGACAGTTCTGACCGCGGAACGATATCGCGACCTATTACCTCCTAATTACCGATCGATTGTGCGCGCTGCCTGAGCAGCCGGATCATCTGGAGCTGAGCGATTGGCTGAGGAAAAAAGGAGAAGAGAGAAAAAACTAAGAAATTAAATAAATAATCTTCGAGGAAAAGAAGCATCTTTGTTCCACTTTAAATTCGGCTGCAATAACACCTTTTTACTGGAGACGAGAAAACCGCTCACCGTGTGCGTGCGAGCGTTCGTGCCTGCCTGCGCGAGTGTGTATGTGTGTGTGTGTGCGCGTTACATTAGGTGGACACGGAGACTGCATCAGACTGGAGACACACGCCGGAACATAATAGAGAGGATATATCGGTGCTTTCATGGTCCTTCCTCTCCCCTGCACACACAGATGCTAGGACAGAGATTTCGGTCGAGACATGTAGTCCCATGTTTGAGCAGCCAGGATCATTTGTAGCCTTCAGCTCTCATTTTCTAGCAGCATCATCTAACGATATCGACATAATGTGGCTTTCTCTACCGGAGGGAAAATAACCAAATATGTGGATACCTACAGAAGAGGAGAAAATCGGAGTTGGTAAGTCAATTGCATCCTATATTGATTATCTAATAATGTTTTATTTATTTATCTTATTTTAATTGACTTTATTAATACAGCGCTGTGATGACAGTTTTTCCACGAGAAACACCCAATGTGTGTTCATCGACACCCCGCATAGGCTATCCAGACCATTTCCCCTCTTATTATGCCTATTACACCCAATGAAAAACACACACACTTGTAATGGCTGATATACACGGCCAGTGACTGCATTGAAAGGGAAATTGCGTGGGATGATACAGCCTACAGCCCACCACCTTAAAGATGCTATCGCACACAACCGCAGGCGGTGCTTTAGATCCGGCTCTTACTCTTGGTTGTGTGTTTTTTTATATATAAAAATAAATAAGAAAATGCGTCAGTGTAGCATTTTAGCCTTTATTCTTATGAGCATATCTGGAGGGGGAAGAGGGGAAAAAACGATTCGTGTTGAAACCACGAGGGGGCATCGTGACTGCGTCCCTCCAACAGGTGTAGGTTGGAGTGGAGCCGGAGTCTACCTGTAAGAAGACATCAGCCCTAATGCTGCTGCTGCAAGGGACTGCGCTGTAACAAATACCACATTTCATCCCTGCATGTGTTTACTTTGACCCAGAGGGAAAGGTGAAAGTGCAACATCAGCGTTTCCCCATTCAGATTAGCTGTTTATGGACGAAAAAAAATCAAAGCGAGCTGTTTACAATCAAGTCTCCAATAGAATAGGCAACAATTACGCCATGAGACACCACACGGTCATCACTAAGGGACTGCTGAACCCCACTGCCACGGCCAAGGTGTCTATAGCTGTGATTATCCTAGGTTTTCAATAGGGGAATGAGTCATTTCCAGATGCTCTACAGCTGTTACTCGTGCTGGCTTGCACATTATACTCCCTCCTCATATACACGCCCACACATATACACTTTGTTTGGAGGCATTACATTTGTCATCATCGTTTCATAAAGACCGCAGGATGAGAGTCCCAAATGGCAATCCACCATAATATCGGCTCTTGTTGTGGCTGTACAGTAATCATCTTATCGCATTCAGTCGTTTGTGTTTTTTTTTTCCTTCCACGCATCCATTGCTCCATCACAGATTCACTGCAGGTGTTTTTTTTTCTTTGCGCAAATATCGGGGTTTTAACAGAGAGGAAGTGAGGGGAAGCAACAGTTCTCCGCAGCCTCCGCAGCAGTGGAGTGACCTGGCTCTGTCCATGGTGCTGAAATGCGGGGAGGCAAAGCGCCTTGAACCTACACAGTACATACTGTACATTGTAACAGCAACACACATTACTCTGCTACAATTTCCCCCTTCGCCTGAGAGAACGTGTTGACATACTAGGTTCAAAATCACACATGTTAACTGGCAGTACAGTCCGTGTTCTCCTCTCCTCCTGACTCCTCTGTTATTAGCACCATTTTGCACATTTCCCCATTATCTTTGCTTATTTTGTCCCTGCCTGTAAATTGTCTCTCACCAATAATGCCATACACCAATATGAACCTGAGCCGTGATCTTTAGCAGCAACCCAGGCCTTTATTTTCTGTTCTATTTTTAATGGGCTCCGTCTAAACAGGAAACGGTTGGAGACCACCTCATGAAATGTTAATGCCTTTCTTCGAATTGTTGCCTATTCATTATTTTCTTTGTTTATGCAGGAACTAATATAAGTTTGTAAATCACTTGCATAGTGGCAGCATAGGCCTGGATTTGAATGTGCTGTAGGGTTGCCCTGCTCTTTCCACTCAGCAACTGCACTTAATTTTTTTAGAATTATTTAAATCATCAACTAATTTATACCAACTTTGTCTGCCTTATTTAATAACACATTTGTCAAAATGTTGTACCCCAAGGAAAATGCAAATTTTAAAATAAAAAACACAATGTGGGAGGTTAACATTACAATAGATTAAAAAAATTAAACCGATCCTCGGTCCAGTCTTTTTAAAATGACTTTTATTTGCAAATGAGTCACTAATGGACTCCTCTCATATAACCTGACTGTAAACCAGCCCACATGAGAAAGAGAGAGAGCGAAACAATGATGTAGCCACATGAACGTGTCTCAGGCACAAACTACTGTAGCAGTAACATGAAATAATCTAGCGGGCTAGGCCACCATTATCTGAAATGGACAGATCGAGGATCAAACGTGTTCAGGAGAGAACAAAAGATGGAGCTAATGTTCAACTGAGAATGGGATTAGAGAGATTAATGTAGCCCAAAGTAGCCATGATTTTAGCTTGATTTCGATGAGCACTTTTGGATTCATTATGGGCACTGATTTACAAATCTCCTTAGTACTGTCGTTTTCTGTACCTCAACTGCACTTTACACCATTAAAGTATACCTATTGTTGCATGTGTGATCATGTTGATGGTCATTTAAAGTGTTTTGAGGTCGTCGTCTTGCGGCTACACAGACCCCTGCAGCTGAGTAGCATGCCTTTATTCTGTGACACTGGTTTGGGATCCGATACGTAACATGCTCCTCTGCCTCTGTGGCAGACATCCCTAGGTTAGCAATACTTCGGCGCAGTAATGTGTCTGAGTAAGGGAGTCTGTATATAAGTCGTGCTGAGCAACATGACTCAGTGGGCGAAACCCAAAGACTGTTGTGTACATTTGAACTTTGCTGGATCTGGGACAGAACTACTCAAGCAGGCCTTCATGGCCTTCACACTCACATTGCATTACTGAAATGGTTAAAGGATCCACTCGGTAAGCAGTTAGGCTTCAGATGTACCAATCATGAATCAGGCTGGAACTAAAAGAGAATAGAAAAACCAAAGAGTTTTCAGTGCTGCATTTAAGATGAGCACAGTGTCTTTTTTAATAATACTATTTCTCAGCACAGTGGTCCCCATTTATCACTCAGTTGTTTTGAAAAAGCAGAGTGTTTATAATCCACAATAATGTTTACTGGCAGGTTTTTATGGCATCTTCACTCTCTGCAGAATATGTCTCCCCTGTGGACCATTGTACAGTTAGGAACTCTATGTGTCTCTCGCTGATTCTAACACAAAGTCATCAGGCCGTTCATGCTGTGTGCTAATTGCTATATTACATATAGAGGAAAAACATTTTTCAAGACATGTCGGCAAGTACAAATATTAACGCTGGATACTTGTCTCCCGCATCTGCTGTAAAAGAACAATAGATGTTTGTGTTGATAGCTTACATATTGGAGTTGGCTTGACCATACAAATGACAGGAAACAGGAGAATGGAACACAAATAGGTCAAAGGTCAACGTCATACAGAGGAGCTTGAGTACATGGAGACCGGATTTCTACAGAAAATAATCTGTCAGGATCATATTTGTATTTTTTACCTCTACTCTGACATGTTTACGTGCTTTAATGTTCAAAAACCCATTGATCTCATACTGCCTGTGCTGCAGCTCCTCTGTTCACCCTCTGTCTGAAACCAGAGCCCAGTCTGCTCTGATTGGTTAGCTGGCCGGCTCTGTTTTGATTGGTCAACCTCTTAGAGAAGTCCCACCCCCTAGCCTTTCATTACATTACATTACATTGCATTTAACTGACGCTTTTATCGAAAGCGACTTACAATAAGTACATTCGACCAGGAAGACACAACCTTGAAGAAAACAGAATCATATAAGTACATCAGGTTTCATAGAGCCAAGTATTTCAAGTGCTACTCAACTGCATTTAGATAAGCCAGTCCTTTATTAGTATATAAGTGCTTTGTTAGCAGTTTTTTGTTAGTAATTCTATTGCTCGAGGTGGAGTCGAAAGAGATGAGTTTTCAGTCTGCGCCGGAAGGTGTGTAAGCTTTCTGCTGTCCTGATGTCAATGGGGAGCTCATTCCACCAGTTTGGAGCCAGGATAGCAAACCCACGTGTTTTTGCTGATGGGAACTTGGGTCCCCCTCGCAGCGAGGGTGCAGCGAGTCGTTTGGCTGATGCAGAGCGTAGTGCACGTGCTGGGGTGTACAGTTTAACCATGTCCTGGATGTAGGAAGGGCCAGATCCATTCGCAGCATGGTACGCAAGTACCAGTGTCTTGAAGTGAATTCTAGCAGTTACCGGAAGCCAGTGGAGGGAGCGGAGGAGCGGCGTGGTGTGGGAAAATGTAGGAAGGTTAAAGACCAGACGAGCCGCTGCATTCTGGATGAGCTTCAGAAGTCGGATGGCACATGCAGGTAGACCAGCCAGGAGGGAGTTGCAGTAGTCTAGGCGTGAGGTGACGAAAGCCTGGACCAGAAGCTGCGTCGCTTTCTGGGTCAGCTGGGGACGCATCCTCCTGATGTTGTAAAGCGTGTATCTGCAGCAACGGGTTGTAGCAGCGATGTTTGCAGTGAAGGACAGATTGTTATCTAGGATCACACCCAGATTCCTTGCAGTCTGGGTCGGGGAAACAACAGAGGTGCCGATGTTGATAGTCAGGTCAAGAGTGGGACAATCTTTTCCCGGAAGTAAAAGCAGTTCAGTCTTGTCAAGGTTGAGCTTGAGGTGATGAGCAGACATCCACTGAGAGATGTCAGCTAGACAAGCAGAGATGCGTGCGACGACCTGGGTCTCTGAGCGGGGAAAGGACAGAATTAATTGGGTGTCGTTAGCGTAGCAGTGGTATGAAAGACCATGCGGGCTAATGACAGATCCGAGCGAGTTTGTGTACAGGGAGAAGAGGAGGGGACCAAGAACAGAGCCCTGAGGGACCCCTGTAGTTAATTGACAAGGGTCGGACTCCGACCCTCTCCAAGTTACCCTGTAGGTACGGTCTTTGAGGTATGAGGTGAGGAGGGAAAGTGCAGAGCCTGAAACTCCAAGTTCTTGGAGAGCACGAAGGAGGATCTGATGGTTCACCGTGTCGAATGCAGCAGACGGGTCCAACAGGATGATGAGAGAGGAGAGGGATGCTGCTTTGGCAGTGTGCAGTTCCTCAGTGACAGCAATGAGAGCAGTTTCTGTGGAGTGACCTGCCTTTCACGCACAATGTGTTGGAGCACCAGCCAATAGAAGTGCGAGTGTTATATAGTGATGTCACTATGTTGCGGAAGTAAATAAAGGAGTCCAATGGAGGCGTTTCAGGCAGAGGGGGAGTGTGTGGGAGAGAAACTCCCTCTGGAGATAACTTTGGGTATTTAGTATTTGCAGATCATTAACATGCACAGACACTTATACCACACACTAGAGGAAAGGGAAACCCCTAACAATCATTGTAGGGCCCCTTTAACAGAATATTACGAGAAGATATAAGAGACGTTCAAGAGAATGTTGCTGCACAAATGAGATCCTTGAATTGCCACATTTTTCTTGCAATCATCACATAACAGCTCTTTTTACATCGCAACACTGCAGGATTCTATTAACAAGGTGAGGGTTTTAGTGTTCACTTATCGGCCTTTTAGGCATTACTGCTGGTGAAGAGCGGCAACTTAGAAAATAAGGCACAACAGAGGAAGAGCTTTCTTAATTCTCACTCAGGCTGATTTTAAAAGGTATTTTGTGCACCAGTATATCTCTGGTCTCCTGAGTCTAATGCTGTTTACTATGAGGCTTGATACTCATTGGGTGCCTTTTCTTCTACTATTCTCAGTATTAGGTGACCAAAGTGAAACCATAAATAGTGTCAACTTCAGCGCTTGAATGTCATAACTTCTGCGTGATTAAATCCAGAATGATAACTTGTTTGTTTATTCAGGAGATGGCGGTGGTAGTAATTAGGTGCTGTTATGGAAAATAAACTCCAGCGTCTGTTCTCACTTTACACCAACTCAGAAAAACTGGATTCTTAGGAGATTGGTCCAGGCTGTTAAAAAAATGTTATCTGAAGAATAACTGAGATTTGAGTTGATATTTTGCCTATCGACAACTATTACCATTTAAAGTTTAGTTAATTAAATCTAGCATCTTTTATACTTCATGAGTTATCTGGCTATAAGTTGTAATTCTTCTACTTTTCTGGAGAATTATTTAGCTATTTCCTTGGTTTTGGTCTTTATAGATTTGCCTAGCCTGATATTTATTTATGAAAATGCATTGCATCTCTTTGCTGCCATCAACATTTTCGCCAGCCAGAAGATACAAAAACATGTAAACATGTTACAAACAACTTGGTCGAGTGGGAAAAAATAGGATTTAAAAAAGCAGTCATGCCCCTAAAACCGAACATCTGATATTAAATGAGTGAATAGATGCAGTTGCTAATAGAGGTATGGATGAGTAAACGTATATATCTGTGATACATGTAACAATGGAGAGGTGGCGAGGTGTGAGAAGAGTGGAGGACAGCAGGAGTCTCCTGCTGTGCTTAAGCTCCATAATTCCTACCAGTGAGTTTGTGGTTACACAATAGCAGCCTTAAGATGCCATGTGGACTATATGCAACTAAATCGAGGGACAGTCTGGACTGATATTATGTTGCTCAGCAGAAATGTTTGCTTTTGCCAACATTTCCACTGCCTGTCCCATCAGTCCTTCCAACATCCTACGTTCAACATGTTGAAGTATAAAAATATGCATTTTCTTGTTTTTTTTCTTTTGTGGATATGCTAATACTCTGAAGCTTTTAGTCACAATGAAAGAGTGTTTACACAGCTTGGAGGTTTTGTGAGGGTGGACTATGAAAATACGAGTCTGCTTGATGCGCCCATCTCTCTCAAACATGACAAGCTCATCTTGTTCTGACATGGCCTCCGCTAAAGAGTTTTAAAATGGTGTGAGTGCAGGTTTTGCAATTCAAATGAAATAGAGGCCATTAAAGAATAGCACTCTAAAATAGGCAATACTTAGCCTTGGCTGGAAAAGAGCCCCAGGCAGGGGCAAAAGGTGACAAGGAGGCTCTCTTAAGTCTATCCATCTCTCTGACTCTAATACATGCCTAATACGCTTGACTTGAACTCTAGCGCCATGCAGCATCCGTAAGCTTCGCCATTTAAAAATGCCCGGATCCCCGCAGCAGTTACAGTGAAGAAAGCCCTCCAGTTTGTAGATGATCTGTTGCCATAGTTACCCGAGCACAGGAACTGAGCCCAAGCCCCTCCTCCTCTTCCTCCCCCTCACTGGGTCCCCTGGCTAGTTAATTAGCATAATGATTCACACCAAACTCCCCTCGAAGGGCCACCATTTGTAGGTTTAAAATCATCAGTGGAGCCCTGTCGTAGTTAAACAAGTTTGTCTTTACTGAGGCCTGTATGTTACATAGATGCAGAGATGACAAAAAACTGGCTCCAGAGGCCATCCCATTGTGAAAGCCTTTACTGTGGCATCGTCCCCTGAGGAATAATCATGTTCTTAATCAGTGTTTGAGTCACAAGATGTTTCTGTGTACGGTCAAAGACTGCATGATGCTGCAAAAGCGGGTGGCTTGGAAGATTTATTATGCTAATACCGACTTATGATAAAGCAGCGTTTACTACTTAGCAGATTGTGTGGGCTCTATTTTGGGAGACAGTTCAATTAACTTAACATTCCACAAAAATCAGGCCGCTTAAGAATTAATTGCTTATTAAAATGACTACCCACTTCAGGGTGGGAGCTTGTTTACAGTTTGCTAAGCAGTGGTTCCTGTGTGTCAGCGAGTTTAGATGTTTGTGTTTAACAGCTTATTAAAAGTCCCGCTTCAACCCAAAAAGACATGCTGTGCGGAGACTTTACACTTTATGAATTAGATAGAGACCCCAAAGTCTAAGAGAAGCCCCTTGCTTAATCAGAGGTCACAAAAATGACACAAAGAATATATGTTGTACACAAAAATACATCACAGTCAAATCAGGTCAAATATGTGTTCTCATCACTGTTGCCTCATGATTGTTTTTCTCTTTTCAGTGATCTGCAACTTCCGGTCATCAACATGTCAGGCCTTAGTCCTGGAGATTGGGGAAACTGTACAGATTTTGGAGAAGAGTGAAGGTAAAAGCAATCCCGCCCAAATGATTGTGTCTGATTGTAAATAACAATCAGATCTGTACTGCAGAGAGATATCATGTGCCTAAAGTATTGTGTGGTGGTCATGTTCACTCAGGCCTAAGGGTCCTTCTTTCTTAGTATTTTATATGGGACTGAATACATCTGCATACTAAAGTAAAAACAAATCTAGACACAGTATTTAAATGGAATTACTTTTAAGTGAAATAAATAAATTAAAGCATTCTGTTTTTCTGCGCCAGATCTAAGGTTAATCATAGAAGTAGGCTTTGAAACACCATTCAAACCAGCATGTTGTAAAAACTTAATTTCACAGGTCCATATTTGCTAATAAATCTCTTGAGAGAGTCCTGTTAGACACTTTTCTGCTTACAGTATGTTATGGAAAATAGAGTCTAGTAAAGCAGTTATTATAAGCAGTTATTGATTTCCAGATCTTGACCTAAAAATAAACTGCACCATCAAACCAAAAGAAGGATTCACTGAAGCTAACACAAAATAAAATCCTAACATACAGCGGATTTTATGTAACTTTTTTGGAAAATTATGATATCACTTTTTGTTCAATACAGCCCTATACCTGGTGATCCACCATACTAACTAATACATAGGCTTACATAACTGATTTCACGGAGTTCTTTACCATTTCATGACCAATAAAATGATAAAACAGTCAATATAACAGTTAGTATCATTATTTTAAGCAAGTAAGTTAGCTAGCAAAGTTAAAACGGTAATGAATTACATTCAGATTAACATATCGAGTACAAGTTCAATGAAGGTAAAAAGTAATGGCACAATGTGTTTCATTGTGATGTAGTAAGGTTTTCTAATGTGAATTTTGCTCTTCCTTTAGGATGGTACAGAGGCTTTTCCACCAAGAAGCCTTCTATCAAGGTAATTATAACAGCGTCCAAAAATGACTGGTTGGAGATTGGGTTAGTTACTGCAGGCTACTTACAGTTCTCAGCATTTTGAATATGTGAGCAAATGAATCTCATCAAAACTGGCATACTTGAAGTACAGAATCAAAATACAAAGATCTATTTGGACTTGAGACACAACCTTGTACTGTAGTGCAGCAAACTGAATAAGTTGTTGGAAAGCCAGTAATCATAGTAAAGTTAACACACATTTAAATAAACACATTAAGAATCGCCAACTGGTCTCTTTGTAATACAGAGTGGTCTCCACGTGAAGCTTTTATTTGATAGTGACCAATGCGTTTTTGTGAATGATAATGTGACATGAGAGATGTGCATCCCAAAAATAACTTTGTCTAGACAACAAAGACATTAATGACTGATTAACTTATTGAATGGAGCTTTGTTTGACAAAAATAGAAATCTCCTGACCTCTTTTTCAAAATGTGCTTTTCATAGACGCATTTTTAACCATGATGTTCTGACTTCATTTCATAAAAACACTAAGACTAATTGGGGGGCCGTCTTCAAGATGTTATTTACAAAAATAAAATACACACGGCAAATACAGAGACAAGAAAAGACACAATTAATCCAACCTTGGTTTGCGGCCGACGCCACCTCTATCATTTATTTTATTTTTGTACAATGGCAATTTACAGAATAGCATCCCAGAATAGCACCATGGAGCCGCCACTCTGTGTGCTGTATTACCACTCTGCTGTTTTCTCTCCTGTGCAGAATTGTCTAAAACAGTGTTTCTCTTTTTCATACCAAGGACCACTTAACCAATAAAAAAACACTCGCGGACCTCCTAACTCCACAAATATAAAAAAACGCATCGTTTTTCTAGAACATATTACAAATCGCCTGAAAATTGTACAAACAAGTGGCAGCAAGTGTGATGAAGGTGTTGCGCTGGGCTATATCATGCAATCGAAAGTGAAACTTAAGCTTGTTCCATTGCGGAGATATTCCCGCGAGAGTGTGGAAAACTGAAATGTATTTATTTATTTCAAATGTGAAATGTTACCAATATACTCACGGACCACTTTGAGAAGCACTGGTCTAAAACATCTCAATTTGGTTTTCCTTTCAGCCAGCAGATGGTGCAATTAGTGATATAAAAGCATATTTTTAAGCAAAAAAAAGCAATTGAAAAATACATTAAAATAAAACTCCAATTCGGTTTTAATCCATAACATGACATACACTGTTTTCTTCAGTGTTTCATGCAGGAGAGAAGCAGCACACACTTATTGTGGTGTTATATTTGTGATCAAGGCAGAAATAAAGTTAAGATGGAGGGTAGAACAGAGAGATTGAATCCACTTCACAGTCGGCATCATTATGATAAATCCCACTCAGTAAGTAAAGAGCATAGGTGCAGAACTCTGACTAATACAGCCCCATCACTGCCTAAAGAGATCAATACTCTGCACTGCAATAAGTGCTTATTATATACGACTGACACATCTGCTTCTTATTGATTATTCAGTAAAAACTCTTTATGACAGACTCCATCATTGACAACCTGTAACAGAGCCCAATAGCCATTACACAAGCAGTCGTATTATCAGAAACAAAAATACCAGATGTATTATAACAACAGAAAAGCAGCAGGTCATCTGTTGCCATTTCGTATGTCTACTTTCAAAATGAAATGTCAGAAGCTGAAGTGTTATGTGATGCTGCTGTAATGTTTTAAAAGAAGCACAAAAGCTGTCCAGTCCTGGTAAATGTAGGTGTTAGTGGCTTCATGCTGTCCTTCCCTACTCTCATCAGCTATTTACAGTCCTTACTAACACCCCTCCATTTTGTTATGTACTCTACTGCCCACATTCAATCGCCCCCATACTCTCTCTATGCTGAGAGGAATTAGTTTTGCTCACTGTGGCCAATTCTTCACATCTGGCAGATTAGAATAAGAAAGATGAACTGCAAGGGTGGCGCCACTCAGTCTCTCATGCCCTTCCCCTGCTAAGCCAAGCCACACAAGGGCTCATCATCTCTGTGGTGTGTGTGCACGCATGCTCATTTATTCTCTGCATGTCAGCATACAGCATAGCAGAAATGGTCTAAACATATAATGCAAGTGTGAGCTAGCAATTCCTTCAACATATAATGTGTGGCCAGCAGAAGTGTATCTTAACTTGAAGGTATTGTACCACATACAACACAATGCTGTACACGTTGGTTACATGTTGCAGGAGAATTAAGAACGTGATCCTGTCACACTCGGTAACATCTCTGCTCCCTCCTCTCTGTCCACAGGGGATTTTCCCAGTCAGCTATGTCCACTTGAAGAAATCCACAGTGACCAACAGAGGGTAAGTCGTTTGATGTTTTAGTTGAGCTTGCACAGCGTCATAATTAGAGATGCGCTTATCTAACTTATTTTGATGGATGTACCCCGCCGCCATACAGGCACCAACATACGATAAAGAAAACAAAAGAGACTGAGTAGCAAATAAAAGTCTGTGCATTCACTAGTGTGCTCCGGTGAAGGTTGCAGATGTCAATACATATATTTGGTAATGTTGGAAAGATCGATATACTCACCAATACTAATTTGTTGTTACATAAACAAATTATTGACATACTGTGGCAGTGTCAACACAATCCAACATGCAAAGCTACGAGTAAGCAAAACGTGCTTTTGAATCTGAAATACATGCAGAGACAGACTAGTTAGACTAGTTGTGGGTGGGCAGTTTGATAATAAAGCAATCCCTTTAATATGATTGTATTTGAGTTGGATTGAGGGGAATTAAAGGAATAATATCAGTATATTGAAATGTATACGGTAATTAATCATTTTTACCAGTCTCTTCCACTTCTTTTGTTTCACATTTAATAATACCTAATGTACTTCATCATGGCAAACTTTAATCTCACAATGTTAAAGTAAACACAACATAATAGAATATTTTATCCATGTCACCAACCCCTACAACCAGTGTCGGTCACACTAAGATTAGAGTGAAGGGAACATCTTTGCACATGCAGGAAACATTACATCATCTTTGAATTGGTTTATTATTGAGTAGACACGTAAACAAAACTAAAATAGCTTGTTGAATTTATTGCAGCACATAGCATTTTATGTAGGAGGGAAGTGCAGCTCAAAATACTGAAGACAACATCAGCAGTGGTTTCTCTACAGATCCGTATCTACCATTGAAACATAGAGGAAGGATGATATTAGCAATGCTATCTGTTTGTTCTGAACTAGCCAGGAGCTCTTATCAATCATTACACAGGGAGTATGATGCAGACACATCAATGTGTTAATCGATAAGACAACTTTCATTGGACAGTCGTTAACATGTATGCGTGCTCTCTCACACACGCATGCACACACAGTGGAGGTCATCCAAAGTTCCCGACGCAAAGCCGGCCCCTGATGTATCGGCTAGAATAAAATTGAAGACAAAACATGCGGCAGATCTCTTTATCAGCCTGAACTGATGGAGGTTAACCCTGCAGACTGGGAGCCGTGGCTCAGTGTGGACTGGGAGTTTGCTGTTACATCTCTCAGTTGAGCTTCCACATAGCAGCAGGATTGTTGTTTCCACTCAAACAATTAAAAGTGCACACTTGGAAATCCACATTATAATACCTCCTCGCTCCATGAGTTGCACTTTGGGAAATGTGCTTTGCTGTCTCATGGAGTTAATGAGGTGACACACCTTCTGCATATCTGTGGTTCTCCCAGAGTGTTCGTGCCACAGACAATAACCCTGAGTCATGGTGTAATGGATGGAGATGCTTCCCTTGTTGCAAGAATCAATGATACAGTATTAAAGATAATTCTTTCAGAACAGGCCGGAGCTTAGTGAGCAAAGTTTCACTAGAGAATTAACCTTGGTTTAGTGTTTCTCTGAGTGTGGTCGCACAGGAAGGATGTGTGTTGTGTTTTTTACTGAAGTGCTCTACCTCTCCTGCAGCCAGGGAACATATTCTTACTCTTCATAGGATTACTCTCTTTTTCATTTCATTGCTGTTACTAATTTAAAAGCTGGCCTCAAGCTGTGGCATTAATGCCTGTGGTATTATGTCAGTTTTGAGCAAGCGAAAATTACAACATGTTAGTTGTTTAACATTTAAGAAGTAATCAGTTACTTGTACTCTACTAACGTTACTCAGCTCAGCATTTAGCTATCTGGTCAATTAATCTGGCGACTTTGCATCACTGCCGAACAACTGTCTGTATCGCTGTGCACGCTCACATTCATCTACATGTTTCTCTTTTGCTGCAGGCTATGTGAGACGGTGGTGCCCCTGGAGGACCCCATCATCACAGAAACCACCTCCACACTGCAGGAATGGGGGGTCTTGTGGAAGCAGCTCTATGTAGTCAGTAGCACTATATTACAATACATCGCCTTAATCTTGAAACAAAACACCAAGCAATACATGTGAGACTAAATCTAACACATTTGCAAGGGAGTTGGGACAAAAATATATTGCATCTATCAGTGTTTCATTTCCATCCTCCGTTGGGGTTTTGGTCGAATAATCTTTTCCAGTATGTTTTATTCTTCCCTGCGCTTAATTAAACACCTTTATAACCATCAACTATAGTGAATAACCCAAAGAGATACAGTGCTAACATACAGTGAAAGCCCCTTTTGATATTTCCCATTAGCATGTCGTTCTGACTGCCAGCCTACATTTTCATATACTATCTCTGTAGGAACAGGAATGGTGGCCACAGATAATGGCCTGCAGACCTGTCGCATGCAATTTCATGCTGTGTCATTCAGGCATTGATTGATTTAAGCCTCCCTCTCGTAGTTTGTGCATCATCTTAAGATCCAGCTCTGCTCGCCACCTTCAGTCAGCCTTTACTTTCCCGGGCAAAAGTGATTACTGGAAAACCTAAAGCATTCTTAATCCTGCTATGTGGCGAGGGGGCAGGCAGAAGTGGTTGGTAGGGTTTGGAGTTTGGAGCTGAGTAGATACATTGCGGAGCTGGCAGCGAGTTTTTACATAACCTCTCACTGAGGACTGCTCATGCTCTGAGCAACTAAGGAGCCGGAGGCGCTGGTGTAGTGATGTAACTTTCTCTGAAGCCCGACTAATGTGAAGCGCTGATTTAACAGAACCCGTTTTGGTGCTCACCCCCTGTGTGATATGGGCCATGTTGCCACAGTTGCATCCATAATAATAGAATGTAGCATTGGCTAAATGTTGTTACATTTCACCTTATTGTTTCCAATTACAATTCATGGATTACTTCAGGGAGCAATGGCCTAAGCATAACTGTGTATCTGTTTTAATGTACGTAATTAGCCCCGCAGAATAGACACCCGAAAGGGCTCATCAACCCTGAAAAAAAATCTTTGTTTTCCAGCAGCCTTTGAGAACATGCAGGGCTTATCCTCATTAAATTTACATCGGCAATGTGGTGCCGCTTAATCTTTGCATTTATGTAAACAAACCTGGGTGGTAATGTGGACTTGTCGTGCCATTACGGAGAACACAAAATGCCTGAATTAAAAGGGTTGTCCTTAGTTTACGACAAATAGTGATGAAAGTCATTACCGTGAGGAGGTCAAAGCAGACTTGCAAGGGGAATACCAGTTTTTGTTTAATTAACAATAGCAGTGCGACTTAAATGTCAGAAGCATCACACATTTGTTCTGCTAACTGCACAGGCTGATAAGGAGTGGTTAGAACATGATTTGTGTCTTGATCTATACTTTGACTGAATAATAAATCATCAGAGTCTGATATCAGAGAACAATCTGCGAGTAACCTCTTGTTTTCTCTCAGTGTCCAGCGCTGTAGTTAAAGAGGCAAATGAATAATCTCTCCATAAATGCTGCAGCAGAAGAAGATCACATATCCTAACCAAGCCTTCTTTTGGATGCTCCAACAGAAACACAAGGTGGATCTATTCCATAAACTGCGTCATGTGATGAATGAGCTCATCGACCTGCGCCGGCAGCTGATCCAGGGTCACCTCGCCCAGGATCAGACTCGTGAGATCAAGCGGCACATCACTGTACGACTCGACTGGGGCAATGAGTGAGTGACTCTTGTACTGAATTGTATTGAGATTGGCTGGACAAGGAATACAATATTTCCTTGGCACTGGAGTGATCTACAACACTGGATGAGTGGGTGCGGGATAACATCGTCTATGATGTAATTTTATGGTCATTTAGCAGATGAGTGAATCTCAAGCGGCTTCAAGTCAATGCACATCCCCCTGGAGGAACTGCGAAGACATATTCCTACTGTTTCCAGTTTAAAACTCCATCCAACTCAACTGTGACTGGCATCCATAACAGATCAAACAGATGAGGGCTCCCTCTCAGCTGAGAAAGAACTTTATATGTCAGTTTATTATAAAATAATTGCACATAATACACCAATATTTCCTTGAACTATTATGAGTGTAATGTAAAAAAACACTCAGAAGTGGAGCCTGACATTCCCTGTATTCTGTTCACCATGCGTGTTGAGGTCACTGCTTCGTAGTGCACACTGACCTGAGAGCTGTAGTGATCTAATTTCATGGTTAAAAGATCACAGCAGCCCTGACTGCATGTTTTGAGGCTGCACAATTTGAAATATAAAAGCATGAACTAGAGGTGTAAGGAAACACTTAACCTCTTTAATCCATAGACGCTTTGGTTGGTCTCTTTAATACATAATCATCTCGGAGTGTTTAAGTAATGTTTAAACCTACTAATCCGAAATCTTGTCATCAGTACATGCCTAAACCAACATTGACTGTTGATAGTGCTGACATCAACAAATAGTTTGAGTGATGATTCAAACTGTAGCTGGTAGTCCTCGAGCAAACTGATACAGATGACTGTTTATATAAAGAGATATGTAAGTGGTTGTAAGTGGAAACATTTACATTTGTATTATATTATATTTTGAGTCTACTAAAAAAGCATAATATTAATTTCATGATGCATTTCTGGAGTTTAGACTAGCTAACAGTCTAATTATGATGAGCAAAATAAATGACCTAAAATAAATTAAAGGGGACTATTTTGTTGGTTCTCATACTGCCTGTGCTGCAGCACCTCTTTTCACCCTCTGTCTGAAACCAGAGCCCAGTCTGCTCTGATTGGTTAGCTGGTCATCATAAATTGATGAAGTGACACATTTTGACTACTCATATTATCTTTAAAAGCTGAAGTGAAAAAACCTCCAGGAGTGTATTTGAAGAGCTTAACATGTAATATATTTTAACTTGAAGTTGTAATATGAGACTGTTTTGATTCTGCCTGCATTTTGTCATACTCCTCTTATCCCTCTTTCTCCAGGCACCTCGGCTTAGACCTTGTTCCCAGAAAAGAGTTTGAAATGGTGGATCAGGATCAGATCAGCATATCAGAGCTACACAAACTGGTATGTACAGTAGGGTGGGAATATTTTTCAGCCAGTGCATGCTGTACAAATTCACCACATAAATTATTGAAAATAATAAATTAAAAAGTAAACGTGCACTATGAAGGATATAAGAGAAATGAACAGCAATTTTGCAGCAGTCATGTAATCTACGTTGTATGGTAATGTCTCAAATGATGCGGACTATGAGATTTTTTGGTGGCTTTTTTTCCTGCTGATGTGGTTTTACATACAAGAATGTGTGTATGGATGTGTGAATGTACCGATTATCAAATCATCCATAAACTCACAAGAGGGAGTGCGATTCAGCTGCCTCACGTGACCTCTTTATGCTTACCGCCATATTGAGTGTGTCCCTTTTCTTGCATGCACGTGACTCTCACATGCAGGACTGCCAGCTAGCAATGCACACATAATGCAAAGAGACAGTCCTAGGTGAGGCTCCGGGAAAATACATACAAATTAATCTTTTAGCATTTATTTAAAAAATAAGATACATATTTTACTCTTGGTTGCTTTAATCCACCAACTAGACTTGAGACACATTTCCGTGAATAAATTATGCCTGAAATGTATTTTGTCTTCACTGACCTGGGACTTTTAAACGTATACACGCACACACACAGAGAGGAGACCAACTGAAGCAGGTACTATAAATATGCGATTACATCACCGATGTTATGAAACCTAATGTAATACTGCTGGAGACGGCTATCTAGGAGGGAGATCCTTTCTGGTCACAAGTGGAAGCTCCATATGCTGATCAAAACTCTCTCCAATGCCCCGCAGCCTCACATTATCTCATTGCCATGTTTCTCAGCTCTGCACGCAGATTGTTTGTGCACTAAATGCTTTGTCCAGTAACAAAAGCTCTCTCTCTCTTGCCAAAAAGCATCATGACTCTGTCGATGAAAGTGAGCTTGTTTTTGGCAGGGCGCACGGCCTTGGCACTTCTTCAGGTAGGGGAGTAGAGGAGTTCTTTCAGGCTGCTGAGCAAAGAGGTGTGTGTGGGCGATACTGGCTTTGTCCTCTCCTCTCCCACACGCTCACGTTTTGCCTCATGTGGGCTTCTTTTAGCGCTGCAGGAGCAGTAGTATTGCCCCTCGGCTACGCACGTAGGTGCAAATTGTCAGATATGAAGCATCGACAGAGGCAACCCACAGGTAGTGTGTGTCTGAAGCTGCTTAAGGTAAATAAGTTCAATGCTGTGTGGGATGAGTAAATAATGGACTGACTAATCTAACATATTTCCTTTGAACTTTGCTCTTTTTCAGCATATATCCAGCAGACACTGTGGTCAGCAAAGCACAACTCAGGTATAGTCCTTTCAAAGATGTGTGTTTTCTAAATCATCAGAACCCTTCATGATGTGTCAGTCCCTTCATCGCTTAATATTTGCTTCTGTCTGTACACTCTGTACCAGGTCAGTGTTCAAAATTCGCGGCACTCTGGCTCTATCACATTAAGACCTGTGGCTCTAGCAATGTCTTTCTTTGCATTGAGGATCAGAAGCTTGCAGGGACAAAAGCCCTTGATATATAAATGACAAGGTTTCATTGCCATGGTGCATAAGAACCTCACACGTATGCTGTGAGAGTTGATTCCCACTGGGATCACATATGCTACAAGATGTATGCACAAATGGTGTTTTAAGGCACTTTAGATATGTTTGTCCAGTACATTTCGTTTGTGTGGAAACCAAGGACTTGTTGCAGATGGACTCCATACATTTAAGGAATGTAGCATTTCTAAAATGCAATTTCTCTCTAAGCTGTTTGTATGTAGTCCCCCGTGAACCCCATACAGGCTCAAATTAAGCTCATGTTTACTGAGCGAAGGCCTTAAAAGCAGAATTGTCTGTTTATTAAATATGAAGCTACCATATGATATGCATAATTCACAATAGTTGTCATACATCCTATAAATAGAGAAGTTTACATCACAGTAAGGCAACCCCCTGCAGCCCCGCACAACAAAAACAGACCCACCACAGCTGCAGTTTCCATCATTCATTCATCTTTCTTGTTACTAAAGTCGACTGGAAATAGCATGTACATGTGACAGGATGAAGTACACTGGTGTAGGGCATATATTAATGAATTATTCACCTCTTACAGTACCCCCATTGATCTGCTAAATAGGCGTATCCATTAACTGAGTGGCAGGTACTTGGCCTCAATCACAGTGAGGAACAGCCTTTTTAGCGGTCACTTTTTTCTTCGTTCCCAGGGTGACAGCACGAGACAACGCCATGGTGACGGTTGCCGTGTCCCTGTGTCACACCATCTCTTCATCAACCTGAAGAGCTTTACCTACAACAGCATCAGCGAGGATGCAGACGTCTTCTTCTCTCTGTATGATACTCGGGAGGCCAAACAGATCAGGTATGGGGGGGAATGGCAGTGCACTCATAAGCAAATGATCCCCCGATGCAAACTGCACTCACATATATCCACACACTATGTCTGACCAGCAGATTGACTGAGGCCTTCTGTGGTTCACACTCTGAAACTGAGAACTGGCTTTTTTTGCAGTGAGAAGTTCATGGTGAAACTGAACAAAAATGGAGGACCAAAGAATCCAGAGAAGGTTGATCGTCTGTGTGCTCTCTTCACGGTAACATAAGTTCCCTTCAAGTCTTCAATATAAATATTGTGTACTTCAAATACTTAACGGACATTTTTCATCCCATTTCTCGTTAGGACCTAAGCAGTAAAGACTTGAAGAGAGATCTGTACATTGTTGCACATGTCATAAGAACTGGTAAATATGGCACAGTGTTTAATAATAAAACAAATTGGTTTATCAATGCTTATGTTTTAGCGCATCCCTCTCCTTTGTGCTTCCAGGTCGAATGCTGCTGAACGACTCAAAGAAAGGCCCCCCCCATGTGCAGTACAGACGACCTTATGGCTGCGCAGTTCTTGCCATGAGTGACGTTTTCCACACGATCACAGACCTCAAAGAAGAGAAGGACTTTGTGCTCAAAGTTTACACGTGAGTTAAACCGGAGCTCTTCTTCATTATAAATACAGTCACCCTAAAAACTAATTTCTCTGGCATTTAAAGCGTGAAACTGAATATTATTTGTGTACAGATGTCAGTTTAACTGCTTAGTAGAAGTTGCGTGGCTTCTGTTCTTTTAGAAATAGAGTTGAAGAGTCTACGCAGTGAGGCGGGAATTGTGACTGTTCTGCAAATGGCGTGCATGACAACCTAGTGCTCCAGTGTTGATGCCTGGTGTATTTGGACCAGAATGATAATGAAGTATCCTCTGGAAAATCAATAGCTGCTCACCCTGGGCCCGAGATAGGGCACTTGGCGTGTTGTGAATCTGGCTGCTTCTGTTAGGCTTCGCCACAGAGAGCCTCTCCTGTACGCCGGCCAACCCAGAGAAGGAGGGACACACAGAGAAGGAGAGGGGAAGAGACCGGGGGAGATGACACTTAGATAATTGAGCAAAGTTAGAGGACAAAGAAAAAAACAACACCAAGCTCAGCACTTTCTCTTGTCAGTCAACAGCTAGGATGTCTCCTTGTGTCTGCAGTGTCCTCCCTAGCGTCCGCTCGGGGTCAGAGGTCATTCATGCGCTCTGCCATCCTGTTGTGTGCGTCATTTTTCACATGTTGTATTTTCCAGGATAACTTTACAGCTCAGTGTGAAATAAAGATTTTTTAGAATAGAAAGCTGTCGTTTATATTGGATTCCTCTGCCTAGGCGAAGAGCTCTTCCCTTTAAAAAGCAAGCAGTGATTCAGTGCTGAGCTGTCTCCAAACTGTCGGCTCCTATAATGCTCCAGTCTGTGCATTTCCCCATGCCATCCCAGGGGCCTACAGGCCCACAGTAATGAAAAAGGCTGGTGGAGAGCTGGCTGTCAGGTTTGCTTAGTGAGCTGTGCATTTGGGCTAATGTGCTGCTTGATAGCACCTCCCCCTGCTGCTACCTTTTCTCCAGGAGGAAATCGGCTCTGGGACACATGCTGTTCATGTAGTCCCCATGCACACAGTCCCAATCCCTCCATCTGGACCCACTAATGGGTGCGTTGTTAACAGCCCCACCCAACTGTCTCTCTCGACAGATGTAACAATGAGAACGAGTGGCACCAGATACAGGAGAACATCATCCGCAAGTCCAACACCAAGTACTCCGCTCCCAGCACCAACTATGGTAAATATGACGTCTACTGATCTGATCCCTGTTTGTTCTCCCCATAATTAAATTCACACTTTTCTTTCTTTCGGTTAGAATTTATAGAGAAGAAAATTCAACGTTTGCTGCTATTGTTTTTATTCAAAGCAGTTCACAGCGAGTAAGCAAGTTAGGGGAGGTCTTGGGTCAAGGGCAGGTCATGTGACTGTGATTGTGCTATGGTATCTAGACATACAGACAATTATGGTTGTATTTTGTCAAGATTTGAGAGCTCATTTCATTTGCTTATAGTCTTTTCTTTACCTTTAAAAAATCTATCTCTCTAAAAAAAGTGCTGCCTGCAGTGTTATAGGCACTATTTCCTTCTTAGAAGCAATGTATGTGGATTATTCTGAGAACACAGGACATTTCTGTATCTTTGCCATAAACAGTGACTTCTGCTCCTGGCCAAGAAATAGACTTAAAGTGTCCTTGGTTAAGCCTATCAACTTCCAGCTGTAGCTTTATATTTAAAGGATAACTAGGGCAGTGGCTTCAATATTCTAAGCTAACACTCGGCAAGAAAATAAATATGGCTGCAAAGTATACGTTCTCATTGTGTTATATCGCAGAGGACTATAAGAACAAGCCAAATATTTATATTTCCAAGAATTAGGAAGTGTTCCTTTAGGATTTGTACAAAAATAGACATTACCTCAATATTAATGTATCTAGCAATGTTTGACAATGATGGATTGTATAGAAACTATACCCTCATATCCATGAATTTCAATAAAGACTTCACTGTATGTCACCCACCCCTAACTGTCACTGTGATAATATTCACCTAAAGAAGAAAACACTTCAGCTCAGCCATTGAATTTGATCCTTTGAAAGATAATGCCAATCATCTTCTTGGTTCTGATTTAAAAATCTATCTTGCTTTGTGAAATGTTCAACATGTAGGCGTGATCTCTCCACTTCACTATTACTCTTTTTTTATGTGCATCTCACAGTTTGAAATATGACTCATGCCTTACAAAAATCTGTCACTCGATTTCTGTGGTAGCCATTTTTTTTCTTGCTTCTTTGCGGATTTTCACGACACGGTTTCTCCTGCCTCCCTCTGTTGTCCCTGGCTTCGATCACGTCTCTCCATCCACTCTCGTGTCTCTCTTTTCCTCCCCCACATTCTGACTAATGTCCTTTAAATACCCCTCTGTCCCTCCTTTTCCCGCCTGCCTTCTTCTTTGCCCCTACGCTTATACTTTCCCTTCAATTTCACATTCCTCCCACAACCCCACACCTCTTCATTTGCCTTTTTCGCCCCATTTTAACACACACAAATGTGCTTACTCTTGCCCCCAGGCCTCATCATTTCCCTGCAGCTGCTGCGAGGTGAGCTGGAGCAAATCCGACGAGAGAACCAGGCCGTGTTCAACAGGGCTCTGGCACTCACACGCAAACTGGGTTTCCCAGATGTCATCCTGCCAGGTGAGGAGGCAGAGAGCAGCGGGCGGTAATGGGGACGGAGAGTTCAAGGAGGAGGTGGAGACCAGAGGCCAGATGGCTTGGAGGAATGAAAAGAGGGGACGCTCACAGGTCAGGGTACAGAAGAAGCAGATGAAGGAGGACAGGGCAAGGAGGTGAAAGATTAAATAGAAGAAACCCACAGGAAACAGCAAGATGTAGGAGAGAGCAGAGTGTTGTGCCAAGGAAATGTTAATTTATTTATCTGCTGTACTTCACTTTTTCATTTTGATGCTACGTTATACTGGTGCTACTTTTTTCTACAGTTACTTTCTAGTTATATTGAAAACATTGAGTAAAATAACAAAATACAATATTTGTACAACATTTTTTCAATAGTAGTGGCCTTTTGTTACATTTCAGGGATGTCATGAGTTGTTAAAGAGACATTCCCTGTCTGCACTTCCAGAAAGTTTAATTTAAATAACTATGTGAGGCCGAAAGAGGTAAACCTATTACACATTTTACAAAAACAGCATAAACTAGAAGTGCCTTCAGAGAGAGCAGACCTCCGCCAAGACTGAATCCATAAGTGAAAGTAATGTGTGTATTCACCTCATGATTCAGATCTGCTGCAATGGTTATTGGTTCCTTTTTGGCCGATGTATCACCCTTGAACCAAGTTTCCTGAACATCGGGTCAGTATGTTTTTCCGTGATCCTACTGACCGACAAACCGAACAGATACTGAACCAAAAATATTACTTCCTTTACTGATTTAAGAATTCTCAGAAAATGAACTCAAATTACTAGGGAAGAAGAATTTAGGTTCATTGCATTTCTCATTTCCTCCTTCAATCTTCAGAGTTATCTTCGACACTTTCCAGAGGACCCAGGATTGGGAACATCAAAATAACACAGCTGTGTATAAAGTATATAAATGCATCAGTATTACCGAGTAAGATTATGAGTGCAGGACTTTTACTTGTAATGCTATATTCTTGAATGTTTTTATTGTTATTGGTACTTCTTCCACCACTGGTGGTTAGGAGGCTCTTGGATGTGTCCCTCCCTACAGTATTTTTGTGAGATCTGCATTTAGGTCAGGTGCTGAGCAACTTATGAAAAGCAGAGGTCTTCAAAGATATCTCAAAGAGAGAGAGAGAGAAAATCTGAGGTGTGTGTTTATTTCGGTATATTTCATCAGATATCATGGCTCTGCTTTTTGTCTAGTGAGAATGTATGATCTTCTCCTCTCCTCTCCTCTCCTCTCCTCTCCTCTCCTCTCCTCTCCTCACCAGTTAGCCTGAAATACCTCCCAATATCACCTCTTGTGCCCCAAGGAAATGACTTGGATATAAATAACTATAATCTGATTCTATAAATAACTGCAATATCTTCCCCCGCTGTTGCCACTGATATTTATTGCATTACACACTGACCTCACAAAAGGTGCTGAGGCAGCCATGAGCTACAGTGTATTACAGCTCAGCGGGGTCATTTCTCATCAACTGGAACAATGACGTGTGGTGCACATCTTAGTCTTAATTTATGCTGACCACTCGCAGTTAATCTGTGGGGCAGACGCTGACATGCACATTATAAAGTCTTAACATCGCCAGGACAGGACACATGTTGGTTCTAATAGTCTACTGAGATGTCTATGCCGTGTTTTGACTCTAAACCTCAAGATTTTGCGCATGACTTCGTAGTTAGTGTGTCAAACTTAAAGGAGTGCTCCGCAGATTTAGCCTTGCACTCTTCCACATTGTTGCACTCACAAAAGGCCTAAAATGCATGTAGCAGAGCCACAGATATAGTCTCTTTTTTGTTCTTACTTGTTTAAACCTGACGCCCGTCGCTACCCATAATGCAATTTAATGTGGCAGTTGGGAGCAGAGATCAGAGTGTTATGCTAGCAGCTATTAATGTAGCATGGAGT